>NC_056749.1:843469993-843519993 GCF_019279795.1 Protopterus annectens | reverse complement strand
ATCGTAAACACGTTCCATGACAACTCAGGAATGTTTTGTCTAGTGACAATATCTATCAATGAAATGATATATACATTAGTGAATATTTATTGGATACCAGGACTAGGTGTTAGAGTGGCCAAACAACACTTAGAAGACATTGTACAATATACCAAAGGCAATTTAATCATAGCTGGAGATTTCAATTGCATTATAAAAGAAACTGACACAAATACTAAAACTACATGTAAGAGATCACCTTTAACAAAGTTGTTATCTGAGTTTGTTGAAACTTTTAATATAGTTGACATAAATGAGTATGCTATCCCAGATTCACTATTCTTTACACATTTTTCCAATAGACATAATACATACTCTAGAATAGATAAAGTGTACATAACAAAGGATTTAACCTCTAAATTAAATAAAGTCAAGACAATTTCATGTCCATTTTCGGACCATAACACCATAACGTTTGAGATAGACTTATGTTTCAAGAGAAGGATATCAGTAACAAGAATACCATCTTACATAACAAATCTCAAAGATTTTAAGGAATTTTATATTAAAGAGACACAAACATTCCTAGATATCAATCTTACAAAAGATGTATCTGAAATATATATATGGGATGCATTGAAAGCATACCTATATGGAAGAGCGGTGGGATGGTATAAAAATAAACAAAAACAGTGGAATAAAGAATTAATGGAATTACAGTCAAAAGTAGATAATTTAAAGCTTGATATTCAAAATGGAAACACCAACTTAATAAAAGAACTAGAAGATACTAATAAAAATACTCAGAGACGCTACACCACAAAACAATGATCAACTTAGAAAAATTAAACTATGTTACTATTCAATGAACCCTAAAACCAACGAAGAATAGCAAATAGGACTAAAAGATTATTAAAACAAATCAAATCAAGGAAATACATAATATAGAAACCAAAAGAAAGTATCTGATTTAGAAGGAATACTAGAAGCTTTTAGGCTATTTTTTCATAAACTTAATAATCAAAATGAGAAAACAGAAACACATTCAGCATTGAAAGCTTTTCTCAAAAACAATGTTAAAGTTAGGTTATTAGAGGAGCAGGTACAACTAATAGATAAACAAATAACAATGACAGAACTTAAAGCTGAAGTAAATAAGCTAAAATTAAACAAAGCTCCAGGTATAGATAATATCACCCCAGAAATGTTTAAATTACTATCAAATGAGGCTTTGCTGTTGTTATTGAATGTCTTTACATCAGTTAAAATGGTAAAGACATTCCTCCTTCTTGGAAGTACACATTAATATCACCAATTCTGAAACAAAATAAAGATCCCAGTGAATGTTCATCATACAGACCCATTTCACTTATTAATATAGATTATAAAATTTTTATGGCAATACATGCTGCTCGAATAAAACAATTACTACCACTTTTGATAGAGGAGGATCAAACAGGTTTTATAAAAGATAGGAACACTTATGACAACATTAAAAGAATTCTTTCCTTAATTGATTATATAAATGTCACAAAAAAAATGAATGTTATTAGCTTAGACATAAATAGCACATTTGGTTCAGTGAACTGGGATTATCTGTGGTTAGTTTTAGAAGAATATGGCTTCTCAAACAATTTCACTTTGTTAATAAAATCATTATATGAAAAATCATTGGCTTATATAAAACTGGGATCTTGTCTGTCTAAATCTATTAAAATAACTAAGGGCACAAAACAAGGTTGCCCTCTTTCTCCGTTATTGTTTGCGCTAGTCATTGAACCCTTAGCAAATAATATACGTATGGATAAAAATATCGAAGGAATACAACTAGACAACAGCCTAGAGCTTAAAATTAAACTTTTTCCTGATGATATTTTAATTACCTTAAAAAATAATAATAGCAGTTTAAAAGCATTATGAGACTCAATTCAAAACTTTCAAAACTTTTCAAGTCTTAAATTTAATGAGAACAAAACAAATGTATTGCTTATAAATACTAATAAAAAATACCATAAATATATCTCTACCGATAATATAATTAAATACTTGGGAATTATAATAACTAACAACCTAGATACTACAATTGAAACAAATTATAAAGAGACCTTAAATAATATTAAAAATCTAATACAAAGATGGAATAAATTCTTCTTTTCAATGGAAGAAAGGCTTTATATAATTAAAATGATCATATTTCCAAAAATTCTTTATGTCATATAAGCTTGTTCTTTGCCACCAGCTAAATCGCACCTAAAACAATTAAATGATTTAATGGTAAGATTCCTATGGTATCCAAAAACCAAGGATAGCTATGAAGTATCATCTAGATGATTGGGATATAGGTGGCATAGGTTTACCAGACATAGAAATATATTTGCATTCATCCATTATTAAAACAATATCATTATGGCTAAATACAAAATATACATCAAAATGGAAGCTAGTTCATGAGAGAATCTGGTTAAAATCAGGATTTGTAGTAGCAAATAAGTATACAGATTTCACACCAAACAATTTTCTGTGGCTGATGAAGGAATATATGATGATACATAAGAATAAAAATATAAGTTCCAAATACATTACTTATACATTAAAAATTTTCCAAAATCTTATTAATAGCAATCCTGATATTAAAGCATGGTCATTTCTTTTATATCCAGTAGCGTACACAAGGTAATATAATAACATTTAATATGGAAGTAGTCAACATGCTTAAAGAAAAGGGATTAATATACTGGCATCAATTGCTAAACTCTGGAAAACCTCTGACAATAGACCAGATTAAACAGAAATTAAATATGGAAGATAGTTCGTGGTTACATGTACAAGAATTAAGACAGTATATATTAAGCAAACAAGAAACAATGCAACCATGAATAAGACAAAATGTTCCTAACCTTATAGAACATATAATATTACTAATGAATCAACCCATTACTGGAAAGGGATACTTATCATCTATTTATAAAACAAACAAAAAAATAAAAATGCATAATAATGACAAAATATGGAATTATTATAGATCAGTTAATGGACATGTGCCAAATGACAGAGATATAAAACTAATTCTTCTCTCTCCAAAGCAGACATCACTTTCATTATATTGGAGACTTTTTACATGGCAATTCATACACAGATCTTATGTAACCCCTCATAAAATGGAACTTATGTTTAAGAAAAATATTGGCTGCTGGAGATGTGATTTATCAATAAAAGCAGACTGGCAACATATGTTCTACGAATGCCATTTGATTAAACCATATTGGGATAAAATAAATTATTTTCTGCAAATGGTATTCAATGATAAATTCCAGATTTCCAAATCTATTATTTTGTTTAATGCACCTGTACCCAACTGTGTGCCAAGAACAAAATATGTAATCTTATGGACTCTCCTAGCTATTGCAAGGAAGAACATTACATCAAACTGGAAATCCAAAGCTTCTCCAACTTTTAAGCAATTCATAAATATGGTGTCAGCAGTATCGCAATTGGAAATGAACACTGTTAAAGGAAGAACTGAAAGAACTACATCATTATACGTAGCATGGCAAAAAGTAACTGAAATACTGGAGAATAATGACTGCAGCAGATTATAATCAGGAAACAATTGTATAGAAAGTGAATTATATGTCAACAATAGACACCCTTGTAAACACTTTATTTTGGTTTTAATGTTTGATATCTGTTTAGAGGTTTTAGCCTACCTTTTTAAATAATTTGTAAATACTTCATTGTCATAAATAACCTGCATTCATGTTTTCTTGTTTTTGGAAATGAATAAAAATATTTAAAAAAAAAAAAAAGAAGATAAAGTAGCATTACACTTGTCTATTCATTAAAAGGGAACTGTGTGTTTTCATAAGAATGATACAGTCAGGGAAGGATGGATCCATTGCAATGTAACAGTTCCTTATAGATGCTACACTAAACCTGATAACAACAGATCTTATTGCAATACAAACTATGATTCATTTTTTGAATTGATGCATAAAACAATTGAGGAAGTAAAACGTGATTCTGTTCTCTACAAACAACTGTCCATAATTGACAGAAAAATGTTTCACGCAGGACAAGTGTATGTTTATAGTAAGGCTACCACTAAAGTAGAAGATTGTTACTTTATATGCAGACGAAAAGCATATAAATGGCTACCTGAAAACTGGTCCGGTAGCTGTTTTTTGGGGTACCTGGTTCCGGCCATATGACACACGTCAGTCTTACCTCAAGGGAAAATTTGGAATGTTCGAGAAATTAAGAAGCCCGCTAATCCAGTGGGACAAATCAATGCACCTTGGAAATACCATCATGACTTAGGCCCTGGGAATAAAAAAGGACTATCGCACATGGATCTGGGTGATGATGTCATATCATGGGCAGGCATATTACCAGCATATAGAGCAAAAAAATCAATCTGGGAGCTGAGAAAACTGTCTAAACTTCTTGAAATAATGAGTAATGCAACCTTTTCTGCCCTAGAATTGGTAACTGATGAACTGACTTCCATGAGAACAGTGGTACTTCAAAATCGCATGGCTCTTGACTTCACCCTAGCGGCGAAAGGAGGTACATGCGCTTTAATCCAGGAGGAGTGCTGTTCGTATATTCCTGACAACAAACATGAGATAGACAACCATCTTGAAGTAATTCATCAGGTGTCGGCCATGACCAAACCAGGACCAAACCCATTGGCGGACTTTTCCCAGAAATCGTTCGGGGGTTGGGGCAGCATCCTGATGAACATTCTGATTGCCATCTGTGTAGGGATAGCCTTACTGATGGTATGTGGATGCTGCTGCATCCCCTGTATGAAAGGACTAGTTAAGAATATCATAGACATTTCAGTTTCAGAAACTTTATACCAGGATGCTGAATTCGAGGAATTACTCAAAACTGAAAAAAAATGCTTTCACAGGCTAAAACTGAATGACTCTCTAACTGCAAATCCTATGCAGGAAATGGTTATGAGAAGAAAAAACTGTTTATGCGTGTTTTGAAGGTAGAATAAAGTATTAAAAGGGGGGAAATGTTAAGAAAATGTATAACTGCAATGTGCAAGTTTAGATGCTTTTAGGGTTAAAAAGAAATTAATACGTTTATTCTGCTTCTTCTGTGTGAAATATGTGCAGCTGCAGGAAACCTTGATAAGAGAACAATTGATGCTTGAAAGTTTACCATAGTCAGCACAATGAGTATTGAGGCCAGGGTTGTATCTTGACCCTAGGCAAATGTATCATATCAAGAACTGAACAGCTGAAGAAGTGTGAGAAACAAAGGAGGGCTGAAATTAGCCCAAGGCCAGGTTGTTTTTCTCAAACATGTTTTTGCAAGACAGTGGTTTTCTGACCATGTCAGCAGTAAATCTAACAATATCTTCTTTTCTATGTCAGCAGTAAATCTAACAATACTTTCTTGTGTACATGCAGAGAACTGTATAAGAATGGCATACTGAACTATGGAAAATCAGACAAACCTTGTACCTACATGCTTTGTCTCCTTGCTGCAAGTAATAAAGGGTGCCTTACTTGAACCTTACGTGCATTGATCTTTTTGTGTTTTTCTTTACAAGAGTAAAGTGGTTTATAGCTTAAATTTTGTTCCTAGATGTCAACGCTGTTTTCAGGATTCATTTAAGTCTTTTAAGTATTCCTTACTAAGTTTTATTCACATTTGTTCATGTTTTATTCTTGGTCCTTCCTCAATTTCCAAATATTTGTACACTCCCTCTTGCTCAAGTTTATTGATATCACATTCTTGTCCCAAACTGATGTTTTCTTGGTACTGCAGTTTTCCTGCTTTAAATGTTGCTTTTCCACATTTATCAAGACCAAATGACATTCTTATATCATCTGAAAAAAGTTTTGACAACTTGCAGTTGTGCTTTCAGTTCTTCATCTGATGAGCTACAGTTTTAAATTAATGACAAAGAGAAGATGAGAAGTCTTTACACTTGTTTTCTAGGAGCCAAATTATAGCCATGACCTAAGCTGTTAAAGTAGACAGCTTAATGGGTTAAGGGCAAGACAGAATAGCACCAGTGACAAAGAGTCACCCTGGAATATCCCCCACTGAATTTTTATGCCTGGAATTATAATTTGTCCTTTATCATGACTTAGTTGCAAAGTGGTCTGCCACTGTTTCATGGCGACTGTAATGTAGTTGATCAGTGTAGGATGCACCTTATACATTTTTAAGCACCCTTTTACCCAGGAATGTGGGATACTATCAAATGCTTTTTTATACTCAACCCACGCCATACTTAAATTCTTTCCCCTTTTACAGTTCTCTGCTATGACTTTATTTAACAACAAATGATCCTTTGTTCCATATGACTTTCTTTTATTGCCCTTTTGTTCATTTCCCATAATTGAGTTTTCTTCTAAATGACTATAAACTCTGTCAGCATCAATTCCAGTGTATAGTTTATATGTCGTCGGAAGGCAAGTTATTGGTCTATAATTTTTAGGGTAGCTTGCAGGTTCACTCTTAAGTAGGAGCATTGTTTTTCCTGTTGTTAGCCAGATTGGTGTCTATTCTGTGTGTGCATATAAATAGTTCTTACTCATTGCTAGATCTTCGTGCAACAATATTAATACTTTTAACCAGAAGTTAAGTACTGCATCTGGGCCTGTGTTTTCCAATTAGAGGATTTTCTTAACTTTGTTTCAATCTCTCTGGCTGTTACTTCATCCTATTTCATATCCTGTACCTTTAAATTTCTTATTCTTTCTTTTACTTCTTCTATCCATTTAGCACCTTTGTGATGTTTCACAGGATCTTTATAAATACTTCTCCAAAATATATCTAATTCTTCATTTTTGGTGGTCTTTCAATTCCTTTTACCTTGTTTCCCAATTCTCTATAAAAACCTTTTTGGGTCATCAATAAATTGCTTATTTTGTACTTTTCCTTTATATTTATCTGCACATCTTTTAAGTTTTTCCACCTGTGCTGAGATTCTTAGTTTGTTATTTGTAGTAGTCCATGATAGATTCTAATATGTTCTAAAACTGCATATTGCTTTTATCACATCTACTTTTCTAAGTATTTTTGGTGATCTGTTCCCTCTTCTATACTCTTCTAATAGTGACACATGTCTTAATTGCTTTATAGTTTTATCTATTCGATTCTTTCATAATGGTATTTAATTTCTCCTCCTCCTTTCCCTCACTATCCTGTGTTCTTGTGGTAGAAGTTTATCAGTTATTAATTTTGCTACAGAGTAATATATCATGTTTACTTCTGTTATATTGCATGGATCTCTATGGACAGTCCTAATTACTGTATTCATTTGTTTTATCAAACTTCTGACTTTTTGGGTTTTATTGACCTTCTGCAGTCTATTTCTTTCATTGATCTTAATATATTCATCTATCTCTATTAAATCAAGCAGCTCTTCTCATAACTCATTTTCTTCTAAACTGAGGACACATTTTTTGTTTTCCATTTCCTGCAGGCATTCTATAGAAAGTTCTACAGCATCTTCCTGTGGCACATTTTCTTCAATTTCATCCTGTGTCATCTGTTGTTCTGTCATATGGGAAATCACTGGCCTATCACTCTTCCACAGTTTTCTGTTCCTTTCCTTGCTGTCCAGCTTCAAGTGAAAATTTATACTGGTTTCCTGTGGAAGGCTGCAAAACATCTTCTATGGCACCTGACCAATTACTTGTTGTTGTACTTGTTTCCCCTTAGTTTGGATGTCCGTTGCTCTAGCCTAGTATGGTGCTTTCTGAATTAGATTTTCTATACTGAGTCCATCACTTCGTAGATACTCCATAACCTCAATTTTTATTTCTTTAACTTCTCCATTACTAAACCTCTTTTCTACTTTTCCTCTTTTTCTTAGTTTTTGTATTGTAAAGTTTTCTATGTGTGAATTCCTTTACCTGTATTTCTCTTCAAATATCTTTGGTGCTGCCCTTTTTGTGTTAGTTAGTTTTGCTTTCTCCTTTACATAAATATTGCACCATATTAAATCTCTTTTTCTTTCCCTTGTCCATATTTCTTCTTCAGATGTCTCCTGATTTTTCCCTTTTCTCCTTGCTTTGGGGACTTGTTCTATCATGCTGTGATGTAACCCATGTTAGACCTTCTACACCATTTTCTTTTTACTTCACAGGCATTCCATATCTTCAACTTCTTTTTTTTAACTTCTACTTTACTAATCTTCTTTTCTACATTCCCTCTCTGTGATATATTTTTTTTTAATTGTGAAATTTTCCATATCCGGATGCCTTTTGTCTGCATTTCTCTTCAAATATCTTTGGGGCTGCCTTCTTTATATTGATTTATTTGGCTTTCACCTTTGCATAAATATTGCACCATATCAAATCTCTTTTTCCTTCCCATGTCCATATTTCTTTTTTGTAGTTTTCAAAAATCTCTCAGTTTTGTAGTTTATATTTTTGCAGTTCCTCAGATGCTTCTTTTTCCAAACAGATCAATGTTTTTTAGTCTATATACTGTTTTTCACAAATTTATTATACTTAATGACTACTTTTTTTATTTAAAGCTTTTAGCAGTTTTTCTTGTGGAAGTATTGTTTTTTTCATCTAATTCTGCTCTCAATCTTTATCTTGTGTCTGGAAATTTAATAGTAACAATAAATAAAACAGTTAAACGAGCATAGCAGAGCTGCCAGAACATGAACCAAAAATCATTCCAAATGGATAAATTGTTCTCAAATATAACCAAAAGACATCATTGTGGTCTGATGAAGCTCCGAAGTGAAAGCGCTTACCATGATTGAATAAAGAAAGTTCATCGTGTACTTTTGAGTCATTGATGTCTTTTGGTTATATTTGAGAACCATTTATCTACTTGGAATTATTTTTGGTTCGTGTTCTGGCAGCTCTGCTATGCTCGTTTGACTGTTTTATTTATTGGTTTTGCGTATTGGGGCTCTAACCCTGTAGTGCACCAGTTCGAGGAGTATAATAGTAACAATACATAATTTCTTTGTTATCCTCAATAGTCCACTCTATCGTCTTTATAGCTCTTCTTTGGCCTATCAGTTTTTGTGATTTTTGTGGACTACAGCTTCCTTCTACAACAGGGACCCATCCTCTCCCTGGGCCTGGCCTGGCCCCATTGTAGGAATGTTTCCATAATTTGAGGATTTTACACTGTCATTGTTTCTAGTCCTGGCACCAGTATGCCTACCAGGATTGAACACTTTTTTTTTATCCTGGGTCTTGAGCTCCCAGCTATCTTTTTTTAATTTTTGACCTACTTCTGTCCATGATATATGCTATATACATAGGTTTATATATCAGTGTCATCTTGGTGAGATTCTGTGAAAAACAGAGTCCACCTCATGAAGGTACTCACCAAGACCTAAGGATGATTTCAATTTTAGCAATACTACTTGACTTTGCTTGCTGAATTATCATCTCTTCATTCAGACCCCATCACCAGCTGGGTGAGTTTACCAATGATGCCTGAGTGGGGAATAGTATCAAAGGACTTGGCCAGGGACAGGTAGGCTGTATGCATGGATTTGCCTTCACCAAGGCAGATTGGCTGTTTCTGCTGGTTCAGAATATGTGGTGCCATTAACAGCCATTTTGAGGATATCTAGGTTTTTCCTTTAAGGTGTCTGATGTAGCTAAAGAAGGCCTTTGGTTATCCTTAGAGAAGGAGGCTAATTTGGACTCATAGTTAGTTTTAGAATGTCTTAAAAAGGTGTCTTTTTTGCTTGTTTAAGCAGTGGAGGGAATGCTTCCAGTTCAGAGACAATTTCTTCCTGCTCTTGGACAGCAATTTTGTTCTCTTATCATATAATCAGTTAATGACGGATGTACACCAGGCAGGCTTGTTCTTTTTTGAGGGTATTGTTTTGATCCTATCAGGTATGACTGAGTGACTGCATTTGTATATATGGTTATACAAGGCATTGGTGTAAATCCCAGTATAGGTGTCCATGCCATCAGTGAGGGCAGGGGCTATGAAGCTCGTAATGGCATCATGTATTAGGTTGTAATTGGCTTTACAGAAGTTTTTTAGTCTAGTTGCTGCTCTTTGTGGGAGTGGGGGGTCAGATGTTATTTTTACTTCTAATGAGAATTATTTACGATTAGACCTCACTAAGAAGGGCTGCACACATGGGGTGTTTCAACGTTCACCCATGTTAGTGATCACCAGATTAAGAATGTTTGGGCCCCTTGTGGGGGTGTCAAACAACTGGTCCAGGGCATTGGAGTTAATGTAGTCCAAGAACCTTTTGGCAAGTGTGTTAGTACACATATAATTTACCCAATCTATGGAAGGGTAGTTAAAGTCACCTAAAGCCAGGGTGTTTGGTTTTATCTTGAGCGATTCAAGTAGATACAAGTATGCAGTGTGGGTATCCTGGTTCATGGAAGGGGTCCTATAACTGGCAATAACTTGGAGAGGGGTCTTACCTACAATCAATTGGACCTGGATTAGTTCAAGGGAATCGTTTTCGTTAACCAATCTAGAAGTGTATTTATCTTTGATGAATATTGATATTCCACCTCCTTTACTTCTCACACTTTCAATTTGTGTCCGAATGAGTGAAAGGGATTATAAACTGGTATGGCCAGGGTGTTTTGCACAGCCTTAAACCAAGTCTCTGTAACTGCACAGATGTCGGCATGTTCTAAGGTGAGGGCTGCTTCCAGTGAGTGCAGTGTTAGGTTTAGACTCCTAGCGTTTAGTAGCATAATCTTGAGGTTGCTTTTTAAAGATATTTTTGTGTCAGGAAATTTTGTTGTCGTGACATTGCCTAAAAACACACTATGGGTGAGGCAAGAGCCTTAGCCAGTAACCATAATCCCAGAGGTGACAGAAAAAGACCATCTCTGGCAAAGCAGCATGGTCAAACTACCATGTCATCCCAGGCTGACAGGTACTGGATCCCCTTAGAATGACACCAGAAACTAAGCCAATTGTTGATGTTGATCATTTTTTTGTTTATATTGTGGTATCATCTTAGGTGAAGGTAGCATGCTGCTTAAGGCTAGGGACATACCTGCCTGAGACACATATTTAGAGAGCTCAGTCACGTCTCTCTTCTATAGTCCTGTGAGGCATGTCTCAAGTCATTCACACTAACATGAACTATGGAATAATGGTACTTGCTGTGGAGATACTTCAGTACATGTGTGATCTGGTGGATCCTGGCAACTGACAGAGAGCTGACCATAACTTTCTCCTTGTCCATCCTGGTGAGTGGGACATCTATGTGTATCACTATGGAGTCACCTATGACCAAACAATTAGGTTTAGATGTGCTTTGCCTTAGGGGCTTGTTTGGTGAGACACTTGTGCTTGTGGTTTTATGTGTATTGAGTGCTGCAGGTACTGTATTTACTGTAGCATGTTTGTGTTTTGGAGGTCTCTGGTGTTTAGGTACATTTCTGGTGAGTACCTCATCGTATGGTGGTTTATGTGTTGAGAGTGTGATTTGTGCAGAAGGTGTAGTATGTGGGCTGACAACCTGTTCAGCATCTGCCTGTGTTCTCAGATCTCACACCACTGTATTTGAACTTAGAAGGGTGCTGTCAATAATGTAATTAGCAGGGATTTCTGCTTTGCCAAAGGGGATAATAGTGCACTTCTTTGCATTTAGTTTTAGACCATGGCTTTGGTACCAATCATTTATCTGTCTTAGCCCCTCCTGTAATATGTTAACATCATTAGGGGACTCAATGATTGCTCCCGATTAGATATATGTAAATCTCCACATCTTAAAAACAAAGCTTTATTGGGCTTCCTAACAAAAATACTCTGGAGTATATAGAAAAAATGAATCTAGATAGCATGAACATATGCAAAACCAAGGAACAGTTTACCTGATAGAATGTTTTGAAGAAGGTGAAGTGATGTTTGTCAGAAGTATAATGAATAAGTTTGACATTGATCACTATAAACGCTTATAGAAAGTATTGAAAAAGTTTAAAACAAAACAAACAAAATGACTAATGCCCCAACTCAAGCCGACGACACAGGCTTGCAGCCATGTTGACGTAAGGGAGTGCTTGTGCTCATGAGAAACAAAAGAGTACCTGAAATCTGTGAGGTGTGTGCAGATCATACAAGAACAGATAGGTCAATTATGGAAGGGAGAGTTTAGCAACAGGTAAAGAAGGAAGGTCAGTACTGTTGTGTATTAAACTGATGGCAGTAATGGACATGTGATACCTTTATCAGGCTTGTCACATTGATGGCAGTAATGGACATGCGGTAACTGCATCAGCATTGTCACATTGATGGCAGTAATGGACATGCAGTAACTTCATTAACATTGTCACATTGATGACAGTAGTAGACATGTGGTAATTTCATCAACATTGTCACATTGATGGCAGTAATGAACATGTGGTAACTTCATCAACATTGTCACATTGATGGCAGTAATGGACGTGTGGTAACTTCATCAACATTGTCACAATGATGGCAGTAATGGACATGTGGTAACTTCATCAACATTGTCACATTGATGGCAGTAATGGACATGTGGTAAATTCATCAACATTGTCACATTGATGGCAGTAATGGACATGCAGTAACTTCATCAACATTGTCACATTGATGGCAGTAATGGACATGTGGTAACTTCATCAGTATTGTCATGTATATCAAGAAAGACAACACAGTCAGTAAACGTGCAGAAAGAAAACATGTTGTTTGAAAAGATATGCAAGTAGCAAAAGCTTACAAATTCTCATGGCCATATATATCAAGCTATAAATGCATAAATAATAGAAAAGAAAATACATAAATGTGCGGACAAATTGAGAAAATAAAATAATTCCTTGCACTCTACCCATTCAAGTACTGACAGAGGACACAATAACAGTTGTGGTAGTAACATGCCTGTTATGAAGGGTAGAAAGTGAGACAAAAGAATGCATCCCAATTATTTGATGAAGTGTAGACTACAAGGATACACTACAGAAACAAAACTGTTACATTGAGAAAAAGTAAATACAGATTTATGTTGCACTAAAACTTGCTTCAGATTTGTAAAATATAACAGATGAGATGTAGGTAGAGATGAGATGTGTGACATGTCAGGAAAACTTTATTGAGATGGAAATCTTTCCAGGCAGAAGTTATGTGGAGGCAGTCCATTAACAACTATTTATGTGTGTATGTATGTCAGTATATGCCTATGAACATGATTAAAAGTGTAGTAGCAAGATCAGTCTTGAGAGTTACTTCCTAGGAAAAGTAGTCATAACACAAGTGTGCCTGATGTCATTATTGTTTAAGGTCAGTTGCTGCGTGCACTGTTTGAAAGTATTATGTGGTTGGAGTGGAGAGCATGTGTATCTATGTAAGCATCATATTATGGGCATATTACCTGCAGCTGTTGCTGCCACACATACATGGTTACCACACTATGACAAAGTACGTTTCTGACGGATTTGTATTATCATGTTGGAAAATGTCTAATGTAATGAACATTGTGCAACAAATTCTAATACCTGGATCACTGCAAGCCACATACCTCATAGACAGTTGCAATATGACCATCTGGTTGTTAGTGAACTGTGGAAACTGCTATAGACTGGCCTATAATGGTATTGGTATCCTCTGCACATCGGCCACTATCTCCATTGCGCTACAGTCAACAGAACCATGCTGCCTGAAGGAAATCCTCAGCAATTTTGGCCAGAAAATGACAAATGATAATAACTATGCCCCCACCATTGATTATTTGATACACAGTGTAAAATGCAATATGCAAATCATTATACTGTGCATGCTAATAAGGAAGTATGACAATTACCTGAAGAACATCACCCGCCCATCCAAATCCATAATAAACTATCATAACACAGGTCATATTACACTTTGTGACCACTATGTAGCATGTCACACATTAACATCTGTTTAATAAGCCATTTTTGCTTGTTATCTCCGTATTGTGAGTAAAATAATGTAAGGCACACATTACTGAATTCAAACATAGGCAATGTATGTCAAGTGAGCACTAACTAATAATGCTTCACAAAAAATCATACCACAGCTATCAGAAAACACACAGTCAAAAGGACAATTTCAGCTTTGTGTTTGAATGCATATGGCTTCCATGAAAGGGTCTCCAGAGGAGTCCTTTTCGCTCTCCAATTGTAAATGTTTCCACTAATCAAATTGTAAACATCATTTGTCCTGGACAAACCAGTCATGCCTGCCTAGCACTTTCTTACACACTCAGTAGTTACACCTTGCCAGACTCAAACACCTATGTTCGTAGTCTATGAAGATGTGTATTAACCATTGACACCACAGAAGAAATCACACCAGAAGTGTCATAAAACACACAGTTCAAGGAAATACATCAGCAGTGTATTGTCAGATTAGAATCTAGGTCCACACTCTACAGCATGCTGCATTAACTACTGATGCCACAAAAGAAGTCATACACTGAGATGTCAGAGGTACACACTTGTTTACTTCAGTGTTGCATTTGAATCCACATGGCTCACCTTAAAAAAGGTTGAAGGGATCAAAATCATGTACCCATATAAATATTACCATAGGTTGGATTATCAAGATCACATCTAAAGACTAAGCCATTTTTAACTATAATGCTGCTGTTACACAACCACAGTAGTTAGACATTGCTGCATTTGAGCACCTGCCTATTTTCACACTCTACAGAGCTGTGTATTAGCCACTCAATCCACAGGAGATAACTTCTAAAAGTGTCAGTCGGTATACATTTGAAGGGATGACATTGTGTTGCAAGGCATATGTTTGACCTAAAAGGGAGTGAAAGAGTTACGGGGACCATCTCCCCATGTTAGTGTTTCTATGAAGTGGAAGCATAAACATCACATCCTGTAGATAAGCTAGTCCTACCTGTGACTATATTTAGACACATGCTAGTTAGACATTGCTAGATTTGAACACCCACCTATCTAAGTCAACTCTCCATAAAACCATGTATTACTCAATGCCTGCTGTATAATTGTTAATCTTATTTCTGGATTTGCTGTTTTTTTTTCCCTGGCTCCTCTAACATTATATTCCTTCCTTGCACTTATTCCTTACTCCTCCTAATAATAACAATTCATGTTTGTCTTTAATTCATAGACTTTCCCTGTTCTTCAGTTTCCCTTTTTCCATTGAAAGGACTGTGCTCCCTTTCTTTAATGCAAACCTATTGCTTCTTAATGTTATTCATGTCTGGAATGACTTCTTTCTTTAATAAACACACACCCTCTCTGTTTTTCTCCACCCACATTTTAGGAGTTATAGCCAGCCTAGATTCCCTCACCTAACTGAAAAAGCTGCCAAAAAACTGCCTTCTCACTTGCAAAAGGCATGTCTCAGACTGCCGCCCCAGGGATCACCAATCATCTCTAGTGCACATCTACTTGAATTGTCATTTGCAATGCCAAGCCATGTGGCATCTCATTTTGAATAATTAAGACAATTGTCCTGCTATGCAAAAGTTTAACACAGTTTTGTAACAAGATCTTGCTCATCAGCTCAGAAAGTTGGAGTGTATTAGTGTGAACTCTCAATTCATGTCACATTTCAGTTGTCCAGTTTCTTTTAAATTGGGAGGATCACAAACCTGCTGCTTGTGCAGTTTCCAGTCATCACTATACATGCCTATAGTGATCTGGCTTCACTGTAAAGTTAATTTTGCTTGCTTTGCTTCCCCTCCTACCCACAATTCTCCAGTCATCCCCCCACCTGGCTTTCTGCTTTATACATACTGTTCTCAGCTTACTTTCTGCAACTTTAACCCTTACTCTAAAGACATACCAATTTACTACTGCCAACTCCACAAAATTACTCCTTCATATCATTCCATTACACACCACTTTTAAAACCTTGACCCTCTCATATCTGCTTTCAGTGGTATTTACCAACGGTGATGTCCCCAGACTTTCTCATTACACATCTACTTCTAATTAATTTTCTACTTCTCACCAGAAGGTCTGTTTCTCACCCATCATACATAATCTACATCTCTTTCATCTTTATCTCTGATGATCTATCATTTTTTCTCTCTCACACTCTATGACCAGTCAGTGACAAAAATCTCTCCCACATTCAATTTTAGTCTCTATTACATGTCTTCAACATACACACACTCCACTCTGCACAGCTCCCCTCCCACATTAAAACATATGCTAAAAACACCCACATTAAAATTCCTAAACATCTCTACAGATTCACCTCAACCATTCTAAAACTCCTAATCAGATCCAGCATTGTATCTTACCCTGGACCTTACTGCCACTCCTGTCCATCCCCAAGCTGCATAGACCCCCATGCACTACTAACACACTTGACCAAATAAGCACCTTCGTTTCTTCAGAAAACAAAGAAATTACACTGAATATTAGATCAAAGTGAGTAGCCTTAACATTCAGCATCTATTGCTGTCATACAATTATGAGCACGATGCCAGATGTGCTAACAGGGAAGGGGGAGGCTGTCTGTTCCACTGCAAAAATCAACTTAAGCCCATCCAGCTAGCCAAAGTCAACACTACAACAGTTACAGATCCCAGCAGGGTACTCCTAAAATTCAATACCAAGAAAAACAAACCCTTACTTATTGCAGTAGTGTACCTTCCTCCTCCTTCATCTCTTTCTAAATTCAAATGCCTAATCTCTGAAATAGTCTCAGCTAACTACTTTGTTGAGAAAAAACTCTACAGAAAAAGCAAACATCTGATTATCCTGGGAAAGTTCAACATAAACTTTTCAGGTCCTCCCTCAAATGACATTTCTAAGTTTCTAGCTTAAAAGCACCACTTACAGCTAATTACAGGACCCACCCACCCAAATCTGCATTCCAACAACCACTGTAATCTTGACCTACTAATCACTAACACTCCAATATTTCCATTCTTTCGCTTCCTTCAAAGATCAATCACTAGTCATATTTCAGATCAATCACTCAATCATATTTCAGATCAATCACTCAATCATATTTCAGATCAGCAATCAGGCTCTAAAAGATTCACCCAAACTTCTTTTTTTCAGTCCCCTGTCCATACAAAATATCACCAAGTTGAAAAGCCATCTGATAATCTTTCACTGCTCTTCCTTGCTAAACATCCAACACCCTAACATATCACTAACCCAAATATGTCTCCAACTCCAGGACAAATTCTTCACCATGGTAATATGTTCTTTTAAGGGGTGTATGGGGTGCCAGGAAGAGGTAGCACCTCTGATGGGTAAACATGTCATGCTCTTCAGAGTAGTTCATCCACCTTGGTCCTCACCTGACACTCAGCTGTCACCTGTAGTTCCTCGTAGGTGTTTACATGCAACAGCTGCCACACCCCCGGGCAACATCTTTGAGTGGCCAGCAAAACCAGGTGAGAGTAGCCGACAGGTTTGCAATCCTCGCTGAGTCAGGGCTTGCCTACCTATGCATGCGAAGATTGGATCTGGCAGACTGCGCGGAGGAAATCACCAGACTGATTCAAAGGGCAGGAAAGCAGACTCAGAAAAGTGATGTAGAGCATAAATAGGGCAGAGTGAGACACATTAGGACACTGTTGGCCATCCACTGTATCATGACCCATCTCCAGTCATCTTGACTATGTCCTGCTACTGGATGAAGATAGGCTGGGACAAGAGAGACTGATGATATGTGCAACTCTCTCTCACTATAATCTAATTCATGCGCAAGTCAAGACATCACTACCCCCAAGTCCTGTGGCAATGGGCAAATGACAAAGCAGGAGGTGTGGATACACTGAAAGCTGTAGCCACAACCTCACACACAAGTGGCCCAGGGCAATGGGTCGCTCTTTACTAGACTGAAGCAGCAGTTGAGTTTGGCAGCCCCCTGGGTGTCTGAGCAGCCCTATTTAGGATCGCTCTGCTCACATCCATGGTATGAGGAAGGGGCTAGAAAAGGTGCCCTAAACATAGCCTGCATCATACTACCCCTGGCCTGCTTGCCGCGGCAGGTGGGGATCCCAACCATGTGGTCAAATCACAACTAAAAAACATTGGTGACTTTGCTCATCATTGGCACATGGAATGTGTGCACGCTCCTGGATAGCTCCAAAACAGACAGACCTGAGAGACAGATAGCACTTGTTGCAAGAGAACTCAGCCTGTACAACATCCAGCTAGCAGCCCTCAGTGAGACCAGGTTCGCAGATGAAGGCCAGCTGACAGAAGTTAAAGCAGGTTATACTTTTTGTTGGAGTGGCTACAGTAGTGATGAATGTCGTGAAGCAGGAGTGAGTTTCACCATTAGATCTAATCTGATTAGCAAATTAGCCAGCCTCCCTAAAGGATTCAATGACCCTCTCATGTCTCTGCGGCTTCCCATCAAAGGAAAGCACCATACCACCTTCATCAGTGTATATGCCCCTACCATGACAAATCCAGAGGAAATTAAAGACAAGTTTTATAAAGACTTGGAGTCCCTCATAGCATCTGTACCCAAGGTGGATAAGCTCATCATCTTAGGTGACTTCAATGCCAGAGTTAGAACAGACTACCAGATATAGGAGTGTATCATTGGGAGGAATGGAGTCGGCAAAAGTAACAGCAATGGTCATCTACTTCTGAAGACCTGCGCAGCTCATGACCTGTTGATCACAAACACAGTCTTCCACCTACCCAACTGTAACAAGATGCCCTGGATGCACCCATGCAGCAAGCATTGGCATCTTATTGATTATGTTATAGCAAGGAAAAGGGACAGGCAGGATGTTATAGTGACTAAAACCATGTGTGGCACAGACTGCTGGATAGACCACAGACTCATCCACTCAAAACTCAACATGCACATTCAGCCTAGGTGGTGCCTGCAGGGGAAAAGGACCAATAGGTGTCTGAATGTCAACAAGTTAGAACAGCACTCTGTGCACCACAACCTCAGTGAGGAAATCCACAGTAAGCTTGACCAACTCAGCTTTGGCACCAATGGTGCAGAAGAGGACCGGGCAGCCTTTAGGGATGTGGCCTACAACACTGCTCTCACTCATTTGGACCTGAACACATGCAAACACCAGGACTGGTTTGATGATAATGATGAAGACATTCAGAAGCTGCTGGATAAGAAGCGTGAAGCCTTCAGATCCTTCCAGCAAGACACTACATCAATCTTCAAGAAAGCAGCCTATAACTTCATCAAAAGCAAGGTGCAAGCAAAGCTCAGAGAGATGCAAGACTCCTGGCTTAGCAGAAAGGCAGATGAGATCCAGAAGTACACTGATAGCAACAACTCCAAGAGTTTCTATGATGCCCTGAAGACCATCTACGGGCCACAGTCCTCTGGAACATCACCACTGCTCAGTGCCGATGGATCTACCCTGCTTACTGACAAGAAAGCCATCCAGGAAAAATGGGCTGAGCACTTCAACAATGTCCTGAATAGGCCTTCCTCTATCAATACAGAAGCCATTGACCGCATGCCACAAATCGCCATTAACACCTCCCTGGCAGAACCTCCAAAGGAATCAGAGGTTAAGGAAGCAATTAAGCTTCTCTTCAATAGTAAAGCATTTTCTGACTCAATTCATGCTGAAACCTACAAGACAGGGGGACCAGTCTTATTACAGAAGCTCACCAAGCTCTTCCAGACCATGTGACAACAGGAAGTTATCCCTCAGGAGCTAAAGGATGCCTCCATTGTCCATCTCTATAAGAGAAAGGGAAACAGGCAGTCTTGTGACAACCACAGAGGAATCTCTCTCTGGTCATTGCCAGCAAAATCCTTGCTGGAGTCCTCCTTAACCATCTCATTCAACACATGGAAGATGGACAGATGCCAGAGAGTCAATGTGTGGCTTTAAAGAGGGCTGAGGGACACATGACATGATATTTGCAGCACATACATCAAATTGAGGAGAAGTGCCAGGAACAAAGCAAGGACCTTTACACAATGTTCGTGGACCTGACCAATGCCTTTGACACCATCAGTCGTGAGGGGCTATGGCGGATCATAGAGAAGTTTGGCTGCCCAGGCAAATTCATCAGTATGGTGCGCCAGTTCCATGATGGCATGCTTGCTAGAGTACTGGACAATGGAGACTCCTCTGATGCCTTCCCAGTCACCAATGGAGTCAAGCAAGGCTGTGTATTGGCACCCATGCTGTTCAGCATGATATCCTCGGCCATGCTGGCAGATGGCTTCTGCAATGATGAAGAAACCAGCATCAAGATTAGATACAGGACTGATGGCAGGTTCTTCAACCTATGGAGGCTACAGGCCAAGACCAAGGTTAAAGAGGACTTTGTGTGCGATTTCCTGTTTGCAGATGACTGCGCACTCAATGCTGCCACAGAGGCCCAGATGCAGCAAAGTATGAACTGCTTTTCCACTGCCTGCAGAAACTTTGGCCTCACAATTAATACCAAGAAGACTGAGGTTTTGCATCAGCCCACACTGCAGAAGATGTATGCAGAACCAGCTATCACCACTGAAGGTGAGATCTTGAAGGCTGTTGACAAGTTTACATATCTCGGCAGCATACTGTCCAGATTTGTGAACATTGACGATGAGGTAGACACACGGCATCACCAAGGCAAGCTCTGCATTTGGATGATTGCAGGAGTCAGTGTGGGAGAGGAGAGGCATCAAACTGTCCACAAAGCAGAAGGTGTACAAGGCAGTCATACTGCCCACACTACTGTGTGCCTGCAAGACATGGGTTGTGTATAAGCGTCATGCCAAAAAGATGAAACCCTTCCATATGAACTGCTTAAGAAGGCTGCTGAAAATTACCTGGCAGGACAAAGTTCCAGACACAGTTGTCCTCTCTCAATCTGGAATGCCAAGTATCTACACCTGCTGAGGAAAGCCCAAATCAGGTGGGTAGGCCACCTTGTACATATGCCAGACACATGCCTCCCCAAGAGACTGTTTTATGTTAAACTTGCAGGAAGCAAACGCACACAAGGTGGGCAGAAAAAGCTCTTCAAGGACACACTGAAAGTATCTCTGAAGAGCTTTGGCGTTGACCCGGACTCCTGGGAAACCCTAGCACAAGACCGGCCTGTCTGGTGAAGTTGCATCAGCAAAGGTGCTGCCTCCTGTGAACAGAGCAGGACTGCAAAGGCAAAGAGGAAGCATAAGCTGCATAAATCCACAGCCAACTCATTGCCAACCAACTCAAATGAGCACTTGTGCCCAACATGTGGCAGAGCTTTCCAAGCCCGCATCAGACTGATCAGCCACAGACGGACACACCGTAGTCAGTCAACCTCCTTGATATGATGTCTTTGGTCATCGTCGACAATGACGGATGAACAACATGTTCTTTTAAACAAGAACAACCACCATGGCTCACCAAATATCCTAAATATTTTCTCAAACTAAGGGATGAGGCCTGGCAATCATGAAAAAATAATCTATACCCTGACAACCATGTGTCCTTTACCATACTCTGGAGCTTGACTAAATGATCCATACTGAGGCACAGAGTAAACCATCTCAAAACAACATTTTCTCTTAAATAAACCCAAACATTTCTGGCATGAGGTCACTCTGCTCACTGGATGGAAATCTTTTGACAACCAATACTGTCTAACCATAATGCACTCTAATCAATGACTAATCCCTTTTTCTGGCTTTGTTACAGAGTATAATCACCTCACCAAACTATCAGAAGCACATCCACTTCCCTCCCCTCTCCTCCCTCCCCCAGAGACACTCCCTTCACCCTTTTTTCTACTTAAAAAATATAATGGCACTAAGTCATTAACCTATTTAAAAAATCTCCACCAGGCTCAGGCCAGAACTTTCCCTGGTTTATCTATGACTGCAGGAAACTTCTAAACCAACTTCTTCATCACATCATTAACCTTTGCCTGACACAAACTGCAACGCCAAACTTCTGGGAAACAGCAGTCATTATCCCACTTCTGAAACAACCTAAACCCGAAAACATCTCACACTTTCATCCTATTTCTATCCTACCCACTCTTGGTAAGGTGCTAGAAAAAATAATTTATAAACAGTCTCAAGTTACATTGAACAATACCATCTTACCCAAAACAGTATGGATTTTGCACAGGTCATAGTGCAGTAATGGCAGTTTGGTGTGTAACTGATGAAATTCTCCTCAACATGGACAAAGATAACTTGGTAGGAGAAATATTTGCTGGCCTCATAAAAGTCTTTGACCTTATTAACCACCAGCTCCTCCTTCTTTCTCTTCAGAACATTGGTGTTAGTAAAACATCCATCACCCAGTTCAAAGATTTTTTGTCAGATTATTCACAGTCAAAATAGGCCCTTTCTTCTCTCAACCCACTTTTCTTTCAGTGGGAGTACCTTAAAATTCTGTCTTAGCTCCATTTCCATCTATATTTTCAATAGCAAACTACCTCATGACCTTCCTACTCTATAATCCATCCTCTACACTGATGACACAGTACTCTTTAGGTTCAGTAACAATGACTCTATAATCAAAACACAAATACAAAAAGACCTTAACTACCTTAGTTTTTGGCTTATTAACCAAAACTTAATACTTAATCCTACAAAAACAAAAGGAATGCTAATTGGCACTACCCAAAAACTTAAAAAAAAACACCAGTCACTCAATAATACCACCCTTTGTTGCACACTGATAGAAACAACCATTTCTTTCAAATACCTTGGTTTGCTGCTAGACCAATCAATAGCATTCAATACCCATATTGAAAAACTGAGGACAAATGTAAACTCACTTTTCTTCTCGACCAGGAAAACTTACCCTACCTATTCAAACCAGCTAGGACAGTAAAAGGCAAAGGAGGCTTTCTAGCCCATTTTGAATACTACCCCATAATGCTTATAGTTTCTAAGAAAAACTCATCCCACACTATAGACTATCGAAAACAAAAGTAATCCCTTCATTACTAACTCATCCTCTAAAGAGCACCTCTGCTTCAACCTCAAAAAAAGTGCAGTGGCTCCAAGTGTAGTACAGAGTAGGACTGCTCGTAGGCTCTCTTATCTTCAAACTTCTCCATCCTAACTTATCCCACCACTAGCTGCCGAACTTTATACTAAACATACAGACTATGACCTCAGACACTTATCCCGAGCAACACCTCCCCCCCAACCTTCACAATCCATACTACACTACATCAACCACATCTTAGTGCAGTGGGAAAGTACCAGTGTCCACACCACCTCTGAACATTCCAGTAATATTCTCACCTGTGCCAAAGTTGTCACCCCTTATATATGTAAATTCCAGATGCAAATACATATGTAGATAGAGAAATAGATAGATAACTAGATAGATGTGTGTGTGTGTGTGTGTGTGTGTGTGTGTGTGTGTGTGTGTGTGTGTGTGTGTGTGTGTGTGTGTGTGTGTGTGTACGCTTGCATGTGTATATGTATGTTTGCACAAGTACACACCAAATATATACTAAAATACCATAAGATGGACAGGACAAATATCAACAGCAAAATATCTAAATGGACAAAAATCTAAACCGAAAAACATCCAAACAAAAAATATTGACAAAATCTAACCACCTTCAAAAACAATGTTTTTGCAGGTTGGGCAATCCCCCCCCCCCCCTTGCTAATTATATATACCAATTTCAAGGTCACAAAACAGTGAGGAAAGGGCATAAACCCTTCCTTAGTGCAACTTCAGTTTTGTCTATATTTTGTGTTTAGATGTTTTTCAGTTAAGATTTTTTCCCATTTAGATATTTTGATGCTGCTACTTGTCCTGTCTATTTTATGCTGTTTTAAACCATTTTAAGTAATCTCAGATATCTATATAAATGTATATAAATATTGATATAAATAGATTAGATATAGATACAGATAATATAGATTAAGAAATTCAAAATTCCCTTAAAGGTATACCACTCCCTTATACTGTTCTAGCATGTCGAGTGGTAGATTACTGGCGTCGTCTCCAGTTCAGCTGGTCAATCTGGGTATCTTGAGACAATGCTACAATTGTCTCATGTACACAGACAACCCTCTCCTCCTCCCAACAAACACAAATACATGTGAGAGATGCAACTATATAGCCAAACTGGAGGCTGAACTCTCTCAACTCAGGGCTGGCATGACCAGACAGGAGGAGATGGCAACCACACACACAACAATCCCAGTCCCACATAGACCTACCACAACTGCAAACCAAACACATAAAAACACAAAGTCATACTTGGAGGCTCTAATAAAAAACTAACCAAAACAGCAGAGGCTCCCAAAGCAGACATCCAAAAATCCACCACCTCAAAACAAAACACATGCAACACATACTTCAATAAATCAGTGTGTTGACCAATCGCAGCCCTTAAGGCCAAACACCTTGCCTGATACACTAGTAATAGGTGACTCCATAGTCAGACACACTGATGTCCCACTGACCAGGCTGAACAAGTAGAAGGTGACTGTGATCTGTCTATCGGGAGCTAGGATCCGCCACATAACACACGCACTCAGGTCACTCCAAAGCAAGTACAAATATGACTCCGTCATTGTCCATGCTGGTGTGAATGACCTGAGACGTACCTCCCTGGACTACATGAAAAGAGACATAGAGGAGCTCTCCGATTATGTAGCCCAGGCTGGTATGACCCTGACCCTGAGCAGCATCTTGCCCTCACCAAGAATGATACCACAATACAAAGACAAGATGATCAGCTTTAACAATTGGCTCAAGTACTGGTGTCATTCTAAGGGGATCCAATGTCTGTCTACCTGGGATGATATGTTGGACAAGCCACGCTGCTTCGCAAGGGATGGCTTACACCTGTCACCACTGGGCTTCCGGATATTGGCTAAGGCTCTTGCCACCCCATAGTGCCTTTTTTAGGCAAGGCTCAAAAGACAAACCCACCTCCTTAGAAAACAAAAATGGAAAAAAACTAAGGGTAATGCTGCTCAACGCCAGAAGTCTAAATCTCAAGATGCAGGCACTTGATGCACTCCTCAGCATGGAGAACATCGACGTCTGTGCAGTAACTGAAACCTGGTTCAAGGCTCCTGAGAGCACCCCAGTGCTACCAGGCTATACCTCGTATCATGCTTTTCGGCCCCAAAACCCGGGCCGAACCACAAAGGAAGGGGGAAGTGTCCATATTCATAAAGGACACCCACACCTCCAGGTTAGTAGCAACACATGAAGCATCAGAGACCATACAGGTGCAACTAACCATAGGCAAAACTGCTATACAACTGGTAGCATGTTACAGACCACCCTCCCAATCTCAAGAACCCTACTCAGCCTTCCTGAAGACATTGGAGGATATGAATGTATCACAAAATACCATCATACTGGGAGACTTCAACTACCCAAACATAGATTGGGTACATTATTCTAGCCCTAATATCCTAGCCCAAAGGTTCCTGGAATTCATAAATTCAAATGCACTGGAACAACTAGTCACCTCTCCCACTAGGGGAGATAATATACTAGACCTGATCATCACAAACATGGGGACAAAATGCTCCACACCAGAAGTATATCCCTCACTAGTGAGATCTGACCACAAACTAATCACCCTGGATATACATATCCCACCTCCACCCCCAGCACAAAAGACCACAGTGAAAAACTTCTCAAAAGCAGACTTCACTCTTCTTAAGACTGAGATGGTATCCTTTAAGCCCACTGTGCCAATGGATACCACATCCCACAATGCCGAATCCTTCACAAATGCTTTCTATGGACATCTCCAAGAATGCATGGATCATGCAATCCCAAACAAATCCAAGTCCCTCTCCACCAAATGTAAGCGTCCTGTCTGGTGGACCTCAGCTATAAACAAATTGTATAACAAAAGAAGGAAGCTACTGCACGTCAGAGCGAAATCCCATGAAGGGAAGACATCTCTGATCAACATTAGCAGAAAACTACATTCTCTCATAAAAACATCCAAGGCAAACTTTGAGAGAAAAATCGCTAAGGACACTAAAGATAACCACAAGGCCTTCTTCAGCTATGTTAGAAACCTGGGCGGAAACCCTCAGATATGCTCAGAGTTGGTTCACAACAACAAAAAATACACTGAACCCACAGATATTGCCAACATTCTGGCTGACAGGTTCAGTGCAAATTTCTCCCCTCCTTCACCCCCTAAATGTAATCTCCCTGTCATCTCAGATGTTCAAGTGAGAACCACCCTAAACAAAGCAAAAAACACAGCATCAATGGGACCTGACGGTATCCCGGGGTGCGTGTTACGTGAACTCCAAGAGGAGCTAAACCCACACATAAAAATGCTATTTAACCTTAGCCTTACTTCGGGATATGTACCTGAACACTGGCGTACAGCAACAGTGGTCACACTCCACAAGGGGGGTGCCTCTACAGACCCTGGAAACTACGGCCCCATAAGCTTAACTAGCCTGGTCTGCAAAGCTATGGAAAGAATCATTATGGAACTCATAAACAGAGACATAGGGGACCTACAGACACTTGACCCCACCCAGTTCGGCTTTGTAAAGGGCAGATCCTGCCTTTTAAACCTGGTTGACTTTTTCGAAACAGTCACTAGAGCCATTGATGAGGGCAAAGCAGTCCATACAGCATACCTGGACATGGCTAAGGCCTTCGACACAATACCCCACTCAGGCATCATAGATAAGCTAAACAGCTCAAAAGTAAACCCTTATGTCACTAGATGGGTTGCAAACTGGCTAAAGGACAGAACCCATAAAGTTAAAATCGCTGGAGCAATGTCAGACTCAAAGCCAGTCACAAGTGGTGTCCCACAGGGATCTGTCCTGGGACCCGTCTTGTTCGGCATTTATTTCTCAGATGTTAAAGCAAACATGGGAGGGCTGTGGCTGACAAAGTTTGCAGATGACTGCAAACTAGGCGCCATAGTCGATACACCAGCAGAGACACACATCCTACAAAAAGGCCTCACTGAAACGGACAACTGGTGCCGTAGTCACGGCCTTAAACTAAATGCCAAAAAATGTATAGTCATCCCTTTTGGAAAAAACAAAGTACCCACAAATTATCACATAGACAGCAACCCACTGAGTACAGAAAAAGTAATCAGAGACCTAGGGACCCAAGTAGACAGCGACCTCTCATTTGACACCCACGTTGCCAAAGTGGTTAGAAAAACATTCTACCTTGCACACCTCATCATGAAGGATTCACATCCAGATCCAAGGATGTCATTGTACCCTATATTCCTCCCTCATCAGACCCATGATTGAGTACAATGCCCCATTTGGTATGTACCTCACCCGGCATTTGCAACAGCTGGAGAGACCACAAAAGTACCTCACCAAAAGGATCAAGGGTCTCCAACATATGTCTTATTCTGCCAGACTAAAGAAACTTCAGCTCTATTCAGTAGCATACCGCCTGCTCAGAGGTGATCTCTGCCTGACGTACAAGGCCATGTCCAATCAGGATTTGATGGACATGCTCCACCTCAAAAAATCCAAGTCCATCAGGACCACGGGAGCTGAAGACTTAAACCTCGGCACAAGTATGAATAGGACATGCTGGAGGGATAGATTCATAACCCAGAGGCTTCCAATGCTTTGGAACAGGATCCCAGTTCATATTAGGCAGAGCCCCTCACTGACTCTCTTCAAGAGAAATCTTGATGAGTGGATGGGAGTTCGTAAGTTTACCCCAGGGGTCACATCTGTGTCACTGCTAGACAGGGGCACAGTAAACTAATTCTATTTTATAAGGGGACCTTCATTGTGTCACTACTAGACAAAGGCACAGTATTCTAGATTTATTCTGTACATTTTTGTACCATTTCATGGGGTGGCAAAAGCCACATCACTATGGCTAGGCTTACAAATGCCCCAGGGCAGATAGCCTAGTACTATACTATGAAACTATGAAACTGTGAAAGAGAGAGAGATATAGATGCACATATAGAGTCTGTCTGTGCATATTTCTGTGATATGTGCATGCACATATTTTATACTCCATAGAAATTCAAAATCCCAAACAATACAAATATAATATATATATATATATATATATATATATATATATATATATATATATATATTTTTTTTTTTTTTTTTTTTTTTTTACTGTAGATGGCATGGCAGAGGTATAGCTGACAAACATACAAGGAATGTTTCTTTACTGCATTTGTCTAGGACATCCAAAGATTCAGTGAATAAAACCTTATAGCAGTCTGAGTTTAATTTTGGATAACTGCACTCAGGGCAGTTCATCACGAATTGTCTTAAAAAAATCTGGGAAATGTGTGCAAGCTTGTGCATGTTTCCACACAGTGAAAGTAACCAGAACTATCAAGACTTTACATCTATGCAACTTTCATTGCATATAGCTAAACCTGTTTTACTCCATTTTACACAACTAAGCATAACCAAATCTCTTGTGGGTGTTTTGGCACAGGACTGAGATTTTCCATGATCAACACTATTCATTCATGCTTAGCCATGTTACGTATAGGTGTAGTGAAGCTATTTTCCGATTTTCCTTGCACATATGTGAACCCTGGAACTATTAGACAAACTGCCACAATGTTGGTAGATGGATTGTGTTGGGGAGCAGGATACAACAAATTTACTGCTACAATATGTATTCATTTTCCTCCCTTGTTTAGCCTTATTCCCACATATTCATGACCAGCTTATGATCCCAGACATTCATATTTATAGATTGCCCTATTACTAATTACTGGATAACTCCCTTCCTTCTTATATTGTGGGAAATATTGTGGGAGATCATGTAGGCTAAACATGGAATTACAGAGTGGGATTATTGAGTGAAATAAACTATCAGAATACCCAACACAGTTTTTAGTCTGAATTGTAACAAAATTGGATAAACGATGATTGACATACAGACTTCAATTGTTCAGTGTGACATTCAGAAATGCATGTATCTTTTGTATCTTTACAATTCATCTCCGAGAGAAAAAGCATTAAGTGATGGAGCTTTTGAAACAGAACAGCATTTTCAAAGCTGACACAAACGTAACGATAAGTAATTGCATGTTATTTGAAATTGTCTGAAAAATAATTATTATAAATAATCTGAAATAGCAAAATGAAAATATGGCCATTTCAGGAATAGCGTTTTTTATCTAAATCACATTATGTGCTTTATTATGTGATGCATTGGCAGGAAAGTAGCCAGACATAGTTTGGATTAAAGTGCTTATAATTACAGACTGTATTACTTTATTTGTGCACTGCCTTACTTACAGTTGTAGGGACCTGATAAATCCTCAATAGTCTCAAATACAGCATATCTACACACACCTTGAGGTAGTAAGGACATATTTTTCTGCTTCAATATTCAAATAAAATAGTAGTTTTAGTGCATTAAAATCTAAGTTTTTCAGCAGCAGCAGCAAAAATTGTTAGTGGATAAACTGGCTCTGAAATGGCTGCAACTATCAGCAGTAAAGGGGTATGCAATGACAAAAGTCAAACAAAAGCAGATGGTGTCTCTAAGATTCTTTAAGTGACAAAGAAAAGGTAATTTATTTTCTATCTTGTTGAAAACATAAAGTGCCTCAGGTTGTAAGGTCTGTACCTCTCAGTTCCAGGATTTAATCAAAGCCTTTCTGAAGTCTTACATGTTCCGTTTCAGTCAGCATGGGCTTTTATTGTTTTATTCAAGCTTTGTTCCACCTCACAAAACATGCTGGCTGACTGACTAGACAATCTATCTAGCTATCCATTCATCTATCTATCTATCTATCTATCTATCTATCTATCTATCTATCTATCTATCTATCTGTCTATCTGTCTATCTATCTCTCTATCTTTCTCTCTATCTATCTCTCTATCTGTCTTTCTCTCTATCTCTCTATCTTTATTTCTATCTCTATCTCTATTACATGTGCCCTTGTGCCTTGGGTTATGGCTAAACAGGTTTGAAAAAGAGCAAGTCTCTTACTCAGTTAATAAATTAAATTAAATTTGAAAGCTTTGCAGTTGATGTGAGTCCTGATACTGTAGCTTATATAATAGTGCATTGTACATTTGCCAGGTATATTTGCCAAACACCTAAGAAGCATTTATATGTGTGGAAAAAAAGACAAATGATTAATAATCCTTTGGTTAGTAAAATAAAGCTTGCAGCTCTACCACAAAATGATAGCTGCAAACACTTCTTGTCATTATATGCAAAATGTTATGCAAAACAAAAGTACAGGCTTAGTTGTGACAGCCACATAAAACTGTTGCAGCCATATTCATATTTAAAGACAGTTGGAAACAACATTTTTCTTGTTACCTAAAGGAACACATATCCCAAATTTAGATTGCTGTTCTAAGCAAAGTTCAGTTGTTTGACAGAAAATAAAATGATACTAATCAAAATGGAGAAGATTTAAGATCTTTCACTGATGATCGCTTTGAATCTACTTCTGGAAGGGAAGGAGGGTAGAGTGTAAATCAAATGAGGCTTCCGTTTTACCCTGTGACAGGTGGCAGGCAGAAAGATAGTAGCAGTGGAAGTCAAGCAGCAATGAATAAAAATCATATCTTCTTCTGTAACATCTCTTTTCTGTATGTAATAGACATGCAAGTGCAAGACGTTATTCTTACAGCAGAAATTGTTTTTCTACATTTCTAACTTCGTGTTGATTATGCATTTTAAGCACAGATTAATTTGTGAGTATTTAGTTTAGTTCCTTTGAAGTCTTTGTATTCTAAAAGACAGAAAAATATTGCAATGATTATTGATTCCTACATAATAATATGATGTAGCTCCTGAGTTTCATATAGTGCATGTCATCAGCATGTGACTTGGGAACTTTTCCAGATGAAGTCATTAAAAAAAAAAACAATAAGGGAAGTGCAGGTGGACGCACATTTTATAAGGGTTCAATTATGATTTTCTACACTGAGTCTGGCCCTTTCTCCTAAATTTCATCTGAACACAGAAAACATATTGCAATATTTTAGGAAAGAAAGTATGATATTTAGATATTAAAATATAGGTAAGGTCCCTAGTGGACAGTAGTTGCCTTGAATATTTCTGGGTGTAAAAGTAGGCCAGCTGAACTAAAATTCATGCATTTCAATAATATTTGTTTCTGTTGAGATTTGCAATACAATGTGAATATATAGCAGATGAGATGTTTCGGAAGTGAAGCCTGATTGCATACATTCTCAGCAATCAGTTATATCCATTTATTTTGAGGGCAAGCCACTTGCATGTGTCCTGGTTTTGTAACAGTTTTAATTCTGCATTCTTCTTGTTTGTCTACACCAGTGAGTGCTATGTAACACAGATCATAATGGCTAGCAGGAAAGAGAAAACGGCAAAGCACGTTTGGTTAACCCCACCCTCCAGTTATTTTGCATCTTCCCTAGCCTAGGCTGATTATCATGATGGATATGTCTTCAGTGACCTTCTATTGAATCACGCCATTAAATTAACTTACCCTGCAGGCTAGACATTGCTATGTCTTATTTAATCAATGTGAATTCATTAAGCTATTATAGAGTTCATTTATTGTGTCATTAGCCTTTATTCAAAAGACTGTGGATGCACACTCCTAATTTGAGATGTGATTTATATTTCTCAGGAAGTGATATTCATTTGCATTGCACTCTTCCTATGATGTATAAGTAAGGGTAAGTAACAGTAGTGAACAACAAAACCAGGTAAACTAGGCAATAGTTTGCAATTTTCTTGTATATTTTATCTACCTTCTTCCTTTGCAAAGACTGTTTCTGTTAAAAAAAAGGCAATCAGCTCAAGTCCATTGGGAGTTCGATCTGTATCATTAATACAGTTCTGTTGTGTGGCAGTTCCTTCGATCTCATATGTGAAGTGTTACACAGACCATCAGTTCAGTAACTGGTGACTTATTATCCTGTCCACAGCAGTGGATTGACTTTATAAAAAGCTTGCCTTCCCAAGAAGCCTGTACTGTTATAGGTTTCTTATTAATAAAGTGATAGCTTTCTGTCTCCAAGCAAAGCAGCATGCCAGATTGTAATAGTGGAACCTGACATTGTGCTCAGCTGTGCTTGCATCTTTATAAAGCTACTGATACTGAACAGAGCAAGGATTTGCTTTTGCCAAGATTCCACTGCAACCATGAACAGCATTTTCTTATATTAGTATGAAAATCGTGTCAGGACTCAGAACCATTTTTAGCATTGAATGACATAATGGAATGTGGCACACTTAAGAAAATGCTTTCAAAATAGCAAAATGAATCAACAGAAAGTAACTAAAAAGGATAAAATCCATTGTATTAGGCTACAAATTTAGGATAGGATTCACAGAGATGTGCTGTATGGTGGAATAAAACTTACAGTGCATAGCCTTGACACACCTGTAAAGCAAACATAAATATCTGAATTGCCATGACAAACTGCAGAGTAAAGTGCATATTAATATCTGCATAGCTGTGACACACCACAGTGTAAAGCACACATAAATATCTGCATAACCATGACACACTCCAGTGGAAACCACACATAAATATCTGCATAGTTGTGACACACTGCAGTGTAAAGCAAACATAAATATCAAGTGGTGACACAGACCACATCCGAGCAGATGGCTGTGATTTTATGTGGAAAGTGGAGCAATGCTAAACAAAATTAAAACCAAACACAGCAGAGCAGTAAGTAACCAGCAGACAAAGGAAGTGGACAGACACAGCTAGCATGAAGCTTTACAGACTGGAAGGAAGCAGGCTGCAGACGACAGAACATGTAGCAAAGGGCTGTGTACTAATAATATACAGCACATTTTAAACACCAGCTTTCTGGTGTCTGGTCAGTTAAATATTTATTGGCTCCATTTAAAGGTAATAAAGTGTGTATAGGACAATAACAAATGGAGCAGCATAACAAACAGAGGTAATAAAGTGTGTATACGACAGTAACAAATGGAGCAGCATAACAAACAGAGGTAATAAAGTGTGTACAGGACAGTAACAAATGGAGCAGCATAACAAACAGAGGTAATAAAGTGTGTACAGGGCAGTAACAAATGGAGCAGCATAACAAACAGAGGTAATAAAGTGTGTATAGGACAGTAACAAATGGAGCAGCATAACAAACAGAGGTAATAAAGTGTGTATACGACAGTAACAAATGGAGCAGCATAACAAACAGAGGTAATAAAGTGTGTACATGACAGTAACAAATGGAGCAGCATAACAAACAGAGGTAATAAAGTGTGTACAGGGCAGTAACAAATGGAGCAGCATAACAAACAGAGGTAATAAAGTATGTATAGGACAGTAACAAATTAAGCAGCATAACAAACAGAGGTAATAAAGTGTGTATAGGACAATAACAAATGGAGCAGCATAACAAACAGAGGTAATAAAGTGTGTATAGGACAATAACAAATGGAGCAGCATAACAAACAGAGGTAATAAAGTGTGTATACGACAGTAACAAATGGAGCAGCATAACAAACAGAGGTAATAAAGTGTGTATACGACAGTAACAAATGGAGCAGCATAACAAACAGAGGTAATAAAGTGTGTATAGGACAGTAACAAATGGAGCAGCATAACAAACAGAGGTAATAAAGTGTGTATACGACAGTAACAAATGGAGCAGCATAACAAACAGAGGTAATAAAGTGTGTACAGGACAGTAACAAATGGAGCAGCATAACAAACAGAGGTAATAAAGTGTGTATAGGACAGTAACAAATGGAGCAGCATAACAAACAGAGGTAATAAAGTGTGTACAGGGCAGTAACAAATGGAACAGCATAACAAACAGAGGTAATAAAGTGTGTATAGGACAATAACAAATGGAGCAGCATAACAAACAGAGGTAATAAAGTGTGTATAGGACAATAACAAATGGAGCAGCATAACAAACAGAGGTAATAAAGTGTGTATAGGACAATAACAAATGGAGCAGCATAACAAACAGAGGTAATAAAGTGTGTATAGGACAGTAACAAATGGAGCAGCATAACAAACAGAGGTAATAAAGTGTGTATAGGACAGTAACAAATGGAGCAGCATAACAAACAGAGGTAATAAAGTGTGTACAGGGCAGTAACAAATGGAGCAGCATAACAAACAGAGGTAATAAAGTGTGTACAGGACAGTAACAAATGGAGCAGCATAACAAACAGAGGTAATAAAGTGTGTACAGGGCAGTAACAAATGGAGCAGCATAACAAACAGAGGTAATAAAGTGTGTACAGGACAGTAACAAATGGAGCAGCATAACAAACAGAGGTAAACACAAAAGGAAGCATACATGAAAATGCAGGTGGAGAAGGCAGGGTGCATTTAGTGGGAATAGGAGTCCCATTTTTATATATGCATGGGAAAGGGATAATGGGAAAGATGACCAGGAAATTACTGATATCACATAAAACATAATTATTACAATTGTCAGAAAGTGCACACTTTAAAAGATGACATAGTGGTGTGATAAAATAAATATGAATCATATGACATATTTTGAGTTATCAAAATGATGTAACCATGTCACTGTTCAGGCAACATTGATTTCTTCATATGTGTTGACAAACCCATTGCTATACAATCAAAACCTCTGTTATACAACCACAGTAGGTGAGAAAATCTAAATTTGAACCAGTACCTACCTGTGTCCATACTCTATAGAGCCTTGTATTAACTGCTTTTGTCACAGGAGAATTTAAATTCCAGGTGTCATAAAATGCCCACCTCAGGGTTTGTTTGGGACTGCTCATATACTCCCTAAAATTCCTTTAAGCATTACAGTGCTCACACAAGTGTGAGTCAACACAAATACCCCTTATTGGGTAATGCAGTCCTGTCTCTCACTTATAGATTGCCAGATTCAAACCCTTACCTATCTAAGTCCACAGGAAAAGACTGAGTGCTGCTGTGAGATAGAACACATTAGAAGGGATGACTTCATCAATGTGTGACAAGGCAAGTCTTGCCCTTAATGGGGGTTAACTAGTTGTGTGAGCCCTCTCCCTGGGTAAATGTTTTCACTGAAAGAAAGTGTGCATACAAGAGCTTTTGGATATACCAGGCTTACCTAGCACTGTAGTCACACTCATATTAGTTAGCCATTGCCATATTAGAACCTCTACTTAAGTCCACAATCTAAAAAAAACTGTGTATTATCCAATCAAAGCACAGGAGAAGTCTGAGTACATCTGTGAGACAGAACATATTTGAAGGGTCGACCTCAGCATGGCAGAGTAAATGTTGGCCTTAAAGGGAGTTTAATAGCTGTAAGAGCCATCTCTCTTAATAAATGTTTCCACTAAGTGGAAGTATATACATTAGAGCTGTGGATATTATAGTGTTACCTAGCACTTCAGTCACACACTCTTGTTTGGTCATTGCCAGATTGATATCCCTACCTAAGTTCACAGTCTAGAGAACTGTGAATTATCCTGTCATACCACAGCAGAGGTTTTACTGCATGTGTGAGACAGAACACATTTGAAGGGATAACACTATCACTGAGTTGGAAAGCACATAGTTGTGTTAAAAGGGAGTGAACAAGTTATGGTATACTTCTCCCCTATGTGAATGTTTCTCCTGATTGAAACTGTGCACACCACGTTTATTGGTTAAGCCAGACCTACCTGTCACTTGAGTCACACACACACACTAGGGAGTCATTAATGAATCTGAACCCCCTGCCACAATATAACAAACATTGTATCAACTGTCATTGCCACAGGAGATATCTTATTACAAATGTTAGAAGTACATGACTGTAGTGTACATTACACATGTTGGGGTAAATGGGCAATGTGTTTTGACAGAAAATCAACAGTAATGCGTTGATCACAAATAACTATATACTGTAGCATTAACTTTACCGTCACTTCAATCATGGGCATTGTCGTACAGGGAATATTTATGTGTGCAATGTTAAGGTGTGGTGGCCATTTATGTAGTGTCTGATATTGACAGTTGTCAAGCACTGGAGTGGCACCCCTGCAATCCTGACTGTTCATCTCAAGATCATTGTGCGACAACCTTGATGTAGGATGTGGATCATTATACAGACTATGTGGTGTGTGTACATTATGCAAAGCAGCAGCAAGCCATACAAGCCAAACTTGGGAGATTACAGTCATTAATACTACTTGACAAGCGTGTGACCGATGGTCCCACTTGGAGCACATTTGGAAGGGTATTGAGTTTCAGTGCAAAAATGATTTGCATGATGTATTAAGCAGAATGCATCATAGTGAGCTCTGCACATCAGGACTACAATAAGCAAATACAGACAAGCAATGCAAGTCATCGACATTACTTTTTTCTGTCCAAATTACTTAATGAGGAGCAATGCTGGTATGCTCATTTAAGTGACCTATGGCAAAGTACTAACACATGCATAATGATGTTTTGATGTGCCTGACTTTAGAATGTGAATTACCAGCATTTTTTGGTGCTCCATACCAAGCATCATGCAAATAAGGAGTACATGCATATATGCATTTCTGATTCTGAGCTATTTCAGAACATGGGTATGATGTGGTAATGTATTCTGTGCCATCATTTAAACATGTGCCATAATCATTACAGTAAAGTGCTCATAAAATGGATAATGCAGGAACATAACTCTCCACTGTCCACATATTTGAAGACTGTCCTGATGTTTAACTTATAATATTGTTGTGTTCCTTATGCGATCTGTGTTCGTCTAGCAAATCATTGAGGACTGATGTCAGTACATAACAATATATATGTATGTGTCACACTTTTTTATCTTTCAGAAAATATATGCTAGTGCTACATCTTTTATTGTAACAACTTCCTATGTGCAGAGGGAGAATAATTATAATCTGTCCCTAGTTTTTGAGAATTTTTCCACCCATTATTTGTCTCTTTGTCCAGATCTCTTGCACTTACAGGTGAACAAGTATGAGCAGGTGTGGGACAGTCGTGTACTACATAAAGGAGGAAATGGGATACTGGTGGTGGAATAACATATCTATTCAGTATTTATTAAGAGAAAATGTCAATAGAGAAAAAATATTTAGTAATGTTAGGCATAATGCTGAAACAGAATTCCTGACAACCCACCTAAACATTCTCTGTGCCAGAGAATTATCTGCTCACACCACAAACAAGTCATAATTCAGGCAGTCAAACTCACATATTTGGAGGAACAATGAAAACAGTATGAGTGAAATGAGTATATGTGTACATATCAGACATCACGATAGTAAACATAGTTAACACAGCTGATACTTTCCATATGGTTTACGTTAAACATTGAAGCCTGTGAAACATCTGAGAATAACAGTATCCTTGGTGTTATCAGTCATACTTTCTGTTGCACAGAGTGGCTAGTTGCAGTTGTGTGACAGGAACTATTTTAATTCTGCTGAAGGGAAAATCCTCAATTCGTACCATAGCATGGGAACTGTCATTTCCCATCAATTAGCACTGGTGCATGATGCCAATTGTTGCACAAATGCTGAGGACATAAACAGAGAGTTTTGTTTATAAGCCATTTCTGGCCATGTCTGTGCTGTGTGAATCTCTTTTTTTCACCAGATTAAACATGTCAAAAGGGGCTGGAAGGACAGTGGTGAAAATGAGGGGCAAGCAGAGGGAAGGACACTGGGGGAAGAATAAAGGAATGTACAGAATGGTGGTGTGAGAGCACCACAACTATCCACTTCTTAATATGCAAACTGTGTATTTCTACAAATAATTTGAGGAATTTGGCTGGTCACCCCATCTGGGGTGGGTGAAAACAACAGTTATTATAACTTATTAAATGCAGACTAATACACATTTAAGTAACATACTATATGTGCTGCGACAGTAGTTATAACTTATTAAATGCAGACTAATACACATTTAAGTAACATACTATATGTGCTGCGACAGTAGTTATAACTTATTAAATGCAGACTAATACACATTTAAGTAACATACTATATGTGCTGCTGCTTGATTGGAAACCCTCACACAGCTAATTTTACTGACTCGTTGGTTAATGTTATGCAAGAGATATTCAAGTAGGCATGCATACTTGTAATATGTACAGTAAGCCTACTCATTTGTGACTGTGTCAAGCAATCCTGGACATATGCCCGTAGTACTGATAAACTGATACTAATCTCTGTGCTATTACACAATGATTATCATTCAAAATGACCCATACTTACATTGTGCCTCTCTAAAGCATTGTTGTCTTTCCCCATTGTGCCTCACTATTTCATTTTATTTCTTCAGAAGCTGTACAGAATAAAAAAATAAATAAATAAAAAGTTGTGGATGCTGGTAAGCCGTGGTATTATATATGAACAAAGTTGTTCATTTGTTTTAAAATATTCCTTCCATTGGTGAAAGAAGTTCTGCTTGTACCTTTTTATATCAGTGTAATAGTGAAGACATTTGGCCAGATTCACAAATGGCCAAATTCCGTGCAGGAACAGTGTAGCAGCTCCTGCACGCGATATGGCCACCGTGCGATCCAGGATAGGGCAGCTTTCACGTGCATGAGTGGCCCTATACTGTTCCTGCATGGAATTCAGTTCACTATGCAAATCACCTAATTTGCTGGTGAAAACTATGCAAATGAGGTGATTTTGCGATGCAGCAAGCTGAACGAATTCCGTATAGGAACAGTATCAGTGCAAAAATATATTTGCCTAGTAGCAGAATACATTTTTGCATCTGACAAAATGGAGCCATGACAGCTCGTGAAAAGCATGCATTATGTAGAACAGAGAAGCCAATGGCAAAATATAAGGCCATTGGCATTAAAAGGCGCATACATTATACAAAAATAAAACTTTTATTTTTTTGGATGATATCGGCCATTTAAGCTAAGAGCAGTGGCATGCAAACAAATGGGTGCTGAAAATAAAAAAAAAAAAGGTAAAAACTTCCTTTTAACAAAAATCTGCATTTTGCCATTATAGTCAATGACAGGCAGAATGCAAACAAGACAAGGCAGCACTGGTTGCTAAGGGGAAAGGGTGTACTTGTGAATTGTAACTATGGAACTGCACACTGGGGCATGCAAATGAAGGGACCTATACTGAATCACAGATTTCTACCTACTGGAAACCTGCACCTAACTGTGCAGGTACAGGAATAAGGAACCATGTAGGCAGGACAAGAGGATGACTTCAGTAGGGGGTGTGTCATGCTTGGTGTAAACTTATTGGAGCCTTGTGGCCCGTGTTTACTCTTAGTTAAGCACAGCTAAGGAAGGGGGTGTATCTCACATTGTTGAGCACTGTTTTCCTTGCTTAAAAGGGTGTGTGCACCACGCATCAGGTTTAAACAAAAAACAAAAAAAAAACAGGAAATAGCAGCTCAGTTCACATGTGAGCACTAGGTATGCGCGGCACACCTCGGGGCTTAAACGGGAAGGCAATGGGAAAACAGCAGTAGGAAGGCAATCAAGGAGAGCTAGCATAGCTGGCAGGTGAAATGTATCAGAATCAGCCAATTATACAGGCAGCAGCCCAGCACAGCACAGTACTATAAACTATGCAAACCTCTTTCACTCTGGTTTTTCCCACAAACTCTACACCACCGGTGTACACAGATGGGGAAATTTTATCAGACAAAACTAACAAAATGATAGTGGCGGCTGTTGCTCTCATACATCAATATGTGCAAGAGACTGAGGGTGGTGAGGATGTGAATGCTGATGACCATCCCACAGTGAGGAGGAGGAGAAGAGTGTACAGACCCAGGGTAACCTACCTGGGCCTACATCAGCTGGAGATAGTGGAGTGCTATAGGGTGGACAGGGACATTCTACAGCAAACTGTTGAGCTGTGCAAGCCCCACCTCAGGCACAGAACCAACAGAGGGGAACCCATCCCAGTGGATACCAAGGTATGTGTAGGTTTACAAATACTAGCCACAGGTACCTTCCAAAGGGCAACTGGCGATATCATAGGGATCTCACAGGCATCAGTATCCAGGGTACTCCAGTTCTTGGATGCCATGTCAGCACATGCTGGTGAGCACATATATTTCCCCATCACCCTTTGAGGCATTGACCAGCAGTATGCATCTCTTCCATCAAATAGCAGAAAATCCTGAGGTAGTGGGTGCTATAGACTGCATGCACATACACATCAAAGCACCACACGGTGAGCAGGGTAGGGTCTACATAAACCACAGGGGCTTCCCCTCTATCAACTGCTAGGTCATGTGCGATGCCCAGGGCATTATCATGAATGTGTGTGCTGGCAGCCCTGGAAGCTATCACGACTCCCACGTCTGGCATATGCCACAGCTGTTCCAGTCTTTTGCCAGTGGGGACATCCCATATCGCCACCTAGTGGGGGATTCTGGCTACGCACTGGAGCCGTGGATGATGATACCCCTCAGAAATGCACACACACCTGAACAAGAACTCCATAATGAGGCACATGCACAAACCAGAATCATAATAGAGAGTGTGTTTGGGATGCTCAAGTCATGGTTTTGCTGCCTGGACATATCTGGTGGAGCCTTGCAGTACTCTCCAACTACATGTACACAAATGTTCATAGTATGTGCCATGCTACACAATATGATCCTGCGGAAACAGCTGCAGCAGAAACAGCACAGGGCAAGGCCACAAAAACCCCCACCATTGCCAAGGCCAGCACAGGCACAGAGGGACTCAGAGGAGGAACCACCTGGGCCTGCCCATGTAGGCAGAAGGAGGTGTGCCCAGTATGCCCAGGCCTTGGCAAAAAGGCAATGCATAACACATACACTGACATGGTAGGGACCCAAGGAATGACACCTCTTTCTGACTTGCACATACAGTAAAAGGGATGCCACAAATGACACTACCTGTGCTTTACCATGTATAAGGAGTGTACTCTGTGCATCTGACATAGTCAGGCCTCCAGCACCATCCTCAATACTGGCCCAGCCACAGGGTAAGTCACTCTTCCTATCAATTACTGGATGGAGTAGTATGTTCTGATAGTTGTATGCATGGTATGGATGCGAGCATGCAAGGGACTCAGGTGGCTGCATGGGATGGCAGCATATACTGGACACCTATATGGGCAGCATGAAATCCAAAACAAATACTTTTGTCAACACACTAAGCAATACTAGACAAGGTGACAAATCCCACTGCAGTAAATGTGCTGGCTCAAATGTGTGACCATAAGACACACACATGCATGTCAATGAGGCTCACATACCTACCAGCAGCCTCAGCCAGCAGGACAGGTGTAAATTGTCATAAAGAAAGGCTGGGCTAAGGCCTGCAATTGATGGCAATGGTGAACAGCCCCCCTCCAGACCTACACAAACAGACTGCAACAGGTCTGGCAGTTGTATGTTAGTTCTGAAGGGTAAAAAGTCTGAAACTGAAATGTAGGTCAATACAGCCTAAGATCTGCACTACACTGATATACCTCCAGTCTGCATGATAGGTCAGAACACAAAATGATGTGGAAGCCAACAGAGTACCTGACATACCAGTACAGTCATGGCACAGTTTACAGTTGTCATATGTGCCCCTCCATATGTAGAAATGCAGTACCATGTGTGAGGAGTAGTAGCAGTGGAGCACAGAATGCTCGAGTTGGCCCAATCTACAGAATAGATTGTTGGATGTGTACAATATGCAGGGGTTTGTGTGTTAGGTAGTTGTATGTTCAATATTGTCTGGAAGTGGTCAGCATGTAGGAATGGAGGGTTGTGTCTTGGTGGCCTATGGCCAGTACTGTGGTTGACAGGGCCATGTTCTGACCACTGCAGTGTCAAACGCAATGCTTCTCAGCAATACTCATGTCAGCAGTCGTCCATACTCACTGTCCAGATGTCAATATCTATCACTGTCTGAAAGATGGACATTCCATGAATGTGGGCCCATACATACACAGAGTACACAGGTGGAAGTACCCTAGACAGAGTGCATAAAATTTAACTGTCAGCTGCACACAACATTGGAATTGTACAGACAGGTTAGCACCACATTAGTTGTCCGTGTAGTATGGAATAGTGATATAGTCTGGCCAATCACTGGCAGACCACAAAAGGCACAGTTATGAAGTAATGAGAGACTTCCTATGTCCCTGCACAAGGCAGCATAAGGGGAATGTCCCAGGTATATATGTGAATCAGCTGCAAGTATCTTCCCATATCACACATGCACTCAGTTCACCCCACCATCAGCCACAGGTTTATCACAGGTCATATCCTTGCTGTTGGGAATAAGTACAATATGACCCCACGTCTGTATGGGAATACCCACAGAATGCAGCATGCTGAAGAGCTGTCCTATGCAGATGTTGCCTTAGCTGTAAGCAGCACCCTGCCTGCATCCGGACCAATGGATCAATATGGGCAGGAACTAATACCATTAACACCTTGAACACTTACCCTGTCACCCCAGGGAATCTACTTGCTCGCAGCCTGGGGAAGTAGGAGTGACAGAATGCAGTGGCCTGCTACAGATGGCCTGAATCACTACCAAATGGCCTGCAGTCCTCTGTCAAAGGCTTGTGCCCTACCCGTAGTGCCAATATATGGTATCTCATGAGATCACAACTAACAACCTAACACAGTCAACAGAACACAAATGCAAGGCCATGTTGACAAATCCCAGTAGCATGCCCCCCATGCCCCACTGCATGAACTGTGGGACCAATCCATAAATACCGCTGGGATGAAGGATCAACTACAGGGATAGTTCTCAGATATCATTCGCATAATATTAGGAAGAGGATAGAATAACAGAGTGGGGGTGTAGACACATGGATGTCATGGAGTGTGTGAAATCTGAAACTCTGATGTGTGTCCATACTACCCCTGTTTGCAAACCCAGTAATGGGTGGCTACAAACCTGCTCATAAACCACAATGTTAAGGGGAACTGACCAGATACTACCCCTGTTTGCAAACCCAGTAATGGGTGGCTACAAACCTGCTCATAAACCACAATGTTAAGGGGAACTGACCAGATATATGAGCCCTGCCTTTGGGTAACCTGGGTGAATCTGTACAGCTGAGAGGTATGGCCACAGCAGGATATGGCCATTCTGTTAAGTCAATATATGTACAAGAAGAGGATCCTCATACACCATAGTACCAAAGTGTTGGACCATTTACACAGACCCATCAGCAAGTGTCTGTAGCTACCCCTCCAGAATGGCAGGAGTGTGCAAGAATGTGTAGGCTGTGGACCACAATACTGGACTCAAGCTTCATTCATCTTGTATTTCCCAGTAAATAACTGTGAGCAAATAACTATATCTGTCAGTAGTTGACATAATATATCACAGTGTAAAACAGTACATATGAATATCTCTGCTAATACCAACCCTGTAACACAAGCAGCACAGACAGCAATAGTTATAGTATCCCCTATCTGTTGCCCATTGTGACTCCATATTGTCAACCTGTCTACAGATATCCTGCAGAAACAGGCTGCTATCTGTATGTGTAGAACACCAAACCCTGGACTGGAGTACAACCCTACTTGGAATGGATTCACACACTCAATGAAAAAGGTCATACTGGGCATGCTCCTACACATAGATAAATGAACCCCATGTCTGACAACACAGTGCACTATACATATCTGTCATTCGCATGAAGCCCATGTCTGACAACACAGTGGACTATACATATCTGTCATTCGCCGATGTCTGTGGACACACACCAAATTATACACCACTCATGCTGCACACACACATTGTATAGGAATACTCACACATATCCAAGGCCAACACACTATAACATGTCAAACATACAGACACAGAGATTGGGTTAGAGAGAGACAGACAGTGACAGAATTCCATTATGAGGCCTGTCCCACCCACTAGACATCCAATCGGCCGATTTCACTTGATGTGCTGATGTCAATAACTGTACACATTCATTTTGGTAACCCTCAGCCCTATAGTGTCTGTGGCGCTTGTGATAACTGTGTAACACAATAGTACAAATCAGTATTTATGTAGCATATGTATACTCAGTCCTGTCAAATGTAAAGTTGTGTGTGACTGTGAGTGTGTGTGTGTGTTTGTTTCCAGAGGAATGATTTATGGTCCATTCACACACACTGTACTTCCCATTGCCCATGTTAGCACTCCAGCTGATACTAGTCATATTGAAATAAACCATCAGCCAAATCTCAATCCTATAAGCTCTTGGTGATAATTGTGTAATACTACAGGGAAGCAAACTAGATAGGTAGGAGTTCTAGTCCTGGTCCTAGCAAGTGTGTGTAGCAAACTAGTTAGGTAGGAGTTCAAATCTTGGTCCTGGCAAGTGTGTGTGTGTGTGTGTGTGTGTGTGTGTGTGTGTGTGTGTGTGTGTGTGTGTGTGTGGTGTGTGCAGAGAAGAATAATTCTGAGGCCATTCACACAACTACATCTGTCATTGGCCTACTTTAGCATGCCTGCTGATGTCAGTTACCTTGAAATAACCCTCTGGCCAAGTCTTAGCCCTATAAGCTCTGTGGCGCTCGTGATAAATGCATAATACCATAGGATAGCAAATTAGCAAGGTAGAAGTTCCAATCCTGGTTTTGGCAACTGTGGCAAAAAGTCTGCAGGACTGTTGGAGGATAGGGTCTTGGTTCTGTTTGGGATAGCACAATCCATGCACTCATTTAAGTGCTTATAGAGTGCATTTGTGTAGGATTCAGCAGTTGTAACTCTATTGTCCGTCTGCATTGGTGTCATGAAGTTCGCCACTTCTGCCTTAAGAAGCATGAAGTTGGCTTTGGAGAAATTTTTTTACCATGGTTTCTTTAATTGGTGGTGAGGGCGGGATGTGGATATCAAGGGTGATTAGCTTATGGTCAGATCGGACCAACTAGGAGATGACTTCAGGTGTGGAACACCGGTCAATCATGTTGGTAATGACTAGGTCTGGGATATTGTTGCCCCTGGTATGGGTGTGAATAAGTTGATCCAGGGCATTGGAGTTTATGAATTCCAGAAAGCGTTGAGCTATGGAGTTGGTACACAAGTAGTTTTCCCAGTCAATGATGGGGTAGTTGAAGTTGCCCATTATTAGGGTGTTTGGTTGAACCCTAATATTTTCCAGTGCATCAAGAAAAGAGGAGTGGGAATCCTGGGGCATGGTGGGGGATCTGTAGCAAGCTACAATTTGGATTGCAGTTTTGGCCAGAGTTAGTTGCACTTGGATAACCTCAGATGCATTATGCTGAGCAACTAGCCTGGAGGTGTGAATATCCTTAATGAATATGGACACACCTCCGCCTTTGGTGTTTCGGTCCATGTTACATGACCGAAAAGTGTGGTATGAGTTATAGCCTGGTAGTGCAGGGATGCTCTCTGGATCCTTGAACCAGGTCTCAGTCACTGCACAGATATCGATGTTCTCCATTTTAAGGAGTGCCACGAGTGAGTGCATTTTGAGATTTAGACATCTAGCATTGAGTAGCATTACCCTCAAGTTTTGCTTGCCTGTTCCTGTTATGGTGGTGAATTTGTTATTTGAACCTTGCCTAAAAAAGGCACTATAGGAGCAGCAAGAGCCTTAGCCAGTATCCAGAATCCCAGGGGCGACAGGTGCAGGCCATCTGTGGCAAAGCATCATGGTCTGTTGACCATGTCATCCCAAGCAGACAGATACTGAATCCCCTTAGAATGACACCAGAAGCTTAGCCAATTGTTGAAGTCAATCATTTTGTCCTTGTACTGCGGTATCATTCTGGGTGATGGCAGAATGCTACTCAGGGCTAGGGTCATACCTGCCTGGGCTACAAGATCGGAGAGCTCTTCCATGTCTCTTTTCATGTAGTCCAGGGAGGTATGTCTCAGGTCATTCACACCAACATGGACAATGACAGAGTCATATTTGTTCTTGTAGTGGAGTGACCTGAGTGCATGCATTATGTAGAAGATCCTGGCACCCAACAGGCAGCTGACAGTAACCTTCTCCTTGTTTAGCCTGGTGAGTGGGACATCAGTGTGCCTGACTATAGAGTCACATCTGACTAGTGTGTTGGGTACGTTGTTTTGCCTTATTGGCTATGGTTGAGTGGCAAACTGAGTCTGTGGGCTATGTATCATTTGGGTTGTGTTGGGGGATGGAGGTTGCTTGTGTTTCTGCTTTGGAGGTCTCTGTTGCTTAGACAGATTACTATTGAGAGCTTCCACAAATATTTTTGTGTTACTATGTGTGGATTTTGGTGGTGTAGATTTAGTGAGACTATGTGATGAGTGTGGTGTGGTGCAAATGTTTACCTTCTCCTCATGACTGTCAAGTTCATTCTTGGTTGGAGAGAGCTTTACCTCCAGTTTAGCTAGATAAATGCATCTCTCACAGGTTGTAGTTTAGGTGGTAGGAAGGAGAGGGTTGTCTATGTACATGAGGCAATTTCTACATTGCCTCAAGATGCCCAGATTCATCAGATTGAGAGGAGAGAACACTGGGAGCTGACCCTTGGACATGCCTGAATAAAAATATATTTTCCTCTAGATAAGTGAGGAAAGTGAGTACAAGAGCTGTTTTTCTCTAAGCAAGTGAGAAAAGTAAGTATAAAAACTGTTTTCCTCTAGGTAATGAGGAAGGTTGAGTGCTATAGTAATTAGTACCTTATTTAGTGCTTACAAGTTCTGAACAAATGCTGAGCATGAATAAGCAAATTTAAGTGCTAAAACTAAGAATCTAAATCTGTACTAGACAAGTTACAGGAAAGAAACAACTGCAAATGCAGGCTTTCAAATCAGAAAGTTGAGAGAGATGGAAGAGATTGCCCAAATGGCCAATAACTACACTTTCTGGGCCAGAACAGCTCCTTATGTTGTAGACAGGTTACCTAGTGCTTACCACTCCCACTGATAAGCTAGAAGGCTTCCCTCCAACACAAAAAGACTTGGAGGGCTCAGAAGCTCACATACAGTCCTGGATACAGCAAATCTATATCTGGAACACTAGTTACAGGAAAGGTAGGAAACATGCTTACAGTTGTTTTTACAGAAAAGTAGCAAAAACAGTAGTAAAAACAATTCACATGCATTGCAAGCTAGCACACTTGAGTATGTAGCAATATTAGACCAAATACAGTTTACAAAATGCAATTAAATTAAAAATGACTAAAAACAAGTGCAGAAAGAGTTTATTAGGTAGAATGTGGTAAAGAGATGGGACTGGGGGAGTGTCCCAGATCAAATCTACAGTGGGGCAGGCAACTGCAAAAACCACCAAATTTAAACTACAATCCAAAAATAGGGAGGGTGGGTGGGACATAACAGGTTCAACAGAGTACTAAGCAACAATTAACAAACTCTAAAACCAAAAAATATACTCAGCTCTGTATATTTGCAGATAGATTGGAAAACAGTCTCTCAGAACAGGGAGACAATAGTTTCAAAAGAGATCCAAGTAATAATTAACAAATTCAAAAACCAGAAAAATATACTCACCTCAGTATATTTGTAGATAGATTGGAAAGCAGTCTCTCAGAACAGGGAGACAATGGTTTCAACAGAGATCTAAGCAACAATCAACAAACTCTAAAACCAAAAATATATACTCACCTCTGTATATTTGCAGATAGATTGGAAAGCAGTCTCTCAGAACACAGAGACAATAGTTTCAACAGAGATCTAAGCAACAATTAACAAACTCTAAAACCAAAAAAAATCTACTCAGCTCTGTATATTTGCAGATAGATTGGAAAGCAGTCTCTCAGAACAAGGAGACAATAGTTTCAAAAGAGATCTAAGCAACAATTAACAAATTCTAAAACCAAAAAAATATACTCAGCTCTGTATATTTGCAGATAGATTGGAAAGCAATCTCTCAGAACAGGGAGACAATGGTTTCAACAGAGATCTAAGCAACAATTAACAAACTCTAAAACCAAAAATATATACTCAGCTCTGTATATTTGCAGATAGACTGGAAAGCAGTCTCTCAGAACAGGGAAACAATAGTTTCAACAGAGATCTAAGCAACAATTAACAAACTCTAAAACCAAAAATATATACTCAGCTCTGTATATTTGCAGATAGATTGGAAAGCAGTCTCTCAGAACAGGGAGACAATAGTTTCAAAAGAGATCTAAGCAACAATTAACAAACTCTAAAACCAAAAATATATACTCAACTCTGTATATTTGCAGATAGATTGGAAAACAGTCTCTCAGAACAGGGAGACAATAGTTTCAAGAGAGATCTAAGCAACAATTAAACTTTAAAACCAAAAAATATACTCAGCTCTGTATCTCTGCAGATAGATTGGAAAGAAGTCTCTCAGAACAGGGAGACAATAGTTTCAACAGAGATCTAAGCAACAATTAACAAACTCTAAAACCAAAAAAATATACCCAGCTCTGTATATTTGCAGATAGATTGGAAGGCAGTCTCTCAGAACACAGGTTCCAGCAATTCAAAAATACCTTTGGACAGCTCTTCCACATATAAGCTCTGTGGTGCTTGCGATAACTGCGTAATACCATAGTGCAGCGAACTAGTTAGATAGGCGTTCTAATCCTGGTTCTGGCAACTGTGATAATGAGTGTGTTTGTGTGTGAATGTGTGTGTGTCTTTGTTAACACCTGATTTTGTGGTCATTCACACTTTCTGCACTTCCCTCTCCCCTCCTTTAGTACTGCAGCTGCTGTCACACACCTTCAAAGATACCCTTGGACAACTCTTCCACACATAAGCTCTGTGGCGTTTGTGATAACTGCATAATACCATAGTGTAGTTTACACTTCCCTCACCCCTCCTTTAGCAATGCAACTGATGTCACTCACCTTCAAAGATACCCTTGGACAACTCTTCCACATATAAGCTCTGTGGTGCTTGCAATAACTGTGTAATACCATAGTGTAGCAAACTATTTAGATAGGAGTTATAATCCTGGTTCTGTCAACTGTGATAATGTGTGTGTTTGTGTGTGAAAGTGTGTATGTCTTTGTTGACACCTGATTTTGTGGTCATTCACACTTCCTACACTTCCATCACCCCTCCTTTAGCACTGTAGCTGATGTCACTCCCTTCAAAGATACCTTTGGACAACTGTTACGCAAATAAGCTCTGCGGTGCTTGCGATAACTGCATAATATCGTAATGTAGTAAACTAGTTAGGTAGTTCTAATCCTGGTTCTGGCAACTGTGATAATGTGTGTGTCTGTGTGTCAGTGTGTGTGTCATTGGTGCCACCTGATTCTGTGGTCATTCCCACTTCCCTCACCCCTCCTTTAGCACTGCAGCTGAAGTCACTCACCTTCAAAGATACCTTTGGACAGCTCTTCCACATATAAACTCTGTGGAACTTGCATAACACCGCAGTGCAGAGAACTAGTTAGGTAGGAGTTCTAATCCTGGTTCTGGCAACTGTGATAATGTGTGTGTTTGTATGTGCGAGTGTGTGTGTCCTTGTTGACACCTAATTTTGTGATTATTTACACTTCCCTCATCCCTGCTTTAGCACTGCAGCTGATGTCACTCAACTTCAAAGATACCTTTGGACAGCTCTTTCACATATAAACGCTGTGGTGCTTCCGATAACTGCATAATGCCATAGTGTAGCAAACTAGTTAGGTAGAAGTTCTAATCTTGGTTCTGGCAACTGTGATAATGTGTGTGAGAGTCTGTGTGTCTTTGCTGACACCTGATTTTGTGGTCATTCACACTTCTTACACTTCCCTTGCCCCTCCATTAGCACTACAGCTGATGTCACTCACCTTCAGTGATACATTTGGCCAGCTCTCCATACATAAGCTCCATGGTGCCTGCAATAACTACGCAACACTATAGTACCAAGACGTAGTTAGGTAGGGGGTTAAAACACAGTACTGGTGAGTGAGTGAGTGTGTGTGTGTGTGTGTGTGTGTGTGTGTGTGTGTGTGTGTGTGTGTGTGTGTGTGTGCGTGTGTGTGTGTGTGTGTGTGTGTGTGTGTGTGTGTGTGTGTGTGTGTGTGTGTGTGTGTGTGTGTATGATTGTGTAATAACCGGATCCATTGCAGGTGGGCTTTCCTGCATTTGCATATTGAGGACCCATATGTCCCAATGTCACGTTACAAGGTCAACAGTTGTCAAACACCATAGAGGTTGTTGTATATAATTCACAGCCATATATGTATTTATAGGCAACCATTATAATACCCAGAGATCTCACATCACCCACAGATCATACACAAACACGTTTGGCTATTTCTCTCATCCTTTCTTTCTTTCCCTCTGTCTCTCTCTCTCTCTCTCTTCCCCCCTCTCTGGAAGATGTG
>NC_056749.1:843332493-843464993 GCF_019279795.1 Protopterus annectens | reverse complement strand
TTTGGAGCTTCAGTCACAGTTCTGCAGCCACGAGTTGTGGAATGGGTAATAGGCTTTTAGTGCAGTGGTGCTTCCTGCTGCCTTTAACCAGGTCTCTGTTACAGCACAGATGTCATAGTTCTCCATTTTAGGAATCAATCCAGTGAGTGCATTTTCAGATGTAGATGTCTAGTGTGCAGCAGCATGACCCTCAGATTGCATGTAATTGTAATTGCATGTAATTACATTGCAGATTGTAGCTGTCATATATTTCTGTATATTTATGTATATATATATATATATATATATATATATATATATATATATATATATATATATATATATATATATACATGAATGTATGTATTCACCTTTCTATATATATATATATATATATATCTATGCATATTTGTGGACATACATGTGAATGTGCATCTCTCTCTCTCTCTCTCTCTCTATATATATATATATATATATATATATATATGTATTATGTCTAGAGTCATCCACATATATACATCTATATATATATATATATATATATATATATATATATATATATATATATATATATATACATGTAGGCAAGGAGCTCGTCCATTGCTGTAAGTGGGGCCTCTCTGGCTGGCCTCCCACCAGTAGTGGAATGGTCCCTTGCCACCACAGCATGCCAAGTCTGGTCTGTTCGTGCATGCGGCCACAGTTCCCCAAGGTGTTTACTCTCTGTGTGAGGTCTTCCCAGAGGGCTGTTTTCTCCCGCTTGTGTTGGTGACTCTGACTAAAGATGATGTGGTAGTGTTCCAGGATGGCCTCAGTTATGGCTGCTGTCTCCTGGTCATCATAGGCTGGAAGCCTCTGCATCGCACCTGAAAAACATATACAGGGAAAAACACATCACAGGACATCAGACATTGTCCATAGTTCTTTACAGAGACAGCTCACTAGTAATAAGTATCAGTAGCCACAACATTGCATCAAATAATACTCCACTACCTATCAGAATTGTATGGACATGCATAGCATTATGTGTAAGTAAGCAGTTTGCACCTGATTAATAATGAGGGTAGTTGTGCATGTGGTGTGCATAGCCTTCCATACTGATGTTAAGCCAGGGGGGTGATATTTGTCCTTAACATGAATTAATCTGGTCATCTGTAGCTATGGTGTGTGTGTATCGGCTTACCTTTACAAAGCCAAATCATAGTGGTGCGATTGCTCATATGAGCGAATTGTAACCACGAATATGAAAACAGCGACAGTTTTAAATGTTCAAAAATAAGCAAATCAAAAAACAGATTTGATGATTTTCCAACATTTATGTCACAAACAAAAATCTAATGAAGTGTAAAGCAGGGGGACAAGCACCTACACTTTAATATTCTAAAACCGAGATCGCACTACAGTGGGGAAAGGGACCATTTTCCGATTCCCACTATAGTGCAATCCACCACAAAATGTGGAATGTGCAATGAGCGAATGTCACAGTGCATTTGCTCATTGCACATTTGAACCATTTTCCATTTGGCATTTGCAAACTTTGCAAACTGCCTTTCCGACAATTGCTGCTCGCCAGTGAGGAATATGCATACATAAAGGTAAACCATGTGTATGTGCTGTGGCTGACCTCCATTACAGGGTGGGTTGGATAGTTGCCTGTGAAACCACAGACATATAGGTTCATAGGTTCATAGGTTCATACTAGGCTATCTGCCCTAGGGCATTTATAAGCCTAGCCAGAATGTGTTTGGCTTTCGCCACCCATTTTAAATTTATTTTGCTATGCCCTTTTCGAGAAAGTTAGTATACTGTGCCTCTGTCTAACAGTGACACAGAAGTGATACCCGGGGTAAACCTACGATCTCCCATCCACTCATCAAGATTCCTCTTGAAGAGAGTCAGTGAGGGACTCTGCCTAACCTGGACTGGGATTTTATTCCAGAGTGAATGGAGCCACTGGGTTATGAATCTGTCCCTCCAGCATGTCCTATTTATTTCAGTGCTGAGGTTCAAGTCTCTCGAGCGCGTAGCTCGATGGGATTTGGATTTTCTGAGGTGCAGCATGTCCATTAATTCCGGGTTGGACATGGCTTTATACGTCAGGCACAGATCGCCTCTGAACAGGCGGTATGCCACTGAGTAGAGCTGGAGTTTCTTTAACCGGGCAGCATATGGCATCTGTTTGAGCCCTTTGATCCTCTTGGTGAGGTACTTTTGGGGTCTTTCCAGTTGCTGCAGGTGTCTGGTAAGGTACATCCCAAAAGAGGCATTGTACTCAATTATGGGCCAGATGAGGGATGAGTAAAGAGGCACGATGACCTCCCCTGATCTAGATGTGAATCCCTTCATGATTAGGTGGGCTATATAAAATGTTTTTCTAACCACTTTGGCCACGTGGTTGTCAAATGAGAGATTGCTATCAACTTGGGTCCCCAGGTCCCTAATTACTTCTTCTGTACTTAATGGATTACCACCTATGTGGTAATTTGTGGGCACTTTGTTTTTGCCAAAGGGGATGACTATACACTTTTTGGCATTTAGCTTGAGGCCATGACTCTGGCACCAGTTGTCTGTTTCTATGAGGCCCTTTTGGAGGATGCTTGTGTCGGCTGCAGAGTCGATTATGGCGCCCAGTTTGCAGTCATCTGCAAACTTGGTCAGCCACAGTCCTTCCGTGTTGGCCTGTACCTCCGAGAAATATATAATGAACAAGAGAGGTCCCAGGACTGAGCCTTGTGGGACACCACTTGTAACTGGTTTGGAGTCTGACATGGCTCCAGAAATTCTAACCATGTGGGTTCTGTCCTTGAGCCAGTTTGCAATCCATCTAGTGACATAGGGGTTTATATTTAAGCTGGTGAGCTTATCTATAATGCCCAAGTGGGGTAGTGTATCGAAGGCTTTTGCGAGGTCCAGGTAGACTGTGTGGACCACCTTCCCCTCGTCAATGGCCTTGGTGACTGTTTCAAAGAAATCAACCAGGTTTAAGAGGCAGGATCTGCCCTTAACAAAGCCGAACTGGGTAGGATCCAGTGTCTGTAGGTCCCCAATATCTTTATTTATGAGGTCCATGATGATCCTTTCCATAGCTTTGCAGACCAAGCTAGTCAGGCTTATGGGGCGATAGTTTTCAGGATCCGTTGAGGCACCACCTTTATGGAGAGGGACCACTGCTGCTGTATGCCACTCTTTGGCACATATCCTGTAGTAAGGCTGAGATTGAACAGTAGTTTTATGTTTGGGTTTAGCTCTTCTTGAAGTTCATGTAGGACACAACCCAGGACACCGTCTGGTCCCATTGATGCTGTGTTTTTTGCTTTGGAGAGGGCGGCTCTTACCTGAGCATCTGAGATGTCAGGGGGGCAGCACTCTGCTGGGATAGATATTTGCCCTTTTGGTGTGGAGGAGGGGGAGAAGTTTGCGCTGAATCTGTCAGCTAGGATGTTGGCAATTTCTGTGGGTTCAGTGTATTTTTTGTCATTTTGGACTAATTCTGAGCATATCTGGGAATTACCACCCAGGTTCCTAACATAACTAAAGAAAGCCTTGTGATTATCCTTAGTGTCCTGTGCAATTTTTCTCTCAAAGCTGGCCTTAGACAATTTTATGAGTGCCCGTAGTTTTTTGCTAATACTGATCAGTGATGCCTTCCCTTTTTGGGATTTTGCTCTATCATTTAGTAGCTTCCTCCTTCTATTGTATAGTTTGTTTATGGCTGGGGTCCACCAGACAGGATGTCTGCTTTTGGAGGATTGGGTCTTGGTTTTATTTGGGATTGCATGATCCATGCATTCTTGAAGGTGTTCATAGAATGCGTTTATAAAGGATTCTGCAGTCTGGGCCGTATTTTCCACAGACCCCGGGGGCTTTGAAGGATTCCACCTCGGTTTTGAGGAGTGTGAAATTTGCTTTAGAGAAGTTTTTCACTGTGGTTTTCTGGGCAGGGGGTGGGGTCGGGATGTGAATATCCAGTGAGATTAGTTTATGGTCTGATCTTACCAGTGAGGGATACACTTCTGGTCTGGAGCATAGAGTCCCCATGTTGGTGATGATCAGGTCCAGTATGTTTTCCCCTCTTGTGGGAGTGGTAACAAGTTGTTCCATAGCATTTGAGTTTATAAATTATAGGAACCTTTGGGCTTGGGTGTTGGAGTTAGAGTAATGCTCCCAGTCTATGTTTGGGTAGTTGAAGTCGCCCAATATAATGGTGTTTGGAGAGACCTTCATATTTTCCAGTGTTCTGAGAAAGGCCGAGTGGGGTTCCTGGGTTTGGGAGGGTGGTCTGTAGCAGGCTATAAACTGGAAGGCAGTTTTACCCACTGTTAGTTGTACATGGATAGTCTCTGATGCATCGTGCTTTGCCACCAACCTGGAGGTGTGGGTATCTTTGATGAATATCGATACTCCCCCTCCTTTTGTGGTTCAGTCCAAGTTTTGGGGCCGAAAAGCATGGTATGAGATATAACCTGGTAGTGCTGGGGGGCTCTCAGGATCCCTGAACCAGGTTTCTGTTACTGCACAGATATCGATGTTCTCCATGCTAAGGAGAGTTTCGAGTGCGTGCATCTTGAGGTTTAGACTTCTGGCGTTGAGTAGCATTACTCTTAGTTTCTTATCCCTTGTGATACCTATGGAGGTGGGTTTGTCTTTTGAGCCTTGCCTAAAAAAGGCACTATGGGGGTAGCAAGAGCCTTTGCCAATATCCAAAAGCCTAGGGGTGACAGGTGCAAGCCGTCCCTAACGAAGCATCGTGGCTTGTCGAGCATATCATCCCAAGCTGACAGACATTGGATCCCCTTTGAATGACACCAGTACTTACGCCAATTGTTGAAATTGATCATCTTGTCTTCATATTGTGGCATCATTCTTGGTGAGGGTAAGATGCTACTCAAGGTCAGGGTCATACAGGCCTGGGCTACATGCTCAGAGAGCTCCTTTATGTCTCTTTTCATGTAGTCCAGGGAGGTAAGTCTCAGGTCATTCACACCAGCATAGACAATGACTGAGTCATATTTGTACTTTCCTTGGAGTGACCTGAGTGCTTCTGTTATGTGGCGGATCCTAGAGCCCGACAGGGTGCTCACCGTGACCCTCTCCTTGTTCAGCCTGATGAGTGGGACGTCAGTGTGCCTGACGATAGAGTCACCTATTACAAGTGTATCAGGTGTGTTGTTTAGTCTTAAGGGCTGTGACTGTTCGGCACACTGGCTTTGTGAGATATGTGTTGCACGTGTTTTGTTTTGGGGTAGCGGTTGCTTGGGTGTCTGCTTTGGAGGTCTCTGCTGCTTAGGCAGATCTTTATTTAGAGCCTCCGAGTATGTTTTTGTGTGATTATGTGTTTGGTTTGCTATCGTGGTAGGTCTATGTGAGACTGGAATTGTAGTGAGTGTGGTTTCCTTCTCCTTCTGACTGGTTATGCCAGTACTGAGTTGAGAGAGCTTAGCCTCCAGTTTGGCTATATGGTTGCATCTCTCACATGTGTTGGAATTTGTTAGGAGGAGGAGAGGGTTGTCTGTGTACATGAGGCAGTTGTAACATTGCCTCAGGATTCCCAGATTCATCAGCTGGACCGGAGAGGAGATTGACAACTGACCTTTGGACATGCTAGAATAATATTGGGAATTCCTTAATAATTGAAAACAAGGGCCAGTGGTGAGTGAGGGTGTAGTGCTTTTAATTTTTAGTGCTGACTTATATAATTGCTTTAGTGAGCAAGTGCCAGGTAACTTAAGTGCAATGTGTTACAGGTAACTTAAATGCAAAAATGACAAACAGTAACTTTCTTTCAAGTGAAACAAGGAAATAAGTACAGTAAGCAATGCAGATATCACTAGTGATCCACAGAAGTGCTGAGAAGCCGCGTATTAGGTGGAATTAGCGTTCCAGGGAAATAACAAGCAAACAAACAACAAGCATATAAACAAAGCTAGATTCAGCAGGCCTGGAGCTAGTCTATGCTACAGCAAACAAGGTGTACCAATTTCAGTAAGATGCAGTTCAAATATTCAGTCACTATAAACCTTTAACCAGAAATTCCCAGCTCAGAAGGGCAGAGTCCAGCCTCTTCTCCCACAACAGTGCAGACCACGAACCTTCTTAATGTAAAATAACTGGCCTGAAGCCCAAGTGCTTAAACCAGAACTAATACACTTTAAGAATAACAGACACTGGGCTCTCAATCAGCAGTTCCCAACTTAGAAGGATGAAAGCTACCTGTCCTGCCACCACAGTGCATGCCACAAACCTTCCTAATGTAAAACAACTGGTCTGAAGCCCAAGTGCTTAATCCAAAAGACTTAGAATGATAGCTACACTTTAATCAAGTTACTACCAAGCAGTAATAAATACAATTGAATACTTTAGAGAATGCCTGGATTAGTGCTCAAGTTACACAAACAAAGCTAGATCCAGCAGGCCCGAATCAGTCTATGCCACAGCAAACAAGGCGCACCAACTTCAGTAAGAAGCAGTTCAGATATGCATGCACTATAAGCCTTTAACCAGAAATTCCCAGCTCAGAAGGGCAGAGTCCAGCCTCTTCTCCCACAAGAGTGCAGACCACGAACCCTCTTAATGTAAAATAACTGGCCTGAAAGCCCAAGTGCTTAAACCAGAATTAATACACTTTTAGAATAACAGACACTGAGCCCTCAATCAGCAGTTCCCAACCTAGAAGGATGTAAGCTACCTGTTCTGCCACTACAGTGCAGACCACAAACCCTCTCAGTGCAAAACAACTGGTCCGAAGCCCAAGTGTTTAAACCAAAAGGCTTAGAATGAGTTACACCAAGCAGTAATAAATACAATTGAGTACTTTTAAGATGATGCAAAAGTAAAATAAAGTAGGTAGAAACACAAGTACAGTAAAAGCAGATGAAATTTTTTTTTCTGAACAAGTGCTGAGATCAAAGAAACAGATGTGAGTGCTGAAACTAGAAAACTGGCTAGTTATAAGAAAAAAAACTAAGCTAGAAGGCTTCCCTCCAACACAGAAGGGCCTGGGGGCTCAGAAGCCTACAAATAGTCTATACCACTAAACAGGAAAGGCAGGAAACAAGCTTAATTTTTTTTTCTGTTTCCCAGATGCTCTCTTTGTATACAGTAGGAGTGTCTGAAATCAGAATATGATCTCACTGCACTCAGTTGAGTGAGCAAATGAGATGGGCCCAGAAGGAGTATCCAAACACAAATTTACAAGAGGGGTGGGCAGTTTCAAGGCCACTAAGATTAACACCAAAACAAAAACAGGGAGGGTGGGTGGGACTAACTGAAGAGCAGAGACAAAACTTCCAGTTCAGTTAATATTCCTGCAACACAGTTAAAATCAATTTAAATACTGTATTTTTTTGAAAAAAAAGTGCAGATAAAGGTACTTAAATTCTCTTATACATCCAGTTGAATACAGCAAGTTCTTAGCCGGCCAAAGCAGAGCTTTTAAGGCAGAAAATATTTCACACTGTACCACTTAAATAGGCAAGGACAGGAAATCAAAGAATGTGGCTACCCCCACACCTGTAATTACTAGCAAATAACAAAATTCAGCAAACACTGACTAACTTCCAGTTCAGTTAATATTCCTGCAACACAGTTAAAATCAATTTAAATACTGTATTTCTTTGAAAAAAGTGCAGATAAAGGTACTTAAATTCTCTTATACGTCCAGTTGAATAGAGCAAGTTCTTAGTCGGCCAAAACTGAGGTTTTTAAGCAGAAAATATTTCACACTGTACCACTTAAATAGGCAAGGACAGGAAATCAAAGAATGTGGCTACCCCCACACCTGTAATTACTAGCAAATAACAAAATTCAGCAAACACTGACTAACTTCCAGTTCAGTTAATATTCCTGCAACACAGTTAAAATCAATTTAAATACTGTATTTTTGGGAAAAAAAAGTGCAGATAAAGGTACTGAAATTCTCTTATACGTCCAGTTGAATACAGCAAGTTCTTAGCAGGCCAAAGCTGAGGTTATTAAGCAGAAGATATTTCACACTGTACCACTTAAATAGGCAAGGACAGGAAATCAAAGAATGTGGCTACCCCCACACCTGTAATTACTAGCAAATAACAAAAGTCAGCAAACACTGACTGACTTCCAGTTCAGTTAATATTCCTACAACACAGTTAAAATCAATTTAAATACTGTATTTTTTTTGAAAAAAAGTGCAGATAAAGGTACTTAAATTCTCTTATACGTCCAGTTGAATACAGCAAGTTCTTAGCCGGCCAAAGCTGAGGGTTTTAAGCAGAAAATATTTCACACTGTACCACTTAAATAGGCAAGGACAGGAAATCAAAGAATGTGGCTACCCCCACACCTGTAATTACTAGCAAATAACAAAATTCAGCAAACACTGACTGACTTCCAGTTCAGTTAATATTCCTACAACACAGTTAAAATCAATTTAAATACTGTATTTTTTGAAAAAAAGTGCAGATAAAGGTACTTAAATTCTCTTATATGTCCAATTGAATACAGCAAGTTCTTAGCCGGCCAAAGCTGAGGATTTTAAGCAGAAAATATTTCACACTGTACCACTTAAATAGGCAAGGACAGGAAATCAAAGAATGTGGCTACCCCCACACCTGTAATTACTAGCAAATAACAAAATTCAGCAAACACTGACTAACTTCCAGTTCAGTTAATATTCCTGCAACACAGTTAAAATCAATTTAAATACTGTATTTTTTGAAAAAAAAGTGCAGATGAAGGTACTTAAATTCTCTTATACGTCCAGTTGAATACAGCTAGTTCTTAGCCGGCCAAAGCTGAGGGTTTTAAGCAGAAAATATTTCACACTCTACCACTTAAATAGGCAAGGACAGGAAATGAAAGAATGTGGCTACCCCCCACCTCTAATTACTAGCAAATAACAAAATTCAGCAAACACTGACTAACTTCCAGTTCAGTTAATATTCCTGCAACACAGTTAAAATCAATTTAAATACTGTATTTTTTGAAAAAAAGTGCAGATAAAGGTACTTAAATTCTCTTATACGTCCAGTTGAATACAGCAAGTTCTTAGCCGGCCAAAGCAGAGGTTTTTAAGGCAGAAAATATTTCACACTGTACCACTTAAATAGGCAAGAACAGGAAATCAAAGAATGTTGCTACCCCCACACCTGTAATTACTAGCAAATAACAAAATTCAGCAAACACTGAATAACTTCCAGTTCAGTTAATATTCCTGCAACACAGTTAAAATCAATTTAAATACTGTATTTTTTTGAAAAAAAGTGCAGATAAAGGTACTTAAATTCTCTTATACGTCCAGTTGAATACAGCAAGTTCTTAGCCAGCCAAAGCTGAGGTTTTAAGCAGAAAATATTTCACACTGTACCACTTAAATAGGCAAGGACAGGAAATCAAAGAATGTGGCTACCCCCACATCTGTAATTACTAGCAAATAACAAAATTAAGCAAACACTGACTAACTTCCAGTTCAGTTAATATTCCTGCAACACAGTTAAAATCAATTTAAATACTGTATTTTTGGGAAAAAAAAGTGCAGATAAAGGTACTTAAATTCTCTTATACGTCCAGTTGAATACAGCAAGTTCTTAGCCGGCCAAAGCTGAGGTTTTAAGCAGAAAATATTTCACACTGTACCACTTAAATAGGCAAGGACAGGAAATCAAAGAATGTGGCTACCCCACACTTGTAATTACTAGCAAATAACAAAATTCAGCAAACACTGACTGACTTCCAGTTCAGTTAATATTCCTGCAACACAGTTAAAATCAATTTAAATACTGTATTTTTTGAAAAAAGTGCAGATAAAGGTACTTAAATTCTCTTATATGTCCAGTTGAATACAGCAAGTTCTTAGCCGGCCAAAGCTGAGGTTTTTAAGCAGAAAATATTTCACACTGTACCACTTAAATAGGCAAGGACAGGAAATCAAAGAATGTGGCTACCCCCACACCTGTAATTACTAGCAAATAACAAAATTCAGCAAACACTGACTAACTTCCAGTTCAGTTAATATTCCTGCAACACAGTTAAAATCAATTTAAATACTGTACTGGGGATGGCCTTCTGATTGCCCTCATTGGATGTGTCCTATTTGTACACATACTCAGCATTACATTAATGCACCTGTGACCTACTATGCTCAATCAGACACAGGTTGAAATGCTGCCCAGATAGTGACTGCTCCTACAGAAGTGGTGGTGGAATGAAGAAGTACAGTGGAGTATGCAGAGAAAGGTGTTGGCAAAGGAGAAGTGAGATTAACAGACAGATGTAGAAAGTAGACATGAATATAAAGAGATGGGGTGCATGGCAAAGAGAGTGTTGGACATAGCTATGGATGGGGAGTCTGACATACAGATGTGGAGTCTGGGTTGTATGTAATGTTGGTCAGCACAGATGGTGCATAGGGTCTGTAGCTATTGGCTAGACAGATGCACATAACTAGGGAGGATGTGCAGCACAAAAGTGTGATAAAGGAATATGGGTGAAGCATACAAGCTAAGAGTGTGTTTAGAACATATGGAAACATCACTTTGATGGCCTGTTCCATGAGGAAAATGGGGGAGGGAGACTAGATTGGCTGAGGTGGGTATGGTTAATCAGGAGGTGCAACAGATTAGCACGGAGAATGTAAGGATAGCGATGAGGGGATTTAACAGTGGAAAGGCTGTTGTTCCAGGTGACATACCTGTGGATGCCTGGATGTATTTCTGAGACCTGGCAGTGGTATTTTTAACTGGATTGTTTACTGTAATCTTGGAAAGTGAGAGGATATGTGAGATGTTGGTGAATATGTATGGGTACTGCTTATCTGAACAAGTGTGCTCTGCAGAGCTGAAGTAACAAGTGAGGGATAACATTGATCGGTCACAAGATGAGGTAATGTTAAAGGGTGGTGGCAGCTAGGTTGAGAACATGGTGATGATTGATGATTTGCAGTATGGTTTCATGCCAGGTAAGAGTGTTACAGATGCAAATGTTGATCCACAAGTGTTGATGGAACTCTGCACTGAGGCTGAGATGCAGCTGCATTGTGTCTATGTGCACCTACAGAGAGCATATGATGTGCTGCCTGGAGAGTAGTTGTGGCATTGTATGTGGAGGTCAGGGTTACCAGAGGAGTCTGTCAGACACCACAAGATATGTAGGAGGCTAGTGTGACAGAAATGATTTCTGGTTTTGACATGACAGGTGGATTTAAGTTGGAGGTGGGAGTACATCAGGGGTCAGCTGTGTGTCTTTTCACATTTGCAGTGGTGAGGGACAGGTTGACAGACATGATCAGACAGGGGCCCCTGTTGAATGTGCAGTTTGCAGATGACATTGTAGTCTGTACTGAGATTAGGGGACAGGTTGGGGAGACACTGGGGAGGTGGGCTTATGTTGTAAAGCAGGGAGGAATGATAGTCAGCAGGACTAAGTAAGAATATATGTGCGTGAATGGGGTGGGGGCTAAAGGAATAGTGACAATGCAGGGCGTACAGTTTGGAAGGTGGATAGATCTAACTACTTGGGAACACCAGTTCAGAGTAATGGGCAGTGTGGGGGAGAGGTGTACGAGAGAGTACAGGCAGGTTGTGTGTGGTGAGGAGGGGAGTAAGGAGTTATTTGTGACAGACAAGTACCATTACGAGTGATATGTAAAGTCTACAGGAGGGTAGTATAACTGGCTGCATTATATTGGTTGCAGACAGTGAGATTGTACAGACAGGCAGGATTCAGGGCTTGACACAGCAGAGTGTGGGATGTTAAAATTTGCACTGTGTGTGACAGGGGGGGATAGGATTAGACCTACACCAGCTACTTTCTCAGTTTATAACAGCAATATCTCCATCCTGGACCTGTGTTTAGGCCTCTGTCTACGAGTATGTCAAACTGTGCCCATATATCATGCAGTCAGAGGCATTGAGATATGGTATATCATTACTTAGTGATGTAATTCGTAATATCATCCCAGTTAGGTATCAGACTGCCAGACATTTTATGTGTAAGAGGCCTTATATATGATGACAAGGCCTTGACATTCTTTGGGAGTGTGTACAGTTGGGAGGTCTTTGTATTTCTTGCTATTGTTGACAGACTGTCAGGATTGTGTAGCAGTGTATTGTGAATATGTTATTTCTTGGGGGGCTAGATGTAAGTGTTATGTTTCCTTTTCTATCCGCCTTTGCATGCGGATCCAGTTTCTGGTGTTCTATCAAGTGTTACATTTTTGTAGGGTAAGCCTGTGACATGCCCCATAACACAGTCAAGCATTATACTATACTGTGTATTGGGCCATTATATGTGGGGTAGTGTGTGAGTATCAAACATGCTGACAGTTTGGTTCATACACTCCTTATACTGTAAGCACTTTCACACAGGTGTCTGTTTTTCAGTGATGTTACATCCCTGGAGTGCCTGGTATATTTACAATTACATGTGTATTCCCCATAGCAAGATTGCTTTTTTGTTGTGTCAGTCTGCCTGCAGTTTGGATATTTCTTGGTGACATAGCTAGCAGCCCAGTGTTTCTTCCCTAATGTGATGTTATGTCCAGATATTTGGCAGATGTGTAATGTTGCCTGGCCCACATAAGCATTGTGTATGTCTGACACATAAGTGGGGGGATGTGAACTTTTACATGACTAACTCCTGGAAAGTAACTGGGTTTTGGACTTCTGCCATTCCACTCAAAAGATGTTGGACAGACAGGAGGGTGGTACTGCATCACATGTCAGCTCATCTACACCAGTATGTCAGATATGTCCACAGTTTCAGGGCTCTCCCCCCACCATTTTGCCAGGCTTGGCTATGCTTTCTTGCACGCAGCTGTTCTGAGCATACCTGTCACTGGCCAGATTGTTACAGACTGTCTACATTTATTGCCCATATTTCTGGTTTGTTGAATAGTATCATTTTATTCCTTCCTGTGGTGAATCACTGTCATCATGTGGGGATGTCTGTCAGTATATGATGACATACATTACAGTTTCATAACTGACATCCTCCTGAACATGTATGCTGACACACACCCTGTTCCTGTAGCGGCATTCTACATTTATACCTGCAGGATGTACATTGTGTCCCTAGTGTTGGTCCATTGCCCTGCCCCCCCCCCCCCCATTTTGCAGCCTTTGTCAAGATCTCCTGCACTTAGGGGTGAGGAGGCATGGTGCTGGGTATAACTGCAGTGTATGTACACACACACACACACACACACACATATATATATATATATATATATATATATATATTTCATGTGTGTGTGTGTGTGTGTGTGTGTATATATAAATATATATATATATATATATTTATATATATATATATATATATTTATTTATTTATATATATATATATATATATATATATATATATTTATTTATTTATTTATTTATATATATATATTTATATAAATATATTTATTTATATATATATATATATGTGTGTGTATGCATATATATCTTTATATGTATGTATGTATATGTATGTATGTTTGTGTGTGTATATATATTTATGTATATATGTATATATATATATATATATATATATATATATCTGTATAATGATATTTATGTATAGATATATATGTACCTATATATATATATCTATATATATATATATATATATATATATATATATATATATATAATATATAATGTTAATATATATTTATCCTTGTATAGATATATTTTTATATATATATATATTTTTTTTTTTAATATATGCCTATTAATATATCAGTATATTTCTTGTTTGATATCTACGCATTATATTATTTTATGATATATATGTACATATTCTATATGTGTAATTTCATATGTACAGCTACATATATCTGATGTATACACTTTGCATATGCATCTATCACCATACACATCTATATTTGTAAATTTATATATTATAAACATGCTGGTTTCACAGTGTTTCTTTCATAGTATTGTATACCTGTATTGAATGATATATTTAAAAACATTTCAGTAATACAGCTCTAATGGAGTAGTGGTATATTGTTCTGACTATAGTGTACAGCGTTTTGGGTTCAAGACTGGGCAGGGCTGATTATTCTATTGCTGGGCAGAACAAGGGCTGTTGGATACAGAGTGATTAAGGCACTTTTAAGCAGTTGTAAGCAGGTTTGCATGAGTTTGTGTGGTGGTAAGCAATGCTAAATTCCCGTTAAATATGCATGCAGACAGTTAGCCTGAAAAGTGTCTAATCTGTGTAGCCATTGCTTAGTGCCATGCAAACAGGCTTACTCCCGCTTACTACTGCTTAAAAGTGCTTACTCCTGCTTACCCCCGAGCTAGTTTCTTTAAAAGAAAAGAAAAAATGGGGTGATAGGAAAGTGTTGAAAAAGGGGGCACAAAGAGGGAAAGACAATAGGGAAAGTAGCAAGGGATGTGCAGGAAGGGTGTAGGGAAGGTCCATAGCTGTCCATTTCTTCTACAGCAACAGCTGTGCATATCTACTGAATTTGGAGGTATATTTGTACACTCAAACCCCTGTGAGAGGGGGGAGGACAACAATAATGTGTTGTGAAGCCAATTAAACCAGATTACATGTGTCTACTGGACATGTGTGTGAAATGGACAGCTATGTATGAGGCAAGATTTTTTTTTGCGAACAGATTGCCCTTTTTTTTAAGGTGGGAGTGGGATGTTGGAAAGGGTAGTAGGTATATTTGGGCAGGTAGGTTGGGTAGGGAGACAGACTAGACAGACAAGACAGCATACAGAGGTGGTATATGACACATGTGGGGGATACACATTTTGGATGGGGAGGGGTGTTTGGAAATCGGAAGCCCATGAGCCCCCAAATGGAAACAGTGAGACTGAGGTCCCCACCCATGGGCAGTCACCACTGCACCTTCTAATTGTGCCACGCTGCCCTCAAGCTGGTGTAGCAGATCTCCAAACTCCTTTTGGAGCTTGCTACACACCAAACCCCAGACCTGGCTTCAGGAGACAGGATCCTGTCCACGCCCACTCCCAGGGGGGAACGAGCCCCATCCCCAGAGGCGGTTCCACCCAAAAGTGGTGCAGGACCAGCGGATGAGGAGATCCTGGGGTGGGTCCCAGATGTGCTGGGGCCTGGTGCTACGGTCAGATGAGGTGTGAGAGTTGGGTCCACTGGGACCGGCCTTCTCAAACATGCTATGGTGCTACAGTTTTAGAACATATGTGGGTTACTAACAGTCAACACATTCCAGGATTAGTTATAACAGCATGCATAGATATTCCCATTAACCCAAAACAACAGATTTGGAACAGTTGCATAGCAAACAAAACTCATGCATATACAGAACCACAGTGGTCATTACAATGGCATGCAGGTTACATTTATAGCAACAGGCCACCAATGATAGTATGACAACATGGAACATTAATAGAAACACATTTCAATATTTGTTGAACAAATGGACATATGTCCCAAAAGTAGGTTTGGTGTAAACATACCCATTGATTTGTGTGTTTAGATTATTGTTGCAGATATAGTGGGGGGTAGATGTCAATTAACAACTTTTATATCCTTGCAGTACTCACAACTTTAATGATCATTGCTCTAATCATTACTCTACAGGTATTATTAAGTTAACCTATGGCCTTGGTTTGGGCAGTGGTATGTTTGTACACAAGTGTATACTTCAACTGTCTTATAGCTAAGTTCTACTTCTCTTACCTGGTAGACCTGTGGAGGGAATGTTTGTTAACACTACCTGACTGTTTCTACACATATTCCCAGATTCCTAGTTAAAATTATGCACACACCTCTCAATCTCTTAATGCACAAACTCTGTACACAGCTTGACAACATGGGGGAACAAATAGGGACATATTTTGAATAGTTCTCTTATAAACATTGACAGTTGCTAGAGTGACAGGATTTGTTTTAATATACATTTTCTGAAGGATTTGAAGTCTGACACTCAAATGTATGTCATTATTTGATGACTACAATCCTGAGATCATCCCAGTGATTTGCTAGGAAAACAGAGGAGCAGGCCAAAAATATGAGCCAAATATCTGGACATTCAGGGAAAATCTCTACAGTTGAGAGGTATGATTATGCATACAGCTTACTACCACTCCTAGGATTCAAACTATGGCTGTTTCTGCTAAAAATACAATAATTTCTGTTTCATCAGAGTGAGCTCTTTAGAAACCGCTGTCTGGTCCTTCAGTGTTTTCTAAGTCTCGGTTGTACAATCTGACCTTCTAATTACAACAGTCTTATACAGACATTCATAGACATATTTTTATGTAGCACAGTGTGAGAAACAGTGGCTGACACAACAGTACTATTCTGATATCAGATCTTGGTGAATGCTACATGTCAGACCATACAGCACCAGAGTAAATACAACCAGTCTAGGATTTAAAACTTCATTGCCAGGCAGTTACAGTTTTCTTATCTGAGAGACCTGTGGGGGGAATGTTTGTTAACACTACCTGACTGTTTCTACATATATTCCCAAATTCCTAATTAAAATATGCACATACCTCTCAATCGCTTAATGCACAAACTCTGGACAAAGCTTGACAACATGGGGGTACAAATAGGGACATATTTTGAATATTGCTCGTATAAACTTTTAGACAGTTGCTAGAGTAACAGAATTTGTTTTAATATATGTTTTCTGATGGATTAGAAGTGTGAAACTAAAATGTATGTCATTATTTAGTGACTACAATTCTGAGATCATCCCAGTGATTTGCCAGGGAGAAAGAGGAACAGGCCAAAAATATGAGCCAATTATCTGGACTTTCTGCAAAAATCTGTATGGTTGAGAGGATTATGCATACAGCTTAGTACCACTCCCAGGATTCGAACCATGGCTGTGTGTGCTAAAAATACAACAATTTGTGTTTATTCAGTGAGCTATTTAGAAACTGCTGTCTGCTTTCTTCAGAGTTTTATGTCTAAGTCTCTCTTCATTGTACAATCTAACCTTATACTTACAACAGTCTTATACAGACATTCCTAGACATATTTATTATGTAGCACAGTGTGGGTCACAGTGGTTAACACAACATTACTATTCAGGGAATGCAACACTAAATGCCATACAATACCAGAGTAAATATAACCAGTCCAGGATTTAGAACGTTATTGCCAGGCAGTTATGGTTTTATTTAAATATCACCTATATGGGACTATTACTGTCATATTGTCTGGTTTATTCAGTACAACCCATACACAGATTTTATACTGACAGGTGACTTTCTACTACTTTATATTTATTTGGTATGACTACTACAAGCAGGTTTGTTACTCTCAAGCCTTGCGATGCAGCCTTTGCAACCTACTGCCATGGGCTTCCTGATTCACAGCCTGCTCAGCTACAGCTATAAAGGGACTAGAGAAATAGTTAGGCATACCTATCCATCACATACACAGGTTGGACTTTGGTAAACAGTTATTGATATGAATACTTACACAGTGCTGGGACATCACCCCTCTGCCTTGCTTCTTGGACCCACTCATCCAAGAGCTCCCTCTTCCCCATCTTCAAGTTTGCACAGTGGTGCTAGACCTGGTAACCAGTCCGAGGGATACCAGTAACACTGGTGAGATCACAGGCAAGATGGTCCCAGGCTTCTGCTCTATATTGAGAGCCCTGGTACTGGCCCTGCAGCAGTCTCTCATCATGTTTTTTACCAGGAGTCCTACCATGACCTTGGACTCCTGCATGCCTCAGCACTGCACCCAGAAGCACATGCCCTCACACACCTGCCATACTGCCTACAGTGGGAAGCTGCAACCAGTTATGTGCTGTATTCCCACCTGCGGGGTTTAAATATGGCCAATTTTGCACCCTTTGCCATGATTGGATGGTTTTGAATATGTTGAGCTAAGCTAAGCTATGGCAAACCTGTTTAGCTAAGGTTGGCAGTGCTTAAAGGGGCAGGTTCAGCGTTGCTTACCAATGGGCAAATCCACTTAGCTGGGCTATTCATTTCTTAGTATTCATATGTACACAGTGCTTGCACCTGGTCAGCAAAGCTTTGCAATGCTTAGCATTGCTTATTTTTTTATTTTATAAACTATCTTCTGTATGGGATTGATTCATCATTTATTACATATTACAAATTTGTTTACTGTCCCTAACATCCCCCAATGTGCTTTCATTACATTTATGTGTGATTATACTGTATGGGCCACTTGTGTTTATATGGAGGTTTCACAACTTTATTAAACTGACACTTCACATCTGGGCCTACTACAGTACTCTGGTTAACAAATATATGTTATTTATTAGATAATTATAAAAAAATGTTTATGTATTGCTTTCAAAAGTAAAATGCAAATTGGTTATAGTGTGGATCGAACTGAGAATAGATGCTTGTGAAACGCACACTCTAACCACTACACTGTTGCAATATTGCTTATGTTTGATGTCTCTTGCTATTTAATTTCTTGTGCTGTTTAAGCTGGACTAAGCATAGCTAAGCAATGGGCACAGCCACGCAGCTATGCTTAAATTTTATTGCATGTTTAAAAAAAAATTATTTGTTATGTTTTTTTATTTTTACCCTTCAGAATATCCTTGCTAATGCTGAACCTGTTATTCTATCAACTTTCTGCTTTGTGGGACGATTGTCCCATATGGCTTTGTCCACATTCCTTACACTGGCAGGTTGGGAGGTGTGCATTATGTGCTTATGCTACATCTCTTATTCTTTCAGCTTTTACCTTGGTAGGGATAATTATCCATTATGGCTTTAACAAGATTTCTTACCCTAACGGGTTGGGGGTATTACAAGCCATAGCTCTCAACCGATCAGAGACAAATCTCAACAGAATCCGGGACAAATCCTCAAATAATCAGGAACAATCAAGGACATTTTTAAAATATTTGTACTATTAACTTGAAACATTTGCAGAATAAGAGAATGTGGATTAATATAGATTTTCCGATGTAAAACGTCTATACCTCTGAATTACTATCATTATTTATTAAGTGCAATTCACCACCTTTTCTTCAGTAGTCACCAGTTTTAAGAGGGACAGACCTAAAATCTGAGTCTAAATCAGGGACGTCCCTGAAGATCAAGGACATCCCTGAAGATCAGGGACAGCTGAGAGGTCTGTTACGAGCATTCTCACTCATTTTATATTGCCAAACGGCATTTCTGGTGTGCAGAGGGCATGTGTATTGTGACAGTTCTGCTCACAGACACACCCCCCTGCACTCATACACAGATCCGTGTCAGTTTAACAGCATGGCAGCGGGCCTTCATGAATATGCATGGATGCTACTGTGCTCTACGGGAACGGTCCATTCCATGCAGGAATAAGCTATTCCTGCTCAGAAGTTTGCTAAATCCCGGTTTTGTTCATCAGTAGGTGAAATGCCAGTCGCACCAGTGACAGCCTTAGCTCAGCTACTCCAAACATCAGCCTTGTAGTGGGAAAAGTATAGTCTCCCTGCAACAACCTTGAGTTGTGACTTATAATAGGAGTCCAATAAAGATTTTAAAAATTTTCCTGACATTACCATTTGGTTCTTAATAGTGTTCTAACCCTGCCATCACCTGTCATGTCTTCTTACAGATATCAGAAAAGACAGTAGGGACCTGACACCAAAATAAGATCTCACATGTCCCAGCTTGTACTCAATGGCAGACTACTGAGCCATCTTGCATTTGTGCAATGCAAAACATAGAAATGAAAGAGAATGAAATTTGATTATGCTTTCTTCACTGTCGACTTAGATGTGACACATGGCAGTAAGAATTGACCACATGTGGTCTCAGTGAATTTCCAAATGTTCTGCAGTGACTTCACTAATTGTTGGTTAATGCTGATACTGCCCATACATTTCAAATGATATATTGTCACCTCTGGACATGTTCTTTGGGATGCTGGATGACAATCACAAGTAAAACATTGACACAAACAGATGTTACATTACATTGTCAGTGAGTTTATTGTCATTCACGCTTGGCTTAGTAAAATTTAGTTTAAGTATAACGTAATACCTTGGTGGCACATTCATGTAACACACTGTGAGTAATAACACCTATGAATCAAATTTAGAACAAAACACGGACCATGAAATTCTTTATGCTGTTTATTAACTATTAAAGTAACAGGAGAGTTGATATTTCCAGGGTATTAGAAGTGTGCAATTTTGAACATGACTGGTGAGTGACTTAATTATAACAGCCACATAACTATGTGGGAATAATATTTTATGGTAAATATATATTCTTGTGGAATACCTTGCATCACTCTGATTTGTTTAATGTATATAGCTGGAGTGCAAATATGTTAGTAATACCTTTATTAATGCTAACTTTGTGTGATAACCTGTTTGACTCATTTAACACCTGATGTATTGCTGTCATAAGACATATTGAGGAAGGGGTCCTAAAGACTTTAGATACATATTTTTTTTACAAAACATACAGCAGTACAATATACACATGGGGTAATGATATATGTTATGCTACTGATGCCATGTTCAGACATATGTTGAAATCTGTATTGCTTACCTATTAATATTTCAATAATACCTTATGTTGCTAGTTGGAATGCCCTACACATTTGACCAGCAATTATTGGTAACGTCATATACAAAATAACAGTCATATTTTATCTTGTCTGTGACAGGCCCCTTTACCTGGGCCAATAATCAAGGAGCCTCAATTCTCACCACTAACACTGGTGAGAAATGTCACTAAAATAGGGATGAACTTACACATTAATTTCAAATGCAGCTCTCTGCATCAAGCAAAATGTCCCTCAAGAGTAGCTGAAAGTGACTGATACACCTGTACCTAGGTATCTGATTTTCACACACACACTTTTGGGAAAGGCTGGCATAGATTTACTAGCTGTACCCCCTTATGCCCAGATAATAAGGTAACAATGCTGCCACCAGCCAGTCACTGTCAAGCCCTTACAAGGGTATCCAATTATACTGAGTAAAATCAATACTATCATAAATGGTAGTGTGTAACCCAAGCAACAAGGCTTTTTGGAGTGGCCAAGGTGTTACTAGAATTAGCACAAGTACTCTAAAGATGTTAAAAGTAATCTCTAAAAGACCAGCTACAATGAAAGGTATAAAAATATTTAATAATAAGTGAAATAGAAAACATGAGAATATTAAATGCAATAAACATCAGAGTTTTAATCATAGGAGAAATAAAAATAATACAGTTGGACAGATTCAAGCAGATGCAGAAAAACTGTAATTCCTGACTGTCTAAAGAAGAGCTGTTCCCTATCTAACTTAATTAATACAGCAAGTCAAGATTAGATGCTGAGTTGCTTACTTTCACAAGGCAAGGTAATGTTCTTCCAACTTAACACTGATCTAACTGAACTCAACTGAGCTGACCGTGATAACTGTCATAGATTTTTATATCAGGTTTCAAAGAAAATAAAACAAGCTGAGTGTGAGTTCCATCCCCCTCTGTGCTAGTTATAGAATGACATCACATTTGATCACATGACTCTGGTAGACAACAGACTCAGAGCTTTTCTAAGATCTATTGCAATATTTGAAAAATATAGCATTTTTTGTTTAAACATAAACATTTAATCAGTTATAATAACACTGTTGATACATTTTAATATAATCATCTAAACAAGTCAGTGTGATAGTCAAATGATAGAAAACTGTTTACAAAACTACTTACAAAACTCCATCCAACCATCTAACCATACTGGCACATGCCACACATGCACTGCCTCACTCTCCCTGGCAAAGATGACAATACCTCACATTATCACACTGCCAACTGTACTTCAGATTCAATTACAGAAAAAAAAATATGACAGCACTTCATTATGACCCCTACATTAAAACTCACATTACTGTCGATGCACACCATGCACTGCTTGTATATTATCACATTAAGCCACTGAGAAAGTGACATGGCAGGTGTATTCTCTGAAGTGAGTACTGAGTGGTGATGAAGTGAACCACCACCAGTCTCATTTGCTTGATTGGTGGTTGAGTCTCTGTGGGTGTAAAATAACATTTTTAGGTTTTGCCTTGGGAGGTGAACTGCTGTCAACTGAAAGTGAAAATTAGCAGTCCATTATATGCAATGCCAAGCATCTGACAAAAGATAAAGTAAAAAAAAGACTAAAGTAGTGTGATGATTTATCAAATTAGTGGACTTGTACGAGTAGAATTTTGACAGCAAGGATTGCTACTTTCACTGCCGTGAAAATATCTAGATTTGAACCCAGAACCTATGGAATTATATTTTATCAGTGACATTTTGCAACAGTGTTTGCCACATGAAAACTTATATTTCTCATAGACCTTATCATACATTCATTTCATGTGACTTGTTGAGGAAGTGACCATGTAGAAATTTATAGGAAGAGATGTGGTACACAGCATATATCAGTACAATGTACACCTGTAGTGATGAAATGCATTACTTTAAAGAAAAAACGTGCAGACATATTTTAACATTTTTGATGACTCACTGCCCATAGTTTCCAAATCATAATATTGCTGATTTTACTTACTTATACTATATCCCAATAACTATTTGTAACATCATGAACATAAAAGTGTGTGTTTTACTATAATCATTACTAAGATAACTTCATGTGGCACAGGTAATAGTTACATTGTTTATTATCCATTATACATACCTGCACTGCAACATTCACATTTGAAATTGTAGGTGCACTTCAGGTTCATGTAAAATTTAAAATATTTTATTGTGACCACTAGAATCTAATATCCCAAATGGGGATTCAAACCCTGCACTGATTTTAATGTTCTTCAGACATTACTGCATTAACACATTGAGCATTTGTGAACGTGACATGACAGGCATATATTGTTCAGTCAGTTCTGTCCAGAGTGTTTAGTAAAGCAAACTGTTTCCAGTTGTATTTGCACTACAGACAGCTACGTCTTTGCACATGCAATATGTTGAGTTTGTATCTTGCAAAATGAACTGTCTTTCAGTAATACAAAAAAGATTAAAAAAATCACCCATTGAGTAAATGGATTGCCAAAGATGTAAAATATGAGTGTAACAACAGTCAAACAAATGACAGTCAGACACATGGCAACCACAAAAACTTTAATAAAGTGCCAGTAGGTAAGTGCTTTCACCACTACAAGTGGCTTCTTCAGACCATATAACTCTCAAAATTAGAAACAGGAATTTAAATAGATAACATTAGCTACTCACTTTTTAAATAAACCAATAAAATACACAGCAGTCACAGTATTTCATTCATTCAGTGCTAAACCTGTGTCTTCCTTCATTACCAGCTCATAGGAACAGATAAAGCATGCTACATCAAATTCAGGAATCATCAGCTACTCACTTTATACTTTCTAAAATAAGCTTAGACTGATCAGGGGTTGGGGCTCAATGGGGTAGTTTCCATTAAGCCAGTTCTAAATAAGAGCGGTATACCTAAATAGGTTGCCTTTCTTTTGTTTTTATTATTTTTGTATTTTATATATGGATGTGATTATGATTGCCACATTCATTCTGGTGCTTGTTTATGTTGTGCATTTATAATTGCAGCAATTCTGAATGACCTTGATGCATGCAGTATATGAGCTTTGTTGTTTTAAAAGCTCACTTTCTGAATTTGATGATTCAGCATACTCTATCTGCTTTTGTGAAGTTGGTAATGGAGGAAGACACAGGCTCAGCACTGAGTGAGTGAAATACTGTGACTGCTGTGTATTTATTGGCTTACTTTTGGAAAGTATAACGTTAGTAGTTGATGTTATTTATTTAAATGTCTGTTTTTTGTTTTTATGAGCTTTATGCTTTTGTTTATGCTGTGTATCTATAACTGTAGCAACTTTGAATTTTGATGCATGCAGTATATGAATCCTGTTGTTTTAAGAGCTTACTTCCTGAATTGATGCTGTAGCATGCTTTATCTGTTCCTATGAGCTGGTAATGAAGGAAGACACAGGTTTAGCACTGAATGAATGAAATACTGTGACTGTTGTTTATATTATTGGTTTATTTAAAAAGTGAGTAGCTAATGTCATCTATTTAAATGCTTGTTTCTGCTTTTGTGAGTTATATGGTGTGATGCTCCACTTAAAGAAATCCCAATCCCTCCGAGCTACATGCTCTAGGGACCTAAACCTTGTCACTACAATAAACAGAACATGCTGGAGGGATAGATTCCTGTCCCAGAGACTTCCCATACTCTGGAATAAACTACCTATCTATATCAAACAAAGCTCCTCATTAGCACTCTTCAAGAAAAATCTTGATGATTGGATGGGAAATAAGAAATTCACCCCAGGGATCACCTCTGCGGCTCTGCTCGACAGTGGCACAGGAAAATAATTTTCTTGGGTGGCAAAAGCCAGGGTACCTTTTTGGCTGGGCTTGTATTAGCCCCAGGGCTGATAGCCTAGTACCTACCTATGAACCTATGAACCTATGAAGAAGCCATTTGTAGTGGTGAAAGCACGTACCTACTCACACTTGTTTATTAAAAGTGTTTATGGTTGCCAAGTGTCTGACTGTCATTCATTTGGCTGTTGTCATTCAGTAATATTGATAGTCTGACACATGTTGCTAAGCATCACACAAAGGATAAAGCAAAAAGAATAGTAAGAATATTAATAATGATAATAATAATAATAATAATAATAATAATAATAATAATAATAATAATAAAACATGAATCAGTCTGATGATTTCTCAACTATGTGGTATTATACCTTTAAAATGTCAACATTAAGGATTCTTACTTTCACACAGATATCACCCTCTCTAGAAATGAAACATGAAACCATGCCATTACCATGAAACATCAACACGATTAATGGGATTTGCCACATCAGCTTTGTCATTCTGAGATAGAGGTGTTAGAGCACTGCAGGGCAAGATACCCATGTTTTCATACTTGTCATTTGTCCTTTGACAGTAGAAGTCTTGCTGAATGTGATCCTTAAGAAGTTATGACTAAACATGTGAAAGCACAAATATCTGCAATACAAAATGTGTTCTTCCCCTAGTTTTGCGTGCATTACTCAATTTTGATCCCTTTGTAACATTATTGCATTGCATTTTGCAGGCAAAGTTTGAATTTGTATGTGTACATTGTATATAGGATATGATATGACTTATAGACACTTCATTTTCAAAGGGTCATTATATTCTAACAATGTGCTACTAAAGAGTTATAAAGGTTATGCCTTTAGTCATTTAATATGAGACCTTTGTCAATAACCCTACTCTGTCTTTGATGCACACTCTCCTCCGGATTTACTAAACTTCCGTGTAGGACTAATCCAGTCCTGCACAGAAGTGGCAGTTTAAGAGGAGGACAGCAGCGTGCCATGCATATTAATGAAGGCGCGCTGCCTGAACTCCTAATGCTACACGGAGCATGGACGAGTGCAGGGGGGCATGTCTGAGAGCAGAGCTCTCAGAATAAACATGCCCCTGCAAAGTAGAACAGAAGAATGTGTAAATAAATGAGCGAGACTGCTCATAAGTGTCCGCATATCCCCAACAGTCCCCATGTGTTCAACAGCAACAGTACAGGCAAATAAAATAAAGAAACCCTTTTATTTATTTTTTTTAAACCCCGAGTACAGTTAACCATATTTGTATGGGTTTGCCCATCGCTTAGCTATGATTAAAGCAGCTAAAAAGGCTGAAGAGGATAACAATTAATATATATGCAAATGAAGCAGCACAGCAATAGTGTAGTGGTTAGAGCATCCGCCTAACGAGCAGGCCTTCCCGGTTTGAGTCCCACTGCAGCACATATCATTTTCTATGTGAAATCTGTATATGAACATAGTTTTACATCTTTTTGCCGTATAACCTACATAATAACATTTAAATGTGAACTGGAGTACCGCATGAAATGCATATGTGAAGTATCAGTGTCATATGAATAAGGCACTAGTAAGCAGGTTTAAGCACAAATAAGCAGTAGTAAGCATATATAAGCACTAGTAAGTGTATTTAAGTGCATTTGCGTAAGGGTCAGTATTGCCTACACAGATTAAGCAAAGTAGAAGCTAACCGAGTGTAAGAAACTGTAACCGGAGGTTAGCAGTGTTTACCGTCACGCAAATCTGCGCAAACCCGCTTACAACTGCTTTAAAGTGCCTTAATCTCTCTGAATCCAGCGGCCCATGTTCTGCCCAGCAACAAAATAAACTGCCTTTGCAAGGTTCAAACTCAGGACCCTGTACACTATAGTAACAGTAGTTAACCACTAAGCCATGATAGCAATAGATATGAATGAGGTATCAGCAAACTAATCCTCACCACAGAAAAGTGAAACCAAACATGTGAACTGAATTTATATACAGTGTGAAGTGGTATAACCTGCCACAGAACATAAATATGTTAAATGGAGTACTGCAGTAAACATAGATTGGAGGTGTTATTGTAATAAAGTGCAGAAGTCCCCAGGTCCCCATACAGTGTATGTACACATGAATCATGGATACCAGACACATATATAACTTGTAATGAAGAATAAATAATTGTCAAATGGCAAATATAGTGTGAATTAACTATTAAGCAATGCTAACCACAGCACATCTCAAGTTAGTAAGTGTAAGCAATGTGTAGGGGAGCCAATTGAAATCTGCCTAGTGGTATACCTCTTTAAACAGTGCCAACCTTATGTAAGCAGGTGTGCCCATAGCTTAGCCTTTTCAAAACTGGCCAATCATGGCAAAGTGTAGGAAAATGGCCATATTTAAACCCCACAGGCAGGAATGCATCTCACTGGTTGTAGTTTCCTACTGCAAGCAAAATGGCTGGTGTGGGTGAAGGCACTCAATTCAGAGTGCAGCGCTGGGGCATCCAGGAGTCAAAATTCATGGTAAGGCTCCTGGTAAAACACCATGATTAGAGACTACTGCAGGGCCAGTACCAGGTCTTGCAGTACAAAACGGAGGCCTGGGACAGTCTGGCACGTGACCTCACCAGTGGCACAGGTATCCCCCAGACTGGTGAGCAGGTCAGGTACCACCATGCTGACCTGAAGTGGTGGAGGGAAGATGTCCTGGAACAGTGGCTCCAGGAGTGTCGGCAGATGGCCAATGCCCCAGTACTAAGTACACATTCTACTAAGTAGTAAATAATTGCCTAGCTTGTGTATACTATGGATAGGTATGGCTAAATATCAATGCATTCTCTGACAGCTGCAGATGAGTGGGCTGTGAACCAGCAAGCCCATGATGCTAGGCTGCAAAGGCTGCGTTGCGAGGCAGGTTAGTAATCAGTCTGCATGTACTATCATAACAAAGATGATAAGAGCCTTAGAAAGTGTTGTACCAGTAGAAATAAATGTGTTAATAGTCTGAGAATAAAGGTAAAACCCCTGGAGTGCTTCTGTTTACTCTTCTCTCATATGTTTGCAATCTGTCCCATACTATAAATAGTACTGTTGTATCTTAAGTAGTGTCACCCACACCGTGGTATGCAGATAAAATGGGTATAAAGTCCTGCATAACAATGTCGGAAGTGCCAAGAAGTCAGTCATATTGTATAAGTTAGGGAGACTCAGATAGAAAACAGTCGAAAGTTTTACATCAATTCCCTGATAGCACAGTGTACTGTGATGTTAGCAATAATTTTTGTCACACAAAGCAGGGGTTTGGCTCCTGGGAGTGTTACTAAGTTGTATGCATAATCATACCCCACAACTGTACAGACTGTGATACAATGTTCAGATAGAAAGCTGTATGCATAATTACACCCAACTGTACAGAATTTGCTTGAATGTTCTAATTGTAAGTTGTATGCATATTTATACCCCACAACTGTTCCAATCTGTCCAGCATGTCCAGATAAATGCCCCATGTCACCAGCTGGGTACTCTGTTCCCCTGAAAATTCAGTGTGATGATCCAAGAAATGTAGGAGGCTGTCAATGACATATAACTGATAGTCAAATGTGTACATAGTCAGAGAATGCATATGAAAACAAAGCTGTCATTCTAGCACCTCACCCAAAGTGTATGGCAGCAATTCACAACATATGTTGCATTAACACCTGCAGCCTGTCATGCCTGTATTTAAGACACAGGTTACGTATATAATAATAATCTATAAACATACCAGTGTACAATATAAGGCTGTTGTGTAGTGTAATAATACATGTAAGGGAAAGATCACTGCAGTGACTAAAAATGTTGTGGAAACTACAAGGATATATTAGTTGTTAATTGAACCCTCTCTCTCACCCCTACCATATGTGCATAATAATGCAATGACACTCCTCAACTGGTATGTGTACACTCCAAACTTTTTTGGGACATATGCCTTAATGGTTAATAAATATTCACATTTGTTTCTATGCATGTGCCATGTTAAAATACACCCATATTGGTGGCCTGTTGCCATCAATGAAACCCGCATGCTCCTGTAATGGCCACTGTTGTTTCATATATGCATGTGTTCTGCTTGCTCTGCAACTGTGGTAATTCTAGTGTGTCAGCTTAATGGGAATGCCTATGCATGCTGTTATAACTAATCCTGTATGCTGTTGACTGTTACTAACCCATATCTGCCATAAATCTGTGACAACACAGCTCGTATGGGAAGGCTGGTCCCAGTGGATCCACCTGTCCCACCTCAGCTGGCCATAGCACCAGGCACCAGCACATCTGGGGCCCAGCCTGGGACCTCCTCCTCCATGGGCCCTGCGCCACCTTCGGGAGGAACTGCTGCAGGGTATGGGGCTCGCCCCTCCCCCTCGGAGCAGGCGCAGAAGGGAACCTGTCACATGTCAACAAGTCCAGGCCGTGGTGCATAGGGAGCTAAATCTGGAGTATCGAGAGCGGCTACGCCAGCTTGAGGGCCGAGTGGTGCTATTAGAGGGTGAGCCTGCCCCTCCTACACAGCCCCCAGCACAGCCACCTTTGGGGCCATGAAGGTGTAGTGGTGACTGCCCATGGGTGGGGACCTCAGTCCCACTGTTTCCAGTTGGGTGTTCATGGGTTTGCGACTTCGAAACACCCCTCCCTTTCCAAGGTGTTTACCTCCCACATGTGTCATATACCAACCCTGTATGCATATTGTGTGTCTTGTCTGTTAACATGCCAAACCTCCTTCCCCAAATATACCTACTACCCCTCCCCAACATCCCACTCTCACCTGAAAAAAAAGGGGAATCTGTTCCCACAAAAAGATCTTACCCTATACATAGCTGTCCATTTTGCACACGTGTCCACTAGCCACATGTAATCTGGTCGAATTGGCATCACAATAAAGATATTTTGTCCTCACCCCTCTCCCAGGGGTTTGAGGGTCCAAATGTACCTGCAAATATAGTGTATATGCACAGCTGTTGCTGTAGAAGAAATAGGCAGCTATGGACCTTTCCTATACCCTTCCTGCACATGCCTAGCTATTTTATCTACTGTCGTTCCCTCTTTGTGCCCCATTTTTCACCACTTTCCTATCAACTTATTTTCTTTTAAAGGAATTAGTGCGGGAGTAAGCGGCAGTAAGCACTGTTAAGCAGTGGTAAGCAGGTTTGCGCAGGTTTGCATGAATCTAAGCTCTGCCTTCACAGTTTGAGAAACCTGAAGCTGACTGTAAGAAAACATAAACGGAGGTTGGCAGTGCTTACCGTCACACAAACTCACTTACAACTGCTCAAAACTGCCTTAATCTCACTGTATCCAACAGCCTTTGTTCTGCCTAGCAACAAAATAAGCAGCCTCTGATAGGACTAAATCCTGGACCCTGCACACTATAGCCAAACTGATTTACCACTGAGCCATCTCAGATATACATATCCGTGATGTATTCACAAACATATCATCCAGCCCATTCATTCAACAGTACAGAGAATGTATTCCAACATGCAGATCTATGTGTGTCAATAAATATCTTAATGTCTGAATGGTTACAACATACTTATATATATATATATATATATATATGTATATATATATATATATATATATATATATATATATATATGTATGAACATAACATGCAAATGCCTACATCTATAGATATATATGTCCACATCTACATGTCTAAATATATACGGCAGGTTATAGATATATGTCAGCAGATATATATATATATATATATATATATAGAGAGAGAGAGAGAGGTATATATGGACATACATCTGTAGATAATGGGGAAATATCAAAACAAATATGTCCTCATGCAACGTTAATGGAGTTGAGAGGACTCACATAATATACGTCTGGTACGAATAGGTATACCACCCCCAGCCAAGCACGACCCCCCTGCAATACAGTACCAAGTGTTGCAGATCCCATAACCAGGACCAGACACAACATGGCCATCCCTAGGATACATATACACAGACACATATATGCAGATACAGGTATATATATATATATATATATATATATATATAGAGAGAGAGAGAGAGAGAGAGAGAGATGTACCTACACATACACAGACACAGATTTGTACAATAATATACATATGCAGTACGTGCACACAATATGGAGCAGCCAATATTCCTACAGTCACCACCTTACCAACTTGAAACTGTATGAGCCACACATACGAATGACATTCATAGCCTGCAACATATACCCACAGACATATCAAAGGGTATAACACCACACACAGGTGTGCATAAATGAATGTGAAAGCTTTATTTGTGTACTATGACAGTTGTATATGCCATGTCATATAGCTGCTTAGAGACTGACATCCATATGAACAGTGTAATGCAACTGTGAAACAGTTATACTAAGACAGTAGTCTGGAAAAGTTGACATATGTTGCTGTCCAGGCCGAGGCCTACAAGTAATACATTAGTAATGACAGACTGGGTCACAGCATAAAAGACAATCAACAGTACATAATGCATATGTATAGGTCAGCAGCCTCTATCTACATTCTGTACACAATCCCTATGGGGGACAGACCACAGTTGACACAATCTGTTACATAACAAGGCATACCTGATGCCATCACAATCACACTGACAAACAGAACATCCCATATGGCAGGAGGCAGTAGGCCTGCATTTACCCAAGGTGGATTGTATGGTAAAGTACATCCAGATTCCTTAAGGCAGCCTATCCCAGATACACACACATGTTGTAACAGCCTATGTTAGTCATGGTGCACCCCCCTACACTCACTAATACTGGGCCATATACCATGGTTACATACACTGGCCTCTGGAGTGCATTTGGGCACACATGAATTATGTAGGTGAAACTCGCACATATATGGCCCCAACCCCCCAGTATGTGTGGGGGACACAACAGTAGTGGAGTGATGGCAGGAATGACAGCATGACATACACACAGCCCACTACATAACAACCCCTGACAGCATGTCATATGTGCAGAGCCTGGTATGTAGGTGGAGGACAGAAGCTGTAACACAGGCAAATATGTGTAAAACTGTTGTCATACAGTAAGCAAGATATGTACATGTGTACATATCTATATGGATATATGTATACTTATATATACATATATGTTCACCATATGTCCTACACATGGAGTGGAGCCCTACCTCAGCCCCAATAGTCCCAACCTCTCAGTGCAAGGTGATGTCACATATGTAGTGCAGGTATATTTGTAGACTATTGTTACTGTAATAGGGATTGTCTTCACAGAAATGATGCATGTGGGAGGCCACATCTACTGTTAACATGTGCGCCATTGGCTACTTACAGACATCCTAAGGTCATCATAGTACAGTCCCACTGCTAGCACAGTAACACCCCTGTGGACTACAGCTGTGATATGGCCAATATATGTGGACAGTCTGACACACTCGGGTCAATCCAGGGGTTTACACAGAACCCCTTCATGCAAGACATGTGGACCAGGCCTGTCAATGTGGATGTTAACAGCCATGTAGGTGGGTATAACACATACATACTGGTATACTCTTGCCCCCATAGGTTATGCATTCATACACCCCTGTCTGTCCTGACACATAACTGCTGGTACAGGGGTGCCATGGCAACATACTATCCACTAGTTAGTGACATACATCTGAACAGCATCCTACTGCTTTGTCTGACAGACATGACTGTTATGGTGGCCAGGCAGCAGTACATCTGGCAAGTATTTGGACATGACATCTTACTGGATAAGTACAGTAAGCTGCTAGGCATGTAACAAAGCACAGTGCAGGCTACAGGCAGACTGACCCAACACTGGGCTACATCTCCTATGTGGGAATACACGTGTACCTGCATATATAGCAGGCTCTACAGACATGTCACATCACAGAGTAAAAGATAGCTGTGTGAAAGTGCATAACCACAACCAATATGAACACAGCCACAGCCACATATGGTAAGCTAGAATACTATTACAATATATGGACTATCTGATGTACACCATTCTCATATGGGTCACTCACACAACAACCCTACATATACTGGGCCACTACACAATGTGGTCTGATGGCTGTCTGTGGTTTGGGACATGTTTGTGTCCGCCCCTACAAACATGTAAGCTGATAGGGTAACATACAGTGGAGCAGCATGTAACATCAGATAGAACAGGACCAAGAGCAATGACATCTGCCACAGTCTCTACAAAGGCCAAGGTACATATGCACTATACACACACTGTTGTCAATTACCAGACTTACACATACCTCAGTACTGTACACACAATCACAGAATGCTCAGGCTATGTCCTCAAATATAACCTCTACTATACATAACATAGGTAGCAGTCTGATATCTCACTGGCTTACCAGATATGCTGTCACTGAATATGGTGTACAGAACATATGCACCCCCTACTGCATGACATATGTACAAAGGCTGACAGGGTTGTGGCTGGAGGCACCAACACAGGCCAATATTGACATGTCACTGTGATGACCTCATACATTTCCTGTCATAACAGGGTTTGATGTAACATATGTCCTATGAGGGATATGACATCAGTAACTCTCCTGGCTGTCATCATCTACTGACTGCAATCCTCACACTACCTTCTGCAGTTGAGAGATAGGTGCTCTGTGGGTAACACAAGGAACACATGGCACCACACACTGCCCAGTCTGCAGATGACAATACAGATGGGGATTCCTCATAAACATAGCACTGGCATGACACGTATTAAAACATATAGGACAGCCATATCCACACACATCCTGTTAAACCAATAGTACCCCAACTGCAGTATAGCAGCACTTACAGTCTTTAGTCCAGACAGGCACATCCCTCTTCTGTGTGCTGGCCTGTTTCCACAGTGTATGTTGTCAGAGGTAAGTCCTCAATTAATCTGTGATGCTGTTTGCCAAACAACAGATCTAGTTCCTGCTCACAGTGAATGAAAAGGCCCAACACCAGCAAGATGTTCCTAGATATTGGAGTGCGTTTCCGTGCAATTGGCTATGGGAATGTTACCACAGCTGTTCCACATGCAATCAGCTAGAGGAGGGCTGTAATCTGTGCAGAGGCCATCAGCTGATCATGAGCAGCACTGACAATACACATGCCGCTGCCTAAGCAAAGCAGGTGTACGTCTCCACATCCACCAGAGAGGGAGTGAGAGAGGCAGACAGAGGCAAAGATAAGTCAGGGTGGGTTGGAAGAGTAAAAGGTAAGCATGTTTGTGTCACACATCTACCAGTCCAGGGTATGGAACCCATGACTGACTATGTACTGATATCACATCTGTTATCCCTGCATGGTGAATATTGTGATTTATGCTAGAGGCACCATATAAGAAATATTAAAAACACACTCAACATTGGGTCCAGTTGTTACACATTCACAACCACCTCCACACAGGACATGAATGACAAACATCAACACATTAAGACACACACCTGTGATTAGAACCTGTACCTAACTAGTTATTACACTATAGGACTATGCCATTACAGAATGCACCACGGAGATTACTGGAGTACTCTTTCCCCAAAGGTTTATTTCACAGTGAGTGACATCAGCAGGACTGACAAAGTAGAGCAAATGAATTGTAGTGAGTGTGACTAGCCAAACATGCATTGCTCTCTACTCAGGCACAGGAATAGACACAAAACATCCACAACTCTCATGTGTGGAATAGAACCCCTACCAGAGTTCCATATCATACTACAGCATTATGGTGTTATAGCACGCACCACAGAGATTGCTGGAATACTTTTTCCCCATAGTGTACTTCACAGTGGTTGACAGCAGGATTGCCAATGTAGTGCATTTGAATTGTACTGAGTGTGACTAACCTAAATTGCCCTAATCAGTCTGTATGCATTCACTGCTGTTCTGGTCAGGACAAAAATAACCTGCCTTTGCAGGTCATGAACCCAGGACCCTGTACACTATAGTCACATTAATTAACCACTAAGCCATCACAACAGTACATGGGACTGCGGTTCCACCAAAGTAATCCCACCATAGCCTAATCAAACTCTACATGTGAAAGGAATGTATATACAGTTGTCTGTAAAATGTAAAAGACCTCTCCAAGGCCAACTTCATGCTACTCAAGGCAGAAGTGACAATGTTTGTGACACCCATGGAGACAGGAGCTGACAGTTCAACTGATGAATCCTGCACTAAGGCACTGTATGAGCACAGCCACTTGTGCATGATTCCTGGCATCCCACAAAGAACCACGACGCTCATCTCCCAAATAGTCAAGCCAGTCTGGTGGTCCCCTGCCATTAACAGAGTACACAACAGATGGTAGACACAGCTGAAGAAAAAAGGATAATACAAGGATGCAAACAACTCCCTTACCAGCCCCAGTAAGATGTTAAGATCCCTCATGGAATCCTCCAAAGCTGATTATGTAACTAAAATTGCCACAGATTCCACGGACAACCACACAGCATTCTATAGTTATGTCCAAATTCTAACTGGCCATGCTCAGAAGTGCTCTGAGCTGCAACAGAATGGCATTACATAGACTGCTCCCACAGAATGTGCCGATATTCTGGCAGATTGATTTAGTGCCACATTCACCCCCTCACACCCCCAAAAGGGTCCATGTCAATACGTAAAGTGGTCCATTATCCAGTAATCATGGCCACACAGGCAGACAACGCACTACCCACAACTAAGAATACAGCATCCATGGGACCAGATGACATCCTGGGCTGTGTACTACATGGACTACAAAATGGAATGACAACTCACCTAACTGTCATGTGTAATCATAGCCTCGCATCAGGCCTGGTGTCCACTGAGTGGCGCACAGCTGCAGTTATCCCACTCCACAAGGGGGGATCCACCTGTGATCCCTGGAACTACTGGCACATCAGTCTGATGCGCCTGATCTGCATTGCCATGGAATGCTTTATCGGGGATGTTTTGAATGCAGACATTGGCAACCCTCAAACACTAGACCCCACACAGATTGGGATCAGGGAGGCCCAGGCTTGTCTCCTGAAAATGATTGACTGCTTTGACTCAGTCTGCGTAGCTGTTGAAGAGGACAAGGCAGTCCACAAAACCTATGTGGACCTCGCCAAGCCCTTCAACACCATCCACCAGTCTAGAAACATAGATTAACATACTAATCCGGCCATACATCCCTATGCCACTCGCTGCTTTGCTACATGGCTTACTGATACAACCCAAACTGTAGGTGTAACTGACTCCAACTCCATCCCCAGACAAGTGACAAGTGGAGTATCTCAGGGTTCAGTCCTGGGACCACTGTTGTTTGGCATCTGCATCTCTGAAAACAGGCCAACAGTACGGGACTCTGGCTAACAAAGGTAACAGATGACTGCAATATGGGAGTCATTATGAGCCTGACTGTACTGCATGATATGTTACTGATACCAGGCTGACATCATACAGGTGGGATGGAGTACTGTTAACATCTTGCGCGTTTGCCATGTAAGGTCCTGGTTATGGGATCTGCAACAGTTGATAGTGTATTGCAGGGCAGATGTGTTTGACTTTGGGGGGAATACCTATTTGTGCATGATGTATGTTGTTTGCGCCTGTCAACCCCATTAATGGAGCATGTGGACATATATGTTTCTGCTATGTTCCCACTTCATCTACAGATGTATGTCCATATATACCTATATAGCTATATATATCTGCTTACATATATGTGTATATATATATATATATATCTATATATATATATATATATATATATATATATATATATATAGATATATATTTACATATATCATTATGTTGTATCTGTTTAGACATTAATATATTTTCACACACACATACATCTACATGTTGGAATACATTCTCTGTACTGTTGTATGACTGGGCTGGATGATATGTTTGTGAATACAGCAGGGTTATGTATATCTGAGATGGCTTAGAAGTAAATCACTTGGGCTATGGTGTGTATGGTCCTAGTTTTGAGCCTAGCAGAGGTTGTTTATTTTGTTGCTATCCAGAACAAGGGCCAATGGATACAGAGTGATTAAGGCACTTTAAAGCAGTTGTACATGGGTTTGCATGGGTTTGCGCGCAGGTAAGCACTGCTAAAGTCTGGTTACAGTTTCTTATACTCAGTTCGCTGCTGAATTGCTTAACCTGTGTAGGCATTGCTTAGCTCCACGCAAACCCATGCAAACCTGCTTACAACTGCTTTAAAGTGCCCTAATCACTGTGTATCCAATGGGCCATGTTCTGCCAGCAACAAAATAAACAGCTCTTGCAGAGCTCAAACCAAGGACCCTGCACACCATAGACAAAGTGATTCACCACTAAGCCATGACAAATACAAAGAGATTTTATGTTTGCAGAAACATATCATCCACTCCAGTCATGCAACAGTACAGAGAATGTATACCAACATCTAGAGGTATGTGTGTGTACCTATATTAATATCTAAACAGATACAACATATCTAGATATGTGTATATATATATATCTATCTATATATATATATATATATATATATCTACAGTAATTTCTAAAACTATAGACATACATATCAATATATATGCACATATATACATGCATATGCCTACATCGACACATATATGTGTCTACACCTATATGTCTACATAAACACAGCACTTTACATATGTGTATACAGATATATATCTATGAAGGTGTATACAGACATAATTATATATATATATATATATATATATATATATATATATATATATATATTAGCAGATGTGTAAATATATATAGGTATATATATATGGTTCAAGGCTCCTGAGAGCACCCCAGCCCTACCAGGTTATACCTCGTATCATGCATTTCGGCCCCAAAACCTGGGACGAACCACAAAAGGAGGGGGAGTGTCCATATTCATTAAAGACACCCACACCTCCAGGTTAGTGGCAACGCACGAAGCATCGGAGACCAGCCATGTGCAACTAACCGTAGGCAAAACTGCTATACAACTTGTAGCATGCTACAGACCACCTTTGCAATCTCAGGAACTCCATTCAGCCTTCCTGAAGACACTGGAGGATATGAATGTCTCACCAAATACCTTCATATTGGGAGACTTCAACTACCCAAACATAGACTGGGTGCATTACTCAAGCCCCAACACCCTAGCCCAAAGGTTCCTGAAGTTCATCAACTCAAATGAGATGGAACAACTAGTCACCTCCCCCACAAGGGGAAATAATATACTTGACCTGATCATCACAAACATGGGGACAAAATGCTCAACACCAGAAGTATACCCCTCACTAGTGAGATCAGACCATAAACTAATAACCCTAGATATTCATATCCCACCTCCACCCCCAGCACAAAAGACCAAAGTGAGAAACTTCTCAAAAGCCGACTTTACAGTCCTTAGGGCTGAAATGGTATCCTTCAAGCCCCCTGGGCCAATGGAAACTACATCCCACACTGCTGAATCCTTCAGAAATGCTTTCTACGGGCATCTCCAAGAATGCATGGATCATGCAATCCCAAATAAAACCAAGACCCTTTCCACCAAAGGCAGGCATCCTATCTGGTGGACCCCAGCCATAAACAAACTTTATAACAAGAGAAGGAAGCTACTGCAAGACAGAGCAAAATCCCATAAAAGGAAGGCATCCCTGATCAGCACTAGCAAAAAACTACGTTCGCTAATAAAATCATCAAAAGCCAACTTCGAGAGGAAAATCGCTAAGGACACTAAAGATAATGACAAGGCCTTCTTCAGTTATGTTAGAAACCTGGGAGGAACCCCTCAGATATGCACAGAGTTAGTTCATAACGGCAAAAAATACACTGAACCCACAGATATTGCCAACATACTGGCAGACAGGTTCAGTGCAAATTTCTTCCCTCCCTCTCCCCCAAAAGACAAAATAAATATCTCAGCTGAATGCAACCTCCCTGAAATCTCAGATGACCAGGTGAGAGCTGCCCTCAGAAAAGCTAAAAATACAGCATCCATGGGACTTGACGGTGTCCCGGGTTGCGTGCTATGTGGACTCCTAGAGGAGCTAAACCCACACATAAGAATGCTGTTTAATCTTAGCCTTGCTACAGGATACGTCCCTGAACACTGGCATACAGCTACAGTGGTCCCACTCCACAAAGGTGGCACCTCTAGAGACCCTGGAAACTACTGCCCCATAAGCTTGACCAGCCTGGTCTGCAAAGCTATGGAAAGGATCATTATGGAACTCATAAACAAAGACATCGGGGACCTACAGACAATTAACCCTACCCAGTTCGGCTTTGTAAAAGGCAGATCCTGTCTTTTAAACCTGGTGGACTTTTTTGAAACAGTCACTAGAGCCATCGATGAAGGCAAAGCAGTTCATACAGCCTACCTGGATCTGGCAAACGCCTTCGACACAATACCCCACTCAGGCATCACAGACAAGCTCAACAGCTTAAATGTAAACCCGTTTGTCACAAGATGGGTTGCAAACTGGCTAAAGGACAGAACCCACAAAGTCAGAATAGCTGGAGCTATGTCAGACTCTAAGCCAGTCACAAGTGGAGTCCCACAGGGCTCTGTCTTGGGACTCCTCTTGTTCGGCATTTATTTCTCAGATGTGCAGGCAAACATAGAGGGGTTGTGGCTGACAAAGTTCACAGATGACTGCAAACTAGGCACCATAGTCGACGCACCAGCTGACACATGCATCCTCCAGAAGGGCCTCACAGAAACAGACGACTGGTGCCAGAGTCATGGCCTTAAACTAAATGCCAAAAAATGTATAGTCGCCCCCTTTGGAAAAAACAAAGTACCCACAAATTACCACATAGGTGGTAATCCATTAAGTACGGAAAAAGTAATCAGAGACCTGGGGACCCAAGTTGACAGTGACCTCTCATTTGACACCCATGTCGCCAAAGTGGTTTGAAAGACCTTCTACCTTGCCCACCTTATCATGAAGGGATTCACATCCAGATCAAAGGATGTCATTGTACCCTTATATTCCTCCCTTATCAGGCCTATGATTGAGTACAATGCCCCATTTGGTATGTACCTCACCCGGCACCTGCAGCAGCTGGAGAGACCCCAAAAGTACCTTACCAAGAAGATCAAGGGTCTCCAGCATATGTCATATGCTGCCAGACTGAAAAAGCTCCAGCTCTATTCAGTAGCATGCCGCCTGCTCAGAGGTGATCTGTGCCTTACGTAAAAGGCCATGTCCAATTCAGAATTAATGGACATGCTCCACCTCAAAAAATCCAAATCCATCAGAGCCACGAGAGCTAAAGATCTAAACCTCAGCCCAAATATAAATAGGACATGATGGAGGGACAGATTCATAGCCCAGAGGCTTCCCACACTCTGGAACAGGATACCTGTCCATGTTAGGCAAAGCCCCTCAATGACTCCCTTACGGAGAAATCTGGACGAATGGATGGGTGATCGTAGGTTTACCCGGGGGGTCATCTCTGTGTCATTGCTAGATAGAGGCACAGTAAACTAAATTTAATTTTGGATGGGTGATCGTAGGTTTACCCCGGGGGTCATCTCTGTGTCATTGCTAGATGGAGGCACAGTAAACTAAATTTAATTTAAATTGTACACTTTTGTATCATTACATGGGGTGGCGAAAGCCACATACACTTTGGCTAGGCTTATAAATGCCCTAGGGCAGATAGCCTAGTACTATACTATGAAACTATGAAACTATATGGCCATATATTTGTAGATAGCAATGGCAGATTAACAAATATACATATGTCCACATGCACCATTAATGGGGTTGAGAGGCCCCACACACTATACATCTTGTATGAATAGGCATCCCCTCCACAGCCAAACAAGTGGCTGGCCTTGATGTCACATGCATGGGTATGACTTTGCACACCAGCCTCACAGCTAATTTACATATGTTATCCCTGTATGGTTGACATTGTGATATATAGTAAGGCCACCATAACGGAAATGAGCAAAACCCCCTCCACATTGCCCACACACTCATAACCACCTCTATACAGGGTATGACTTACACACACACACACACACACACACACACACACACACACACACACACACACACACACCTGTTATGTCTGGGAGTTGAACCCCTACCTAACTAGTTTATTACACTACAGCACTACGCAGTTATAGTATGCGCCACTGACATTACTGGAGTACTTTTTCCCCAAAGGTGTATTTCACATTGAATGACATCAGCAAGATTACCAAAGAAGGTCATTTCAACTGTAGTGAGTGACTAGCCTAAAATGCATTGCTGCCTACACAGACAGTGAGACACACACAAAACATCCATAGCTGACATGTGGGCATAGAACCCCTGACCAAGGTCTATATCACACTACAGCATGGAGCTGTTATAGGTCACACCACAGGGATTGCTAGAGAAGTCCTTCCCCAAAGGTGTATTTCACAATGAATGACATCAGTAGGATTGCCAAAGTAAGACATTTGAAATGCATTGTGAGCAAGTAGCCTATAATGCATTCCTCCATGCACAGACATTGGAACACACACAAAACATACAGAACTGCCATGGGTGGAGATGGAACCCTACCACAGTTCTAGATCACATTACAGCTGTACGCAGTTACAGGATGCATTACAAAGATTACTGAGCTACAACCTTTCCAGAGGTGTATTTCTAGGTGGGTGACATCAGCAGCCTTGCCAAAGTTGAGTATATGAATTCTAAGGAGTGTGAGTACCCTAAAAAGCATTGTTCTCTACTCAGTCTAAGACAGTCAGAGATAAATGCACACACAGATTCACACAGTTGCCAAGTCTGGGGTTGGAACATCTACCTAGACACTTTATCACACTATAGCCATATGCAGTTACAGGACACGCTATGGAGATTATTGGGTTATGACTTTCCCAGAGGTGTATTTCTAGGTGAGTGACATCAGCAGCCTTGCAGAAGTTGAGTACATGAGTTGTATGGAGTGTGTGTAGCCAAAAAAGCATTGTTCTCTACTCAGTCAGACACATGCACATTCACAGTTGCCAAGTCTGGGGTTATAACACCTACCTAACTACTTTATCGCACGACAGCTGTACGCAGTTACAGGATGCACTACAGGGATCACTAGGCTATTACTTCCCCAGAGTTGTATTTCCAGGTGAGTGACATCAGCAGCCTTGCCAAAGTTGAGTATATGAATTGTACGGTGTGTGAATGGCCTAAAAAGCATTACTCTCTACTCAGTCAGACACACACAAATTCACACACACAGTTGCCAGGTTTGGGGTGAGAACACCTACCTAACTACTTTATCACACTACCGCAGTACATAGTTACAGGACACAGAGATTACTGGGTTATGATATTCCCAGAGGTGTATTGCTAGGTGAGTGGCATCAACAGCCTTGCCAAAGGTGAGTATATGAATTGTAGGGAGTGTGGGTAGCCTAAAAAGCATTTCTCTCTACACAGTCAGAGACAGAGAGACATGCACACAAACTCCCACAGTTGCCAAGTCTTGGGTTAGAACTACTACCTAACTAGTTTATCACTACAGCAGTACACAGTTATGGGATGTGCCATTTGGGATTACTGAGCTACAGCTCTCCTAAAGGTATATTTTCCATTGGATGACCTCAGCAGGCTTGGAATGATACTGCTATGGGGGGGGGGGGGTAACTGACCTTTGTGTTGTATACCAACAGGTAGCATGCTGTGTCTGCAGGGTATACGTTGGTCATTTGGCATTGACTGTTGCTACATTTCTGTATAGAGGGGGGGCAACTGACTGTTTCTACATTTCTACACAGGGGTGGGGGGGCCACACCTGACTGTTACTATAAGTGTTGGTAGGATGGTGGGGCACACCTGACATGTTTACTCAGTTGCTGGGACTGTACTGGTATGTCGGGTACACCATTTCAGTCTGTGGACATACCTATCATGCTGTCTAGTGGCATACCAATGTACTACAGATCTTAGCTTTCCCTACCTACATATTAGTTTCTGACTTCCTAGACTTCACAACTTACATCCAACTGCCTGGCCTGCTATAGTCTGTCTGTGTAGGCCTGGGGAGGGGGTTACCCATAGGGCTCATTTAGAGTCCATAGTACAACATTTGTTTGTGTTTGTCTACACCTATCCTGCTGGCTGTGACTGTTGTTGGGCATGTGCCCTCCCAACTGGCATGTGTGAGTCACTTTCCTTGTGGGTGTCCCAGTATTGAGGGTGGTGCTGCAGGGCTGCCTGGGTCAGATGCGCATAGTACATTCCCTATACATGGTTAAGCACAGGTAGTGTCATGTTTGGCATCCCTTTTACAGTATGTGCGAGTTGGAGAGAGGTGTCATTCCCTGGGTCCCTACTGTGTCAGTGCATGTGCTATGCATTGCCTCTTTGCCAAGGCCAGGGCATACTGGGCACACCTCCTTCTCCCTACTGGGGCAGGCTCAGGTTGTTCCTCTTCTGAGTCACTCTGTGCCTATGCAGACCTTGGCACTGGTGGGGGGCTGTGTGGCCCTGCTCCATGCTGTTCCTGCTGCAGCTGTTTCTGCAGGATCATATTGTGTAGCATGGTACATACAAGGACAATTTGGGTGCATGTAGTTGGTGAGTACTGCAAGGCTCCACTGGATGTGTCCAGGCACCTGAACCATGACTTGAGCATCCCAAGCACATGCTCTATTATAATCCGTGTTTGTGCGTGTGCCTCATTATGGAGCTCTTGTTTTGGGTATGTGTGCATTTCTGATGGGTGTCATCAGCCATGGCTCTAATACGTATCCAGCATCACCCACTAGGTAACCATGTGGGATGTCCCCATTGGCAAATGTCTGGTACAGCTGCGTCAGATGCCAGATGTGGGAATCATGGTAGCTTCCAGGGCAGCCAGCACACACATTCATTATTATGCCCTGGGCATTGCACATGACCTAGCAGTTGATGGAGGGGAAGCCCTTGCGGTTGGTGTAGACCCTACCCTGCTCACCTGGTGGTGCTTTAATACATATGTGCGTGCAGTCTATTGCACCGAGTACCTCAGGGTATTCTGCTATTTGGTGGAAGAGATGCATATTGCTGGCCAACACCTCACAGGGGATGGGGAAATATACGTGCTCACCGACATGTGCTGACATGGCATCCAGGAACTGGTGGAGTACCCTGGATGCTGATGCCTGTGAAATCCCCATCATATCCCCAGTTGGCCTTTGGAAGGTACCTGTAGCTAGTATTCTTAGGCCTACACATACCTTGGTATTCACTGGGATGGGTTCCCCTCTGTTAGTTCTGTGTGTGAGGCGTGGGTGGCACAGCTCAACAATTTGCTGTAGGAGGTCCCTGTCCACCCTATAGCTCTCCACTAACTCCAGCTCATGTAGCCCTTGGTAGGTTACCCTGGGTCTGTACACTCTTCTCTGTCTCCTCACTGTGGGTTACTCAGCTGCATTCACATCCTCACCACCCTCAGCTTCTTACACATGCTGGTTTATGTTAGCAAAAGTAGCCCTAACATTTTTTCTCTTGCTTTAGTTTTGTATAAATTCCCTGTCTGTATACACTGGTGGTGCAGAGGTTTTGAGAAAAACAAGGGGGACAGGTGTTTGCTTAGTTTATACTGGTGTGCTTGGCTGGGCTGCTGCCTGTGTAATTTGCTGTTTCTGATACATGTCACATGTCAGCTAAGCTAGTTCGCCTTGTCTAAAATATTGGCCATGATGGTGTAAAACGTTATTTTTAAGAAATATATCTGTGAGTGCAATTATGGCTGAAACCTCACATTTATGTATATGTTGGTACTTTACCAGTTGTTCATCAAATCATTCATTTCCCACATTATGTGGGATTACCAAAAATAAATCATACACATCCAATGTTGCAAAAATGGCATCACTATTAAATTCCTTCTCACATAAGAGCTTTAAAAAGTGCCAAGAGTCTTTGCATATCTGTTTTGCCCTATGTAATCCATTCTATAATTTATAATCTAAAAACTTCGCTATAAAAATGTCTTAGATTTTTTTGCATCAACAATAGGGCAAAATGGAGGGGAGTCATAAAGATCCTTATGTATTTTCAGAACTCCGAATATACTTGCTATCAAGGGCCGGTTGTTGTGCATGAATTCATAATCTTGTAATGTAATGCCACCTTCTAATAACAATTCTTGCAAGCACAAATCTATTTTTGAATGTGCTATTGCTATCTCATCCCTAGATACAATTTCATACCTACCAGTCAATAGCAGCTCATGCATTTAACTTTTTTAATTGATAGAATTCATTACAACCAGCCCTCTCCCTTTATCAGGTTTCATGACTCTTATCTGTTTATCTCCTGTTAACTCTTGAAGCAAGCCAAACTCTTTTTTACTAAGATTAAATAAAACATTAGACTGTGTATAGATTAAATTCCTGATGTCTTGTTCACAACACCTTTCGTACATATTAATCACACACTGTTGTACTACTAGGTCATGTGCATGGTGTTGTGTAGGTCCTAACACCATGTTTATCTGCCCAGCACCTTGAGTATATTGTTGTGATTTAGGAATGAGAATGACCTATCGACTGCTTTACACATTCAACATGCTTAGAGGGATTACTCTAAATGATATAAGCAGAACCTGGGGCTATGGAACTTCTGTCATACTGGAGAAGACTGCTTGGATTCCACAAATGCTGCAAAATGAAACCACTGTTACTGAATGATAGACTTCTGCATTCTTCTTTTTATAGGATAACTGTCGTACAATTTCTGTCAAGGTATGTTATGTTCTTTTCAAATACTGCTTACATCATTATTTTAGTATTTTTTCTCAGAAATTGAGTGCTGCCTGCCCTTTGCACAGTCATGTTTTTAATGAAGGCATAACAGTTGCTGTTGCAATGATCCTCTATTTCTGTTTCATGGGTTTCTGAAAGCTACTCCCTCAGGATGCTGACACATTTCTAACTTGAGAAGCTTATGCAAGTTAAAGTGACATTTCAGAAACTATTCATTGCTAATGCTATTTTATATCCATGGCATCAGTTTTTTTCCAGTCTAATGTTGTATCATTGCAGTTTGGGGGTGATGAAATATTGTAAGCAGTATTGATCTTTAATTGCCAAATTGTGTTCTGTCTACACATTGCAATGTTTTTTTCGTAATGAATGTATAGTCATTGGTATTGCAATGAACCTTGAATTCTATTGCATGGGCTACTGGAAATTTTTTAAGAGGATGCTGACACATGTCTGATTTGTGAAGCTTATGTAGGTCAAAGTGACATTTAAGAAATTTTTACTTGCTAATGCTGTTCTGTATCCCTGACATTATTTTTTTTTTTCATTCAGAAGGTGTGCCATTGTCAAAGGGGTCTATGAGGTATTTTACAAGTATTGCTTAGATGTTTTTATTCAGACGTTCTTAGCCAGAGATCTGAAGTGCATCTAAGAGAACCGAAGACATCCACTGAAATCTTAAACAAAAAAGTGGAATTTAAGCCTGTTTGTATACTTCTATATTGTATTTCACTCAACTGTTGCTTCATTTTATACTGTTTTTACTGTTGTGACTGATTCATTCTGCACTTGTATATTTTGCTTCATCTGCCTTAAATAGGATAGGCTAGATTCAGATTTAGTGAATCTAGACCATTTGGTATCACTTGAGCACTAAAACCAGCCATCTTACATTAAGAGGGCCATTCTGCACCCTTGTGGCAGAAGTGTGTAACTCAGGAACCATCTGAGTTGGAGATTGCTGGAAAAAAAGACTCTGTGAGGGGCTTTCCTATAGGTAAATTGTGTTAGAACTGTTTCAATTCATTTGCATTTAAGCACAGCATTTGCACATAGCTGCAGCCTGAGCAACAGGGGGTTGTGGTGCTTTGTATATATGTAAATGCCTACAATCACATTTATTTCCCTGAACAGCACTCAGTGAAACCCTCTCAGGCTTCCCCGCTGCTCTTCAGGCAACTTGGTTTTGCAATGCTGCAGTGCAGGCAGCTCAGCTAAGCACTGTCAAGCATCACCCCACTTTCTTCACTAAACTAATATAGTTTTAAGTCCACAAACAAACAATGACACCAGCAACTTCGATAAATTGCCCGTTAGTAAAACTGAATATTAAAACTGCAAGGCTACAAAAATAAATACTAATGAGCAGACAAACGGCCTGGGTAAAAACTTTATTATAGACAATTTGGTAAGTGCTTTCGCAAGTGCAATCCTTGCTTCTTCAGACAACATAAAAAGACTTCAAATTAGCTATACCCAATAAAAACACTGTTGCATCATCATTACAATGTAATCCCTTGCGTTCTCTCTTAAAGCTGCATACTAAGTCAAATCACTGTCAAAAACATAGAAAATACCTCTTTACTATCTTCTCTCATTTTACACTCATACAAAAATACTCTCTTTAAAAATGCATGTCATTAAAAGATCACTAAAAAACACTACTGACTAAAATCTTAAGTTCATCCATGTGCGCTTACATATTTCCTAACATACATTTAACAAAAACGTCTCTTTGACTAACTGTGTATGGCTCTCATCTAGTCCTGGATATTTAAACACACAATATGTGAGAGTCATGTTGATTACAGCTATAATAATACATTAACTGCATTGTTTACTAAAATTTATTTTTAAATATAACTACCTATTAAATCATAAACCTTATTTACCAAAATAATAAAATAAAATCTACATATAAAGACAAATCGATAAATTTAAGCAATAGTCCTACATAAAGTCTTGTACCAAAAAAAAAAAAATCAACGCAATAATAACTAAAATATCTATTTTGACAAATATCTTATATTTCTAACTAACAAATTAAAAGCATTTTCTAATGGAATTACAGACTCCAAAGTGTTCATATAATAACATATAAGAAAAAGACTAATACCTAAATAATGCATGAAAAAAGCTATATAACACACCTATGTAATAAAATCTAGTAATGTCTTATCTGTTACATGAAATACAAAATAAATCAAAAAATGTGCAAGCACCACCTTATTGCCATTTCATAATATACAAATAAAAAATAAAACATGATGAAAAAATACAGAATGAAACATAAAAGAAACACTTAACAATGTTACTGACTTATGTACTTTTATTAACTGCCTCTCCTCCTGGCTGCTGTGTACCCCGGCCCAGTGGGTCTGCTTCTTCTCACACTTGTAACCTCCAATCCTGCTGTAAGACTTTTGTATTGACCTGTCTGCCTTTCAAGGACCCCCAAAACTAAAGTCAAACATCTCAACTACATCCTTAAGGAAGTTGCTGACCTATACTCAAACTACCCTCCATCGAAAGGATCTGTGAAAATATGTTTGACCTAGCATCTAAGCTGTGCAGTCCCCTATCCCTGTTACTTATTACCTATATGAACACTCCCCTCTTACCTGGAACTGCTAAGTGTTTACTAGTATTTTGAAGGGTTCTCTGATTGTTTCTGTGAGCTTGTCTTTCAATTGCTTCCTCTACAATCCACTAGAACCTCTATTTTTTTCCTGTTTCCCCAGAACAGACCTCTCCTTTCCCTATTTCTCTATTCTCTACTCTTCTCCCCCCCTGCTCTTATCTTTTTTGTACCATTTGCTATATTTCCTGTTTTCCCTCTCTTTCACTATTTGTTCCTCTTTGCTTTATTTTATGGACTCCTTCTCATGCTAGCACGCCCACTTGCGGCTAGCCCCACCCTAGTCTCCCAACACTCACCTGCCCTATTTTCCCCTCCTATCTACCTCATATCCTGACTTAAAGGCATAAAGGGGGATTGTCCAGTGTGGTGCCATTCTTTATTAACTGCCTCTCCTCCTGGCTGCTGTGTACCCTGGCCCAGTGGGTCTGCTTCTTCTCACAGTAAGTTTTTGTACTTCTGTGTAATTGATGACTGATCATGTGTTCCTAATTCCAGAAGTTGGGTTTTGTACAGTAATTGCTAATGAAAGCTGCTTTTTTACCTGTCCCTGCCCCTCATGGGTCCGTATCTAGTACTGAAATTGTTTTTATCTATGGGTATCTGTTGGGTCGCTCAGGTTTAAAATATTAATTCAGTGTCTGGACTAATAACTGCTTAGAGCGCTACTACTGCATCATCCCTGCTTAGAGCGCTACTACCCCATCATCCCTGCTCCAGCGGTTTATGTGCTCCTGTGGTAATTGTTGGCCTCTGCTAGCTCACAGGTCTGTACAATTACTAGGAGCTAGTTATTTTTTTTTAAAGCACTAATTGTTATCCGCCTGCAGGCTACATACTCTCTTTTGAAGTGACTACAGTCTCATTATCTGTGCACTTTGGCATCAGAATTCCCATCTGCCTGTATTTACAACCAAAGGGTTGGAATAGAGTTAGGCTTATGAGTCAACTTCTTCTTTTAGAGTTGTGCTATTATTAGAACAGCGTATCTACAGGATCAAGTGCTGTGTTTGTTTGTGTTTGATTACTGGCTTGTTCTCCTCGCACCTCTGCCTTACCTTTGCATTAAGCGCAAAGGAACTTCCCTAGAAGCACTGTTTCTCTACTGAAGGCCTGCACATGGTTCGTATATACGCCACAAACCTACCTCAAGCACGCTGTACTACTTAGGGCACTATCTAGTTGTATAATCAGCTGTGCATTTGCGATATACCTTATGTGCCCATTTTGGGCCATTATTGTAATTGATTGCCACATATCGTTCTGATGTTTTAAGTTAACCAGCCTCGAGGAGCGATACCGCCAAGGCTCACTGTGTGAGGCACATTGTTGGAATTTCAAATTGTTACTCGTCAGGGCTGCTACAACTGCTATAAATTATTCTCGCTAGTCCTTCCAGTCTTTTCCCTAGCTACTCCACCTTAACCTGAAAGAGAGTTGAAGCGTGCCCTACAAGCCTTTTTGCCCCTTTTTTTTTCAAAACTAATACATTGGCTCTCTATCGCCTCTTTTACTTGAAGTGTTTGTCTGTATTGGTTTCACTTGTCCTGACTGTACTCCCTGACTCGGGCTAATGAAATGTTATATGCATTAGTTCAATTATGCTGAATGTACTCACTATCATGGGCAAATGTTTTTTATCTCAAATCCGCACGCTAAAGTGAAAGCATTCTTGTAATGGTTTATAGTCGCTAACCTACCGTTTCTTGTTACTACGTGGCCCATGTGGATTGCTTATGATCTAGTGATAAGTTACTTGTGATATAGTCCAATTTGCTTATAACCTACATATTTGTGTACGGAAAACCTATTTGCTATGAATTTGCCCAACTTGGCTTGCAATTGTTATTGTATTTTAGATTCCACCTTATGTTCTGTCTCATGTAAAGTACATTTCCACTGTGAATTTGTCGGCTTTAGTAGGTGTGCATGTGTAAGGTGGTTGCTTCTCTTAAAGAAATGATATATTTTGCCTCTCAGCCTAAAACTGCTTATGCCCAATGCTATAATTAATACTGACCTATGTTAATCTACTATTTTTTTTCTCTTCTCCCTAAACAACCGAGCTTGTAACCTCCAAACCTCCTGTAAGACTTCTGTATTGACCTGCCTGCTTCTCAAGGACCACCAAAACTAAAATCAAACATCTCAACTACATCCTTAAGGAAGTTGCTGACCTATACTCAAACTACCCTCAATCTAAAGGATCTGTGAAAGTATGTTTGACCTAGCATCTAAGCTGTGTAGTTAAATTATTTTCTCTGAAGAATAAAATAACCATTTCTGCTAAATCAATATTTTTGTACTAAATCTCCCACCTGAGTCTAGTACCCAGCAGTCTTACCCCCTATCTATCCTATAGGACTTTTGCTCCCTCCTTTACTTGGCTCTACCAGCTGTGTCCTCTGTTCTCTGCTTTACCCGAATAGCTGAACTGTAATTTCTTCCATCTCGCCACTAGGTGGCACCCTTACCTAAGCTTCAACAGCTTCCAAATACTCCTGACCTTTATTTTTTATGAAATATAACTTGACCGCTCTGAATCCTTTTTAGTTATCTGGCATTGTATCTGTAAACTATCTGGACCTTTTTTCATACCTTAATTTCCTTACTGCAGTCCCCTATCCCTGTTACTTATTACCTATACGAGCACTCCCCTCTTACCTGGAACTACTAAGTGTTTAGTAGTATTTTGAAGGGTTCTCTGATTGTTTCTGTGAGCTTTTCTTTCAGTTGCTTAATTTGGTCCAAATGGAGAAATACCAAAACCCAACTGATCAGGAAACCTTTAGACAGCTCAGAAATGCTACAAAGAAATTAATACTCCAAGATAAAAAAAACTACTACCAGAAACTCCAGCAAGCACAACATCAAAACTCACAAAAAGTCTGGCGTGGTATAAACAGCCTACTCCACCCAGGACACTCCAAAATACCTACCCCATCCAATCTGACTCTGAATATTCCCAGCCAAATAGCCAATACTTTTAACAAAATTTTCTCTGAAAAGTTCAATCCTTAGATAATACCCTATCTTCCACTAGCAACTCTAAGACATGCTTACTAACCAATATACCTCCTGCCTTAAAACTGCAGCCTGTTCCAACAGCTCTCATCCACACCCTACTTCACAAACTAAAACCTTGTACTCCTTCAGCTGACCTCCTCCCAGCTGAATTTCTACAAATGGCAGTTGGTGTACTTGCTTACCCTATCTCCATCTTAATAAATAGAACCATTACAGAAGGTTCTATCCCATCTCTCTGGAAAGTCTCACATATTATCCCATTACACAAAGGAGGCAACTCAACTGAACTCTCCAATTTCCATCCCATAACACTACTCTCTCCTTTAGCTAAATCATGGAAAGATGCATTCATTGGCAACTACTTGATCATCTCCTACTAAATAATCTCAGCTGACTGCCAACATGGCTTCAGACCATTTCATAGTACCACAACTGCACTACTATCCTTTTCAGACTGTATTAATAAAAATCATAATAACAACTTGCTCTCCTCAGCTCTCTTTTTAGACCTCTCTAAAGCCTTTGATCTGGTGACTCACCACCTAATGTTAGACACCCTTCAATCACTTATATTAGACACTCTAACAATCAAATGGTTTAAGTCATATCTAGAAAACAGACAACAAGCAGTCCTCTAGGACAATAATCTATCAACTCAGCTCCCTATCTCCCTAGGAGTCCCACAAGGTTCTATTCTTGGGCCCCTCCTCTTTTCTATATTTATTAATGATCTGAATTCATCTCTCCCTAAAACCACCTGCATACAATATGCCGACGACTCTACATTAATCTGTACTGCAACATCTCAGGCTGAACTACAGTCTAGCACCCAAAAATTATTCAACTTAGCGGAAGACTGGTTCTCCAAATACTGTCTCCTCCTAAACCCTAAAAAAAAAACCAAACTTCTACTTTTCACCCCTACCCAAAAGTCTCCCCCTATCTACTTCTCGGTAGCATCAAATAATGGAAGTGTAATAGTACCTGATACCACAACTAAACTTTTAGGTGTAACAATCAATAATAATCTTAGATTTGACCCCCACATAAACTTAACCATTAAATCACTTAATAGAAAACGTTGTTCCCTTTATAGGCTAAAAACCTTCCTTACTCCCTCTGCCAGGACTACAATTGCCCAAACACACCTAATGTCCACTCTTCTCTATGCCTCACCTATCTACACTAACCTATCCAAAAATAACCTAAACAAGCTGGCCACCTCCAAAAATAACATTGCCAGATTCGCTACTGGTTCCCCATTCTGGACCCACCATTGCCAAAATCTGAAAAAATTAGGATGGTTGGAACTGGAAAACCAACTTCTTCTCCAACAACTAACTATTACCCATAAGATCCTGTATCATCCTACAAATACACCCATACTCTCTAGCCTTATTAGCCCATATAAAAACTAACAACCCTACACTCAGTTAATAAGTTACTAGTTGCCACCCTTAAATCTAACAACAAATCTGGAGACTGTCTATTTAATAATACCATTGGTAATTCTTGGAACAAGCTTCCTAACAAACTAACATCCCTGGAATCCACACCACTTTTCAAAAAGCAACTAAGAATCTACCTATCTTTACAATGGCTCTACCCATGTACTAATCCTGACTAATATTTCCTCCTCAACCACCACCTTCACATGCACAAAATATGCATCCCTGACAAAAAAAAAAAAACACACCACTGTGTTGTCTTTTTATATTAAGTATGTGTCTTTACTCTCTCATATTGCCTAAGCTTTTCACATATTAATCCTGTTATAATCATGTCATTTTTGTATTCTCTTATGCATGTATATTCACTATTATTGGTCTCTATGCTTAATTAATTTTTTTAAATATGTATTTTACATACTTATTTGTATCAATTTATATAATGCTGTAGTGGAGCTTTTCTCCCCGGGCCCCTACTGAAAATGGACATATATCCAATTAGACTAGCTCGGTCAACAAATGTAAAATAAAAATAAAAATAAAAAAAAAAAATGATCTATATAGCCAATATCTACCCAACAACACTTTAAACAAAATCAATGTGTTAATTTTCATATCATGCAACTTTCTAATAATCATTCATTTAAAGAGATGCCTCTCTTTTAAGGAAGGTTTTAGAAGGACACTACCATTTAATCCTTTCTCCCCATCAGTTTGTAGTTTAAGAATCCATCTAGTTTCATGCAACTCTGTAGTGTTTCTGATATCACCCAAATGCTGGCTACCATATATGGCTTCAATAGCCATAAATTTAAAGGTATGATCAACTGACGTGATCAGAATATGTTTAGCCAAAGTGTTGGTATGGTCTTCGGTCCTAATACTATAAAGATGCTCTCAAATTCTATCTTTTAAATGCCTGTTTGTTTTTCCTACGTAGAATGATTTACAAGATGCACATTGTGCTAGATAAATAATGTTGATACTATTACAGCTAGCCTCAACTTGAAATCTATATTCCCTGCCATTTACTGGATATATAAAATGACCTGTAGTATCTATGTACTTACAATAGGCACATTCACCACAAGGTTGAATATTCCTCCTCTTACAATTAATATAACATAATGGCTGATTATTATGATTACATAATATTCTTTTAGTAGATTTCCTATTCTTATACCTAAACAGGTTTATTTTCTACTATCTTTCTGATTTTCTCATCCATAGTCAAAATATTCCAGTGCTTACATATAATCTCAGTAACGTCTTTTACATTTTACATTATTGCTGTAATACATACTAAACCTAATTTGTCTATTATTATATGATCTATTACTCTGCTTAGTTTCATGAGGTCCATCTGAAATATATGGGTTAGTCATAGTAGACCTAAGTGATATTACTTCATCCATAACATCCATAACATCTTTTCTATTATAACCTCTTGCTACAAGATTTTCAGTAAGTGTATCAGTCTCTTTATAAAAATTGTGGTCATCAAGATTTAATCTAAAAACTCTTGTTCCTTGCTCCTTCACTATATTGGAGAAAATATGCTTTGGGTACATACTCCTATGATGCGATAACTTATTGCGATATAATATTTTGATAGACAAATTAGGTTTAGTATGCATTACAGCAATAATGTAAAAGAAGTTACTGAGATTATATGTAAGCACTGGAATATTTTGACTATGGATGAGAAAATCACAAAGGTAGACGGAAATAACTCTACATTTAGGTATAAGAATAGGAAATCTATTAAAATAATATTATGTAATCAGAATAATCAGCCATTAGATTCTATTAATTGTTAGATGAGTAATATTCAACCTTGTGGTGAATGTGCTTATTGTGAGTACATAGATACTACAGGTCATTTTATACAGCCAGTAAATGGCAGGAGAATATTATTTATTTATTATTATTTATTTATTTCCAGTTTGATGACCGGGGAGGTTCACTGGGCTAGGGAGCCCGTTTTCAGTGGAGACCCGGGGAGAAAAGCTCTGCATTACATAGTTTAGTTACATATACAATCATAGTAAAGAAGAAACAATTACAATTTCATTTCATGCTAGAGAACAGGAATAAATTATTTGGTTACATAGTATCTAAATATTTAGGATGGCAGTGGTAACTTAATTGAGAGGGAGAATAAAGACTTAGAAGGAAAAGAGAGAAAAAAAATAAAGAAAGGTGGGATGGGTTATTTATAATACGTACAATTATGTTATTTACAATATGTACATTTATGTTAGGTTAGCTTGTACTCAGAGTTAGTCAGGAGTTTAAGGGGTGGATTAATTTTTAAGCTAGGTGGGGAGAGTGCAGTTGCATTTCCTGTTAGAAGAAAGGTAGGAATGTAGCTGAGTTTTAAAGTTTTCAAAGTTTTCACAAGTCCTTAGAGAGGAAGGAAGATAATTCCATTTTTTAGCTAAGGAAAAGGATAGAAGAAGCTGACCAGCGGGACGATTGGGTTTGCAGAGTGATTAGGTTTTGGTGAGTAGATCTTAGAGTTCTCTGAGTGGTGTAAGGTTGAAGGATGTTGGTTAGTGCTGGGCACTTAGTAGGTTGAAAAATTAGTCTGTAAGCTGTAGTAATTTGTAGATAGTGTAGATGGTCGGAGACTTCAAACCAATTTAACAAATGAAGGGCAGTACAATGATGGGAGGAGAATTTGGCTTTGGTTGCAAATTTAGAAGTCTTATTAAAACAGAATTCCAATTTGGAGGAGAGAGAGAGACAGATAAGTTTGTTAGTAGAGGAGGTCCATACATTAGTGAGGGAAGTAGATAGGTAGTGGCGAGAGTTTGTGTGTTGGAAGGAGAGAGAAAGTGGATGTTTCTGTATAGCATACCAAGTTTTATATGGGTTTTCTTAATGTTTTGCTGGATGTGAGTGTCGAATTTTAGGTGTTCATCAATAGTAACCCCAAGTAGTTTAGTGAAGGGAACAACCGCTATAGTAGAGTTGCTTTGGCTAATAATTCGGAATGAGTTTTTATCAAGAGGGGAAGCTTTTGAGGGAGAGAATAATAGTATTTTGGATTTGTTGGCATTTAGCGAGAGGTGGTTTTGGAGCATCCGGTTTTCAGTGGTGGAGAAAGCAGTTTGGGTCACTGTTTGAAGCTCTGAGAGATTAGAGGTCCAGTAGACTAAAGTTGAATCATCTGCACAGTGTACAATTTTGGTATTAGGTATGGCTCTGTGGAAATCATTAATAAAGATGTTGAATAGCATTGGACCGAGTATGGATCCCTGGGGTACCCCAGTGGGGGTAGGAAGGAAGGTTGAGGTGCCTTTCCTCCATTTCACAGCTGAGACCTGTCAGAGAGGTAGCTTGAGAACCAGGATAAGGTATTCTGGGAGAGATTAATGTTAGAAAGATGGTTCAAGAGATGGGTGTGGGAGATGGTATCGAATGCCTTGGACAGATCTAGTAGAACTGTTGATACTATTTTTCCAGAGTCACGGGCAAGATTTATTGTGTCTAAGAAGGAGAGAAGGGCAGTAATAGTACAATGGCCAGGTCGGAAGCTGTATTGGGTTGGAGTGATTAGTTGGTGGTTGTCTAGGAATGGCATAAGATGAAGGTGGATGCATTTTTCCAGAAGTTTTGAGATTGGGGAGAGGATAGCTATGGGGCGGTAGTTAGAGATGCTATTGTTTTTGCTTCCTTTATGGAGAGGAAGAATAAAGGCAGCATGCCATAATTTGGGCACAAAATTCCTGCATGGATCTATTGATCAAGATGCTAATTTGGATAGTGATACCATCTGCAGCTATTTTTAGGAAGGAAGATGGGATATTGTCAGGGGCATTGGAGCATGGTTTTAATTTAGAGAGTAATTTTTTTATGTGGGAGGTTGAGATGGGTTTAAGTTCAAATATTGGAGGAGGATTGGAGCAGAGGGTGGTGTAGGGGATGAGGAAGATTGGATAGGCTGAGGGGAAGGGTTATTGTTAGGGAAGGTCTTGGTCAGTTTTGCTATGGAGTTGGTGAAGAAGGAGTTGAATAGAGAGGCTATTTCAGGATCAGATTTGCTGGTGTCAGAGCAGGGGTTGTTTTTGGTACCTAGGCTGAAAAGAGTATTAATGGAATTCCAGAAATGTTTGGGGTTTTTTGATTGGTTAGACTAGAGTTTGATATAGTAGGACTTTCTGTCTCTGATGATTTGTTTTTTAGTGAGTTTGCGGAGTTGTTTATATTTAACAAACGTTTCTGGCTGCTTGTTTTGATAGTATGGTTTCCAGGATTTATCTCTTTGTAGCATACATGTTTTGGTATCTTTGGTTAGCCATGAGGTAGTCTTGGTTTTTACTCTTTTTATTCTTGGTAGAGCTAGGGATTAGAGGACATTTAAGAAGGATGAGTTGAAAAATTCTATGGCATTGTCTAGTGGAAGAGTTTTTAGGGGGTTCCAGTTTGTTTGTTTTAGGGATTCAGAGAAAGTAGTGGGGTTAAAGTTTGTGAGGTTACGTGTGTGAATATACTGGTGTAAGTGAGGAGAGGAGTGGGTAGCTCGGTGTATGAAAGCTGGCAAGTGGTCTCCTATAGGGTCAGGTATAATGCCAGAGTTTAAGACTTTATTAGGATGGGATACTAGGATCCAGTCTAGTGTGGTACCTGGGGGGTTTGTTTTGTTGGGTCTGGTAATGGAGTTAATTAGTTGGGTATAGTTAAATAGATTGATGGATATGGTGGGATTAGAGTTGTTGATTTTATTCCAATCGATATTTACATCTCCAAGTATGAAGGTCTCTAGCTTAATACTGGTAGAGGTCCAGAGAAGAATTTCTTCAAGAGTAGTGGTGTTATTACCAGGGGGGGGTGCAGAAGGCAATGATACAAATGCTTCTGTGGTTATTTATTTTTAGTAGGCCTATTACTAGTTCTGCATTGTTGAATGGAGGGATAGGATTGGGGTAGGAGTGATGGATAGCAGGTTAGAGTAGATTAAGGCCACCCCACCCCCTTTTCTATTTAAGCAATTGTGTCTGAGGGATTAGAATACAGGAGGGAGGATTTTAGAGTCACAAATATGAGGTTTTAGCCAGGTTTCTGAGATGGCTACAATGTCGGGTAGGTTGTAGTTTAGCCAAGCATGAAAGTGGGCTACTTTATTTCTTAGACTTTGGGCATTGATGGTGAAGAATTTGAGGTATTTATGGTTGGTTTTATTGCTTGTGACAAGGAGATTGGGACTAGAGGAAGTATTTGGTCCAGGATTTGGGTGCATGTCCCCTGCTAAGCAGAGGTATTTGAGGAAGGGTAGTAGTATTTTTGATTTGGTCTTTAATAGTTGTGGACACTAAAGTAGTAGTTTAGGTTTGTAGTATTTAATTGAGGGGGGAAGTTTTATCCTGAAGTAGTGAAGCGGGTTGGGTTGAACTAGAGAGGCAGATATGTTGTGGAAGTGTGTTTTAGTGAGGTGAGGAAGGAGGTTGGAAGTGGGGGGGTAGGACAGAAAGGAGGGGTGGAGTTGGTTATAGGAGTAGGAGGTAGTGTGGTATAAAGGGAGTAAAAATAGAATGCAGATAGATGGGGTGAGAATGGTTTGATGTAGAAAACAAGGCATGGTAGAGGAGTATATGTGTATATTAGCAGTATAAAATGACTAGGGCAGATTGTAAATGTGTATAGATGGAGTAGAAATAGATGTTTATAGGGACTTTGATGGGCGGGGTTGGAGTGGTTGTGATTGGCAGGTGAAGGTAGAGAGTGGAGGGGTTACAGAGTGGAGATGATTGGTTGGTTGAGAGAGGGAGGGGTTTGGAGTTGAAATTAATGTAGGAGTAGTGGGAGTGGGTGGGGATTGGGGGCAGGGTAGGGTAGGGGAGCGGAGTGAGCCTGTAGGACGATTGGAGCAGGAAGAGCTGGAGAGAAGCTGGCTGGCAGAAGCCAATCAGTCAGCTGTAGCTGAAATGTGGGAGCTTAGGGGAAGTACAGGAACAGCAAAGGTGAGTCTAGGCTGGGGAGTTTGGGGGGAGAAAGGTAATAAAACAATGCAAAATACAAAGCAGGCCAGTGGAGTAAATATGCTATGGGAGTGGGGGATTGCTTGGGAGAGAACTGAAAAATGATACGTGATCTTTACACTACAAGTGGTTGAGTAGTGCCACCTAGTGACAAAATATATAAAATATAGCTTGGTGGTTAATGGAATTAAGGGACAAAGAAAAAAACACTCTAGGCTGCTTAGCAAGCGTGGGGAAAAGACCAGACACTATGGTAATTGTAAGATATAAAGTTAGTTAAATGTGGAGCCCAGCAAGGAACAGAGGTAAGATTTCAAATAAAGGAGGGACAAAGACAGGGTTAGGTACTAAACTTAATGTTACAGCAGTATCAGGACACTGGCTCCTGTAGCTTAAGTAAGCTAGGTTAGGCTGTAATAGGTCTTGTCAGGGAGGGGGAGAACAGAATAGACCAGAAAAAGTGGTGGATAGCCAATAGCGTGATGAAAAGGACTGGCCCTGATTTCACAGATATGCAAGTCTACAGAAACAATAAGAAAAGGCAGTAGGTACTCTGACTTGTTTGCTTTGCATACCTTTCTTACTGAAATAAAATAAGCCAATTTTACCAAGGAGTTATGGAGAAACTAGGAAGATAAGAATTTATAAGAGAAAAGATTTAGTAGAAGTAGAAAAACAGCAGAGCATACAAATAGTACAGCATATAAAGACAGACTGCAGTTAGAAGTCAGGGGGAGAGCTAATGTCCTAAAACAACCAGGAAAATAAGTAGGTACTTCGGACTTACGTGTTTTGCATACCTTTCTTTTGAAATAAAATAAAAAAACACTTGTAACCAGGAGTATATGGAATTTAGAAAGACCACAATTTATAGGAGAACGGGTTTAGTAATACTAGAAAAACAGCAGGGCTTTCAAATAGTTGAAACAGCTTGCAAAGGGAGACTGCTGTTAGAAAGTACGGTATGGGGAGGGGACAAGCTAACGTCTGTGATGAAGTGCTTTACTTAAAAATAGAAATTAAACAGGGGCTAGCAATTAATTTTGTCTAGAGGATAAGACATACTTTCTGTATATTTTGAAAATAGCAGTCATCCCAAGGTTGCCCGATTCTGTCAAAGAACACTGCATGCCAATAGATCGAACTTGGCTTGGTGGGGATCCAGCGAGAGTAGATTAAAAGGAGAAGCTGGTAAGAAAAATAAGCAATATTAACACAAAATACTGCAATTCCTGATAAGAAAAAAATGCAAAAGATACAAAGCTGCTAACAGAGGAGTGGAAAGAAAAAAAGAAAAAAATGGGTAATCTATACACAGATAAATGCCTCCGTTTGTGATAATATGAAAATTAAGACAAGTTTTGTCAGTTATCACATTTAACAGATTAACACAGTTGCAAATATATATCAGAAGATGAAAACAGAAGATAACATTTACAGAACTAACACAACTAACACATATTAATCAGTGCAATACTATACATGTTACAAGCAGAGAAGTACAACATGGACTGCTAAGATTTTAAGAACAGATGTAGTAATACTGATACAAATTAAGTGGTATAACACATTATAAACCAATAGGTGAGGAAATGTACACACTAATAACTAAGCATTATTTAAAAAATGCAATAATAAAGTGAGCAGCAAAGAAATAATATTCCAACAATAAATGCTCTACACAAGTAACAAAGCTCTAACAAGTCTATACTCTAGTAAGTACAGTATCTAAGCCACACTAATTCAATGGCTAGGTAAACAGTTTCAAGCGCACATAGACGTACTGAAAATACTGTCTCCCATAAAAATACATGCCTAGCTTCATTGCACTTGACAAAGGTGTAAATCAACATCAATACATTTTACAAATGAAGAGAAACAAATATGAAAAATAACGTTAGGTATGAGCACTCCATCCAAAGAGACAAGCAGCTGCACCAAGGGGATTTTAAATTTGGCTCCTGTAGCTTAAGAAAGCTAGGTTAGGCTGTAATATGTCTTGTGGGGGAGGGGGAGGACAGAATAGACCAGAAAAATGGTGGATAGCCAATATTATGATGAAAAGGGCTGGCCCTGACTAGGCTGCAGTTGTTCTTGTGGGGAGAGGGAGGATCAGACTAGACCAGAAAAGTGGTGGATAGTCAATAGTATGATGAAAAGGGCTGGCCCTGATTTCACAGATATGCAAGTCTACAGAAACAATAAGAAAAGGCAGTAGGTACTCTGACTTGCTTGTTTTGCATACCTTTCTTACTGAAATAAAATAAGCCAATTTTATCAAGGAGTTATGTGGAAATTAGGAAGACAAGAATTTATAAGAGAAAAGGTTTAGTAGAAGTAGAAAAACAGCAGAGCATACAAATAGTACAGCATATAAAGACAGATTATAGTTAGAAGTATAGAATGGGGGGCGGGGGGGGGGGGCAGCTAATGTCCTGAAACAATTAGGAAAATCAGTAGGTACTTTGGACTTACTTGTTTTGCATACCTTTCTTTTGAAATAAAATAAACACTTGTAACCAGGAGTATGTGGGATTTAGAAAGACCACAAGTTATAGAAGAAAGGGTTTAGTAATACTAGAAAAACAGCAGAGCTTTCAAATAGTTGAAATAGCTTGCAAAGGGAGACTGCTGTTAGGAAGTACAGTATGGGGAGGGGGAAAGCTAATGTCCGTGATGGAATGCTTTACTTAAAAATAGAAATTAAGGGCTAGCAATTAATTTTGTCTAGAGGATAAAACATTATTTCTGTATAATTTTAAAATAACACTCATCCCAAGGTTGCCCGGTTCTGTTAAAGAGCACTGCAGGCCAATGGATCGAACTTGGCTTGGCGGGGATCCAGGGAAAGTAGATTTCAAGTTTAGACTAACTGTAATAGTATCAACATTATTTACCTATCGCAATGTACATCTTGTAAATCATTCTACGTAGGAAAAACTAACAGGCATTTAAACGATAGAATTCAAGAGCATCTTCATATTATTAGAACCATAAACCATACCAACACTTTGCTAAACATTTTGATCACAATCACATCAGTTGATCATACATTTGCATTTATAGCTATTGAAGCCAGAGTTTGGGTGATATCAGAAACACTACAAAGTTGAACGAAACTAGATGGATTATTAAACTACAAACTGATGGGGAGAAAGGATTAAATGGTAGCATCCCTCTAAAACCTTCCTTAAAAAAGCTAGGCATCTGTTTAAATTAATGATTATTAAAAAGTTGCAAGATATGAAAATTAACACATTTATTTTGTTTAAGGTGTTGTTGGATAGATATTGGTTATATACATAAATCAGTAACATTGCCAAGTGTTTCTTTCATGTGTGTTTCATTATTTATTTATTATTTATTCGTCATGTTTTATTTTTTATTGCTATATTATGAAATGGCAATAAGCTTGTGCATTTTTTTATTTATTTGGTATTTCATGTAACAGAAAAGACATTACTAGATTTTATTACATAGGTGTGTTATATAGCTTTCTTCATGCATTATTTAGGTATTAGTCTTTTTCTTATATGTTATTATATGAATACTTTGGATTCAGTAGTTCATTAGTAATGTTTTTAACTTGTTAGTTATAGATATAAGATATTTGTCATAGTAGATATTTTAGTTACTATTACCTTGAATTTTTGTTTGTTTTTGGTAGAACGAGACTTTATGTAGGACTGTTGTTTGAATTTATCGATTTGTCTTTATATGTAAATTTTATTTTATTACTTTAGTAAATAAGGTTTATGATTTAATAGGTGGTCATATTTAAAAATAAGTTTTAGTAAACAATGTAATTAATGCATTATTATAACTGTAATCAACATGACACTCACATATTGTGTGTTTAAATATCCAGGATTAGATGAGAACCATACACAATTAGTCGAAGAGATGTTTTTGTTAAATGTGTTAGGAAATATGTAAGTACACATGGATGAACTTAAGATTTTAGTCAGTAGTGTTTTTTAGTGATTTTTTTAATGACATACATTTTTAAAGAAAGCATTTTTTTAGTGTAAAATGCAAGAACATAGTAAAAAGGTATTCTCCATGTTTTTGACAGTGGTTTGATTTAGTATGCAGCTTTAAGAGGGAATGCAAGGGGTTACATTGTAATGATGATGTGACAGTGTTCTTATTGGGTCTAGCTAATTTGAAAGTTTTTAAATGTCTCATTGAAGCCTTTTTGTGTTGTCTGAAGAAGCAAGGATTGCACTTATGAAAGCACTTACAAAATTGTTTATAATAAAGTTTTTACCCTGGCTGTGTGTCAGCTCATTAGTATTTATGTTTGTATCGTTATAGTTTTAAGTGCACTTGCTAATCCCAGAGCAATAGTTGATCTTTTTCCCTCCCACAAATCAGGAATAGCCTGCTGTTATAGACAGTTTCCTAGCATTTCTCCAGCCAGCCTGATTGACATGGGCATTCTGAGGCAATGTAGCAATTGCTTCATGTATACTGACAAACACCTGCTTGTAAAGCAAACAAATAGAGTTTGTGAGAGATGTCACTATACCATGAAACTTGAACCAGTCCTCTTACATACCAATAAACAAGACATCAACAAGGTTGTCAGCACACACACCTCACCTGTTACACAAGATAAAGTTAAGATGCATAAACTCACATGTGCAGAGGTACTCACCAAGAGCTTACCAAAAGCCTAGAGACCTCCCAAATGCAGACAACCCTCACATACTGGTACATGAACAGAATCCACTAGTGCACATAACGACATGTTTAACAGTGCCTCAGCAATCAATCCCCTATTGCAAAACAATCCTAAGCCAAATTTCCTAGTCATAGGCAACTCAGTAGTGAAACACAAAGATGTCCCTCTCACCAGGCTGGACAAGGAGAGGGTCACGGTCAACTGCCTGCTGGGAACCAGGATATGACAAGTCATGCACATACTCAAGTCACTCAGCAGCAATTACCATTATGACTCGCTCACAGTGCATGTTGCTGTGAAAGACTTGAGACATACCTCTCTGGACTATATGAAGGGACATGATAGAGCTCTCAGATTATGTGTGCCAGGCAGGTATGTCCCTAGCCCTAAGCAGCATTCTACCTTGACCTAGGATGATGACATTGTACAGGCAAAAAAATGATTGATTTTAACAATTGGCTTAGCTTAGCTTCTGGTGTCCCTCTAAGGTGATTCACTATCTGTCAGCCTGGGAAAACATGGACAACAGACCTCGATGCTTCATCAGAGATGGCCTTCACCTGTCTCCTCAAGACTTTAGGATACTGGGAAAGACACTTGCCTCCCACATCTTGCATTTTCTAGGCTATGTCAAGACAACAAAACTACCAATGTAGAATGATATTCTACAGACAAACTCAAGGTCATGCTGCTTAATACTAGGAGTCTAAACAGTAAGCTGCATGCCCAGGAAGCACTCTTCACCTTGGAAGATGCTGATGTATGTGCAGTCACTGAGACTTGGTTCAAGACCATAGACAGTACCCCAGCTGTGCAGGGCTACAATGCCTTCAACACATTCAGACCCCAAGACAAGCATGAAAGAACCAAAGGTGAAGGTGTATCAATTTTCATTAAATTCAAAAACACCTCATGACCGGGGGAACAGTACAACTCTCTTGAGCTACTCCAGGTCCAAACAACTATAGGCAAAACATGCTACTACATCATAAGTAGCTACAGGTCTCCCACAATGAGCCAGGAGAAACACACCACCTACCTGGACTTTCTTGCATCACTCAGTATACAGCCAAACACCTTGGTCTTGGGAGACTGCAACTACCCATCCATCAATTGGGTGACTTATACGGGCACAAACATGACCAATTTGAGGTTCCTGGACTTTGTTAACTCAAATGCACTGGAACAATTAGTCTGCACCCCAACAAGGGGCTCAAAAGTAATAGACTAGTACTTACCAACATGGGGGCTACTGCACTACTGCCAGTGTGCTGCCCTCCCTAGTTAAGTCAGACTATAAATCTGTCTTATTTAAAGTAAAGATCAGACCTGACACAGCCACAGGAGAAAAAAAAATGTCTCCAAAACAAACTATCTCCTACTAAGCCATGGTATAAATAGATTCAAACCCTCTGCTAACACAGGCAACAATGAATCCTATGTGAAGAAGTACACAAATGTCCAATATAGCCAGTTAAGCAAATGTATTGACTTGGCAGTAACTGACAGGACTAAAACCAGGTCCTCTTGCAAAAACAAGCCACCCAGTTGAGTTTCAAGTAAAAATAAGTTATATAACAAAAGAAAGAAACTGGTATGTAAGAACAAGAAGGAACATACTCAGCATAGGAAGACTATCCTATACAGCCTAAACAAGCAAATCAGAAGCCTTGTAAAGTCCTCTAAAGAAAATTACGAGTCTAGACTGGCATCCCTAGCTAAAGACAATGATAAGGCATTCTTCAGCTACATCCTAAAGCCTGCCTAATGCTCAGGTCTTCCTCTTTCTGTCACATTTCAATCCCTCACAGACTGGAAGATCCTAAAGCTCTTCTAACTCCTTCTCTGCTTCTATACCATATCCTTAAGCTACTGCTCAGGCTTTATTGCTTCTATTCTTCTTAACTCGCTCTCACTATCTATCTGCATCATTAACTTTATGGCTGTTATTTTTCTAACTGAAACTAACATTCTATTTTTCATGTACTATAACAATCAATGTCACACATTGTACTACCTACATACTATTTTTTGGACACTGTCTACATCATATATGTTGTGAGTGACTATTATTGTCTATAATGTTTTAACTCTATAGAATTATCTAGATGTGTAGTAGTATATTGCAACATCTTGTAGCAGTTTGTTTTTTCAACTTATTTTTAATCCACGGTGGTGCAGCGGTAGCGTTGTTGCCTCAGAGCAAGACGTTCTCCCGTTCGATTCTCCGCTTGGGTTGGGAGTGCCTTCTGTGTGGAGTCTGCATGTCCTCCCCGCGGTCGAGTGGGCGTGCGAAAGACATGCGTTGAATGGGTGTGCCTTCGTTGAAGGTTGGGTGTCAGGCTGGCAACTTGATACCATAAAATCCAACTGCAATCATTAACGGACCGGAGTTCAGGCTGTGGCGACCCCTAACCGGGAAAAGCCGAAAGACAAACAACATTTCTAATGTAATTTTTTTTGTATTGGGTTATATTGTATTTGCATTGTACTGTATGTGGAACTGTTCTCCCCGGGCTTCTACTGAAAATTGATTCTGTAAACCCAGTCAGACCACCCCAGTAAACAAATGTGAAATAAATAAATAAATAAATAACCTATTCTCATGCCTTCATGCTAGAGCAAGTAATAGTTTATTTCTGACCGTTTTTCTTCTATGAACTGCAGAGCTTATTTTTTCTGACCTTACTGAGTTATTTAGACTTGCAAGCAGTGTTTCTGCAATGCGGAGAACTTGCACATGTAACTGATACTGAAGTGCTTCATTGCACTGATGGTTTAGGACCATACACTGCGAAACGCTATCTGGCTATATATACCATGTGTTGTATCCAATAACTCAAGCACTACTGCAGGCTTCTTTACTTGTTCCAATAATTATCACTTAGAAGATTTGCTAAAATAATCTGACTTGTTGACGATCTTTTTTGTAACCTAAGGTAGATTTTGCATCTAGTAACAAGTGTTATAAGCATATCTTTTGTTAAAATGTGAATCTAACTGCATGTGATTGTTAATTTCTGAAACTAAATTTGGATCTAAGTGCATTTGATTTTTATTTTTTACACTAAATTCGGTCTAATTGTCTTTTGCGACGTATCTTGTGCTTGCTAATTGAACTTCCTCTTTTCTTCTACTATCCCAGCATTAACTGAGCAAATTAGTGGTTAAGAAGTCCTAACTGTCCAGTGTTTCCCTTTCACCTTTCTTTCCTTTCTCACTGGCTAACTGCAACTTTTGTGTTTATCTTCTCACCCTCTTTTGTAAGCATAACCAGCAAAAAAGAAGCCCGCACCCAGGTCGTCACAAGCTAAACAAACTGAAACTTCCATGGAGTGTGGAGAACTCTCCACTGCTGAAGGCATAAATCTCTGCAGTAAAATAACTGGTATGTATCTAGCCCTCCTGTGTAAAATCATAACTGTTTACCTTTTTCTGGAGCTGTTATTTATCAAACTCCACTGGTGAGCACACCTAGCACAGCTGATAATTACAGGCTCCCCTACCCCTCTCTAAGCATCGCCCTGATCATTCTCTTAAGACCTCCCTTAGTGAGAGGTTGGCATAATGGTTAAGTTATTTACTGTACAGACAAAAGGTGCAAGGTTTGAGTCTCACATGGGGTAATTGGCTAGGCTTATAATGGCCCACAAGGACAGTTTGCCTAGTACTAATCTATGATCCTATGACCTGGTACTATCCACTTCTACTTTTCGTATCTCAAACAGGCCAGCCAAAGAAATTTGACTTGGTAACAGCAATAAATCAGGACAAAGCATTCCCCTCTCTAAATTAAAGGCAACTTTTGCTTAAAGCCTGTCGACTGACCATAACATACCCAGGTTCACAGATTGTTTTCTGGGTACAAGACAGAATCCATGGGCCTGGCTCAACCCACTCCACTCACCCTATCTCAATTTGGGCTCACTCCACTCCCCTACCCTACCCCATTTCCAACTCACCCCTATTAATTCTGCACTTATACAATAACCATACTGCCCTCACCCTCCAATAGGTCCACACTTCCTGTCTCAGAATAACTAACCCACTCTCACTACCCCTACTGTAGACACTCCTGTAGAACTTAAACCCATTCCTCTTTATCTAACTCCTATTCCCCACGCTACATACCTTCTTGTCCAGCCTCCCCCCTACACATATATACTTCACACCCCACACCCAAAGTACTTGAAATGCAACCCATACCCAACCCCATTAAAATCCACCCCAACTGACTTTCTCCTCCCTCCAACCATTCCTTTCCCTCCACCACCCCCCCCCCCAGGGAGGCGTGCTCCACCTCCCTGATCATGCTACTCTTCTTCTTTTTAACTCCTCTACTTCTACTCCTGTCTATAGCTACCTCCTACCACAACAACGTTTACAACAGCAACTCCTCCCCGACCCTCTCCTACTCATATAAGACAGCCAATAATATTCACGCAGTCTTTATCTCTCCATCACTATTTAACTACTCACACATCCTCCTATACAAATTCAAGCTACCACTGCCCCTCTCACCCCCCCAAAATAAAAACAAACTTCCACTTTCACATTACTGACATCTCCCCACGCAACCAGCTGACCTTAAACTTATTATTCTCTGGTGATGTACACCCCAACCCTGGACCAGTGTATACCTCTCTTTCCCCTACCCATCCCACACCCCCCTTCATTCCTCTTCCCCATCTTCCACATATCCCAATACACCCACAATTAATACCTCTCCCTCTTCATCCATCAAAAAGCTAACTATACTTTCCTTCAACATCCAAAGCATAACTAACAAAGTTACCTAACTTCATTCCTGGATTTCTCTCCACTTTCCTGATATATTTACTATCTCTGAAACCTGGCTTAAACCTCACATGTCAGACTTAGAAATCCTGCCACCTGGATATAACATTTTCTGCTTAGATAGAACTTCCAAAAAAGGTGGTGGCATACCAATACTGTACTCTGACAAACTCTCTCTCTCACCCATCTATCAATCTCACTTCCCAAATTTCATCCTGCCAAAATACTTATAGTCAATTGCAAAATAAACAATTACAAAAAGATAGCCATAGCCTCCATCTACATCCCTCCAAAACACAATATCCCCATCTTTGACATATTTATTGCCTGGACCACAGAAGCCATCCCTTACTAAACTATTTTACTGAGTGATGTTAACATTGACTGTAATACAACATCCTCTGACCCTCTAAACTTTAGTATAAATCTACATGGCTTTACCTAACTCATCACAAACCCAACCCTTCTAAATAAATGCTCCAACACTGCTCTATACTAGACTAGATACTTACATCCCATCTTAATCTCTATCACAACTCCTTTACTCTACCTGACACCTTAAGTGACCATCTTCCCACTTGTATCCTATGACACCCCCCCACAAACATGTAAATCTCTCCATTTCATAGAATGCCATAAATTCCCTAATTTCAACCCAGAGTACTTCGACCAAACCCTTTCCACAATTAACTGGTCCTTCCTCTATCACCTCCTCCTGGAAGAAGCTACTTTGAAATTTAACATCATCTTCCTCAATAACCTAAACTCCTTGGCTCCCATCAGGAAAATAAGAATGAAATCAAACTATGCCAACTGGCTCACTCATTCTATTCACTCTTTAATGTACAACATAGACAATGAATGGAAAACTGGATAAAAAACAAATCTCCCTCCCTCCTTCAAAGCTACAAAGAACTATGAAACTTAACAAAAAAACAGGTTATTTATGACAAGAAAAACTTCTACCAAAAGCCACTGAACAACTCCCACTCAAATCCTAAAAAGTCCTGGAACACAGTGAACAAACTACTTCATCCAGGTAATCCCTCCTCATCTAACCCCTACCCAAACTGCTTTGATATTGATGCTATAACCCTTAGCAACTCCTTCTTCATCAACACTATCAAAAACTTCACTCTTAATCCCAAATACTCCAACAATCCAACCCCTCTGTCTCCACAAAACTATCTAAACTGCTTCTCATTTAAGAATGTCCCTACAGCTTACATAAAATCACTACTCAACAAACTTAAAAACTGCTCCCCACCAGCTGACAACCTTCCTCCAATCTTCCTAAAACTAGCTGCAAACTCCATTTCCTACCCAGTTTCCATTATTATCAATAGATCTCATCAAGAACGTATAGTCCAAGACATTTGGGGAAAGTTCTACATCAAAGCCATACACAAAGGAGGCCACTCAACTGACCCCTTTAATTCAAGACCCATAGCCATTCTGTCTCTCCTATCAAAAATACTGGAAAAATGTATGCACAAACAAATACTAGACTGGTTCCACTTGAAACCGTCGAATTACCACATCATCGAACCTTAAAACATCGAGACCAGAACGTCGCAAACTGAGACCATCGAAAACTGACATCATCGAGACGCATAACATCGAATATGTTTTGATACTTGGATTGTTGTATTTAGGCATGTTTGCACACTTAACATGTAGGGAACGTGTTTTCGATGTTAAGCGTCTCGATGATGTCAGTTTTCGATGGTCTCAGTTTGCGACGTTCTGGTCTTGATGTTTTAAGGTTCGATGATGTGGTAATTCGACGGTTTCAAGTGGAACCACTAGACTCTATTATTTATTATTTATTTATTTATTTCCAGTTTGATGACCGGGGATGTCCACTGGGCTCAGAGAGCCCATTTTCAGTGGAGGCCTGGGGAGAAAAGTTCTATGTTACAAAGTTTAGATACAGATACAATATAGAAAAGAAGAACAATTTACAATTATGTTTCATGCTAGAGAGCAGGTGTAATTTCTTAGGTACATGTTACCTTTAGATATAGACACAATATTATTAATGAACAGTTTACAGTTAAAATTCATGTTACTGTACTCCAGGAAACTCTATTAACACCCAACCAACATGGCTTCCGCCTCCAACACAGCACAGCTACTGCTCTACTTTCTTTTACAGTAGCCACTGCAACACCCATGACAAAAATAGACTCACCTCTTACCTATTCCTTGACCTCTCAAAAGCCTTCAACACCATCATGCACAACAAATCTAAACTTGCTGACCTCAGTCTCTCCAACTCTACTAAATCCTGATTCTCCAACTATATCTCTAACCAGCTTCAGTCTGTCAGATGGCCTACTGCACTCTCCTCCTTCAATCCAGTCCAAGTAGGGGAACCTCAAGGCTCCAACCTTGGACCTCTACTTTTCAACATCCTCACTAATAACCTCTACACCTCAACTCCTCACTCCACATTAATACAATATGCTGGCAACTCTGCAATCATCACCACCTCTGACAATCTTGCCCAGCTTCTTACCATCACCCAGGAATCCTTCACATCAGTCGAAAAATGGCTAGCTAGCAACCAACTACTACGTAATCCAAACAAAACCAAGCCCCTCTTATTTCTTCCTAAATATCTCTCTCTCTCTTACTTCCCTCAATAACACAACTATCAAAGTCAAGCCCTACACTAAACTTTTAGGAGTAACAATTGATGATCAATTAAAATTTACTATCTGTATACAACAAGCCATCAAAACAACCCACTATAAACTAGGTCTCCCAAAGCAACCCAGTATAAACTAGGTCTCCCAAAACAACCCAGTATAAACTAGGTCTCCTCTACAGGAACAAAAAAATTCCTCTCCAATGAATCCTCTCCAATGAATCTAAAGTCTCTGTAGAAAAATCCTACCTTATATCCACTCTACTCTACACTGCCCCAATCCTAACTAATCTTCAATCCAACCTTCTGAACAAGCTTACAAGATTTGCAGCTAACCTATCCTATTGCTGTCACCACTGCTGATCTTTAAAAAACTTCACTGGCCAGAACTCCAGCAACAGCTCCTCCTACCCCAACCACACCCAGCTCACTCCATCATACATAAACCTACCTCCTGGCCTGCTCTATCATCCCTTCTAACTCCATACACCCCAAACTGCACCATCTGAAGCTCTGACCAACATCTCCTGGAGATTCACAAGCCAAAAAAAAATTAGGCAAACAGCTTTACAGTTACGCTGTGGTTCATTTCTGGAACAAACTCCCTCTCTTCCTAAGAATGACACCCAGTACTAACAGCTTTAAACAATCCTTAAAACTCTTTCTGCCAAATGCTAGTACTTGCATATGTCACGACCCAACTTAAAACACCCCTTCACATCTACCACCTTAACCAATACTACTCTATTCTCAATCAGCTTTTTTGCCTTTGTTTCTTCATCCCACTGTAAAATGCTTAATCCCGTGATAGAAGACTAGAAGTTATGTGCACACGTACATTAAGCGACTTAGTTATATCTTCATGATTGTGCCTGTTTGTATTGTACTATCGTTTTCTTTTATATTTTTCTCTACTTCACATTCTAAATGTATTCGACTGTTATTGCATTATTGACTGTTATTGTAATTATGATGATATTGTTGTAACATGTGCAATAAGATTACTGGAGCTTTTCTCCCCAGGTCTCTGCTGAGAAAGGACTGCTTCCCAGTTGGACTAATCCAGTCAACAAATGTCAAAATAAAATATAATATATATTATATAAGATATATAATATAAGCTAATGTACAAACAATTGTTTATTAATGGGGCAGAGAACATGAAATACTATTTTGTAGAAATGCTAAGACAACCAAAACAAATGAAAAGACAAGTAAAGCATGGAAGAATTTCAGAGAGGAGATGGAAACAGTCGTACGGCAGGTAGAGTGACAGAGGAGTAAAGTAAAAAGAAAAGAAAATGTGAACAAGGAAAGAAAGTAATGACATAAAATACAAAAGAACCAAGAGAGAGCGAGAGAGACTGGACAAGTAGGGCGATTAATGAAAAGATGGCAAGGAATGAGGGAGCATTGAAGAGAGACAATATCAAAAAGAAACAAAATAAAAGAAAAAGTAGAAAGAAGCAAAGAATATGGAAAACAGAAAGTTAAATGGAGCTGCTAAATCAACAGAAATCAAAGAAGAAAGAAAGCAGCTTTCATTTGTGTTATGAAAATTAAATAAAAGAAGACAAATGAAAAAAGGAAAGGTTCATAGGCTCATTGGTCATAGGTACTTTACTAGACTATTGATCTGTAAGAATGTTAAGAAGCCTAACCTTACATGCCAGGGTTGTTTGTATCCCTAATATTTTGCATATGAGCAACTCATAGATGACCTGAGCAAGGATATGTTGGGACATTTACATGGTTTCTATATGCAAGAGGAACAAGGGTGCTTAACCAGGGGAGAATTTGCAGTTATCCATCCATTCATCCCATTACATTTGAACAGAGTAAAAGAAGTAATTTGGTTTATGTAGAGTGGAAGATGCAAACCTAGTCCTTCAACATGTTTTGTTTATTTTCCAAAAGGGATTGAGATCCACCAAACAGGTTTTTATACCACTGAACTTACAAATGTGTAATTCACCTGACAAAGTAGGGCCTGTCAAAACTCTATATGCCCGGCAGAGGTCACCTCTCAGTAGCCTATATGATACTGAGAAAAGGGACATGGCTTTGGGATGGTCTGCATAGATTTTACTATTTAGACCTTTGACTTTTTTAGTGAGAAAGCATTGTGGTTGTTCCAGTTGTGACAATTGTTTGAACAGGTACATACCAAAAGAGCCATTACATTCAATGACGTTAGGTATCATATCAATTGATATCATCCCTGCAATGTGAAAGGAAACTCCATGGATGGAAAAATGCCCCCTCAAATTTATGCTTGAAACCATATTTAGGAAGAATCTGACTATGGATTGCATTGTATGGATTCAGTGGAATATGCAACTAGATAAGTTGTGTTGTGAACAGTGTGAAGGATCGAGACAGAATTAAAAGACGTTAGATAAAACAGATGTTTATTTATATAATAAGTTTACTTTATTTTAATCTCATGGCTGCTTGTTTTGCAGAAGGGTGGGTAACAATGGTAGCTGTTGTTAGGCAGTCTGAAAGGTGTGGGAGGTGCAGGGGGGGGGGTTCCTCTATTTAAATCTTACCGTTTTTTTCATGTTTCATTTTTTTGTACGTTTACTTTTTCCCTTCTAGCTGTTCAGATAAAGCAATTCAGTATGGTGTAAGTTATCCATTTCTACTTTGCTAAGATAAGTGAAGTATAGACTGACAAGGACATAGCTTAGTCATTCTTTCTAGGCACTCATTCAGCATATGATTCCTTATTTATTTTCTATTCTTGCATCTCAGATTATGGAACTAATCATGAGCGCCTGGTAAAAAATAGGTGTCTGAAAAAATTATATTCACTGAAGAGATCCGTGAGCATCTGTGACTGAAATAAAAAAATAATAATAACAATTATGCAGTTAGCATAATATTAGATCTTCATGATCTAAATCCAGCTACTACTATCACAGGGCTGGTTAGCCTCAGGAAGTAGTCACTATGGTGTGCTCCTTTAAGACTTCTTCAACATTTGAACTCACTTCCTTAGCTCCCATAGTGCATCACACTTCCCCTCATCTCCAGATAGAGTTTGCCCTAATGACACATAGCAAACACTGACTAAAGGAAGGCCTTGGGTTCACCCATCCAGGTCTCTCCACAAGAAAGGATTCTAAATGAAACAGGAAAGTGGGCATGGCTATTGGAGTAGAAGGACATGTATCATAAAAGTATAACTTTATCATAAGTATATCATTTTCATATCTTACATGAAACAGTGTATCCATTTCAACTTCAGGACAGACTCCACAGCTCAAACCTTCTGGTTGGTAATATATATTATAGCATTTTACAAATATATGCAGTGCTGAAATAACAACAACTGAAGTATTCTTGAAAAGATTACTGGATTTAGCTACAGCTCTAGAATAAAATGTGATTTATGTTTACTTGTAAAGTTATTTTATATTTTCCACAGCAAAAAACAATGCATTCTGATAGCATTCTGGACAGGGTGACATTTAACACTCGCTGTCGTTTTTTTTAAAGAGAAAGAAAAAGAAATGATCTTCTCTTCTTATACCATTTGTTCTATCTAAATAGAAGTAGCTCAGGATAAACATTTAAGCAATGAAGCAAGCAATCTCCACAATTAGAGTCCCAAGGAAAGAATGCAAGAAGTTAACAAGAGTGATTGATTGACTGATTTAGGTCATTCTCCATCGCCACTTTAGGTTTAAAATCTGGATTTGTGCATAAAGAGACCCTATCCCTATGAACTACAGTATAAGAAGATTTAGAAGACAAGGCTTGGATCTCAGAAATTCTCCCAGCTGAAGTTACTCCCTCCACTAACAGAGCATCCCATGACAATATTAAGATCCACTGTAGCTGCTGGTTTGAAGGAAGGTAATATCAATGTACTAACATGAAGTTTAAATCCAAAGGGTGTACAAATCCCCTAAGGAGAGATCTAAACAGGAAGGTTTCCCTTAAAATGCCTTGAATATTCTTAAAGAAAAATAGAAGCTTTAACTATAGAGTAATTGGATACCTTATAAAAATATCAGCTAAAAACTGAAATTGACTGCTGGAAACTGAACAGAGAATGGATCTGGATCTTACTCCAGTGGCCAGAAAGGAAACATTGTTCATATAATCCTGCACTTCTTCCTTGCGGATGGTTCTAGGATGCCATAAAGACCTGGGCTGCCCTTGAAAGAAACACTAGATCCCTGGTCATCAGGGGAACTGTAGAAACCATGTAGCAACTAATTTTTCAGACTTCTGGTCTGGGTGAGGTTGATGGATGAAGGAGAAAGAAGACTGGAAACCTTTGTGGAGTCTGAGAAAAAGAGCTTTATCAAACAGGTGAGGCCATAACAGATGGAAATAAGACCCTGATCCGAAGCAGGCCTATGGAGATGACTTTGACTCTGCAAATCTGTTTTCTGCAATCATTTCTTTATGAATGGAAATGGGGAAAAAGTGTAAAGAGCACCAAATGGCCAGTGCTGGACTAAAGCTTTCTTATGGTGTTTGTCCTGGTATGAGAATTTTAGGGAATATACAGTAGCTCCTGCATTTGATATTCATCAAGGATGCAAACAGGTCACAACAAGGCCTTCCTTAGACATGGAAACAGTGTTTGCTGCTGATTGACCAAGGGAGCAATCATTAGTTGATATTACCTCCCATTAAACATATTAGTCATAGGTGATTCCATCGTGAGACACACTGATGACCCTCTCACCAGGCTGGATAAGAAAAGGTCATGGTCAGCTGTCTCTCAGGTGCCAGGATGCACCATATCACACATGCACTCAAGTCTCAGCAACAGGCACTGTTATGATTCCATCATAGTCCATGTTGGTGTGAACGACTTTAACATACCTCTCTGGACTATATGAAGAGTGAAGAGATACATGACTGAGCTCTCGGACTATGTGTCTCAGGCAAGTATGTCCCTAGCCTTAAGCAGCATTTTAGCTTCACCTAGGATAATCTTCAATAAAAACAGAAAATGATTGACAATGATTGGCTTAGCCTCTGGTGTCATTTTAAGGGGATTCACTATTTGTCAGCCTGGGATGCCATGATCAACAGATCTCGATGCTTTGCCAGAGATGGTCTTCATCTGTCACCCCAAGGATTTTGGCTACTGGCTAAGGCTCTTGCCACCTCCATATTGCCTTTTTTAGTCAAAGTCTCAAGGACAAAATTCCCAAGGTAAAAACTCCATCTAAAAACAACCTCAGGGTTATGCTGCTAAATGCTAGGAGTCTCAACATGAAACTGCACTCACTGTAAGCTGTCCTTACTTGGAAGACACATACACTTGTGCAGTCACAGACACCTGGTTCAAGGCTGTGGAGAGCACCTCAGCCATACTGGGTTACACCTCCTTTCGCACATTAAGACCTCAAACTGAAGGCCTAAAAACTAAAGGAGGCAGTGTATCAATATTAATTAAAGATAAATACACCTCCAGATTGGTTAAACAGTATGATTCCCTGGAGACCCTTCAAATGCGATTAACTGTTGGTAGGACACCTATTTCAGTCATTGCCAGCTATAGGACCACCACCATGAGTCAGGACACCCACTGCCTATTTGGATCTACTTGAATCTATCAAGATTGATCCAAACACTATGGTTTTAGGTGACTTTAACTACCCATCCATTGACTGAGTAAATTACTTGTGCTCAAACTCACTTGCCCAAAGGTTCCTCAACTTTGCTAACTCCAGTGCCCTGGACCAGCTGGTTGACACCCCCTCAAGGGGTGCCAATATCCTGGATATGGTGCTTTCAAATATGGGAGACTACTGTAGCATCCTCACTGTGAAGTCCTCCATGGAGAGCTCTGACCACAAATCGGTCTCATTTGAAGTAGCTATAAATAGTTTCACTGCACCTCCTCCCTCAGATGGAACTGATAACTATGCTGAGCTCTACACCAATGCTTTATACAAACACCTGTATAATTGCATTGACTCAGCTGTACCTGATAGGACCAAAACAAGCTCCTTAAAGAAGAGAAAACCTGCCTGGTGGACAACTGCCATTAAGAGGCTTTACAATAAGAGGAAGAAATTGCTGTTTAAGAGTAAGATGGAGCGAGCCCTCCTAAACCTGAAACACTCCCTCCTCAGCTTAAACAAGCAAATATGGCTTCTTGTGAAGCCCTCCAAAGCAAACTATGAATCCAAATTAGCTTCCTCAACAAAGGACAACCACAAGGCATTCTATAGTTACAGCCATAACCTAAAAGGAAAGGTCCAGATTTGTGCCAAACTGGTAGTTAATGATATCACATATACTGAGCCTGTGGACATTGCTAACCTGTTGGCTGACAGGTTCTGTGAAAACTTTACTCCCCTGTCCCCGCCACACATACCCCATGACATCCATACCATCTGTCCCCTACCTTGTATCTCTAAAGAGCAGGTTATAAATGCCCTCTCTATGGCCAAAAACACAGCCTCTATGGGACCTGATAACATCCCAGGCTGTGTCCTACATAGGCTGCAACATGAATTAGCAACACCATCGGTTACTCTTTTTAATTATAGTTTAAGCACTGGCTTCATACCAGCTGAATGGAAAACAGCCACAGTTATTCCCTTGCACAAAGGAGGTGCTTCCACTGACCCTGAGAACCATAGACCTATTAGCCTGACTAGCCTTATTTGCAAGGCCATGAAGTGAACCATCATGGACCTTATCAACAAAGATATAAGTAATCTCCAAAAACTTGACCCTACTCAGCTTGGATTTGTCAAAGGGAGATCATGCCTGTTAAACCTGGTGGACTTCTTCAAGACAGTTGCCAAGACCCTAGATGAGGGGAAATCTGTGCATACAGCCTACCTGGACTTAGCCCAGGCATTTGACACTATCACCCACTCAGGCATCATTGACAAACTCACTCAACTAGGCTTCAATCCTTATATCGTTAGATGGGTCACTAACTGGCTCACTGATAATACTCATATAGTCTAAATAGGGGACTCCACCTCCAACAGCAGACCTGTAACCAGTGGTGTTCCACAGGGATCAGTCCTGGGACCTGTACTGTTTGGAATCTATTTCTCTGAAGTACAAGTAAAAACTAAAGGTTTGTGATTGACAACGTTTGTTGATGACTGAAAACTGGGAGTGGTCATAGAATCTCCAAATGATGTCAACATCCTACAAGAGGGTCTTACACAAACAAATGATTGGTGCCAAAGTCATGGCATTAAACTCAAATCAAAACATGTATTATCATTCCTTTTGGTAAAAGCAATGTTCCTCCTAATTACCACATCAATAGCAACACCTTAAGTACACACTCAGTGGTGAAGGACCTGGGCCCACAGGTTGACAGCAACCTTACCTTTGACCACCATGTCTCCACAGTGGTAAGGAGGGCATTCTATATTGCTCATCTCATAAGTAAAGGTATCCAGAAAAAAATTATAACCTCCCTGTACTCTTCTCTCATCAGGCCAATAATCGAGTACAAGGCCCCTTTTGGTATGTACCTTTCTAAGCACCTGCAGCAACTGGAGAAACCACAAAGTTTCCTCACAAGAAGAATTTCAAGGTCTTCAGCATCTGTCCTATGGGGATCGTCTGAAATAACTGTCACTTTATTCTGTTTCATACAGACTACTCAGAGGTGATCTCTGCCTTGCATATAAGGCAATCTCTGACCTTGCTTTATTGGAAATGCTGAATATCCATAAGTCAAATGGTAGACTGGTCACTCGCTCTAAAGACCTTAACCTGGTATGTGACATTAATAAAACCTGCTGGAGGGACAGATTTGTCTCTCAGAGGCTACCACACCTTTGGAACAGACTCCCACTTCATGTCAAATAGAGTACCTCATTGGCCCTCTTCAAATGCAATTTGGATGATTGGATGGGTGACCTTAAATTCACCCTGGAGATTCCACCTGTGTCCTTCTTGGACAGAGACAATAGGTGCTGATCATGGAAATAAGGGTAAGAACTTGGCTAGGCTTGTAAGGGCCCTAGGGCCATTAGCCTAGTAACTTCCTATGATCCTATGATCATAAGGTACTGTTAAATGCTGACTGACCTTGTCACCTGTTCTTTCTTTTTCTTTCAGCTGTTCCCATTAGGGGTCACCGTAGTGGATCATCTGCTTCTATTTCTTCCTGTCCTCTGCATCTTGCTGTGTCACACCAACCACCTGGATGTCTTTTCTCACCACATTCATAAACCTTATCTTAGGCCTTCCTCTTTTCCTCTTTCCTGGCAGCTCCATCCTTAGCATCCTTTTCCCAATATACCCAGAATCTGTCCTCAGCACATGTCCAAACCAAAGCAATCTTGCCTCTCTGACTTTGTCTCCAAACCGTCCAACCTGAGATGACCCTCTGATATACTTATTCCTAATCCTGTCCATCCTCGTCACAGCCAGTGCAAATCTTAACATCCTTAATTCTGCCATGTCCAGCTCTGACTCCTGCCTTTTTGTCAATGCCACTGTCTCCAACCCATATAACATAGCTGGTCTCACTACCCTCTTAGAGACCTTCCCTTTCACTCTTACTGGTACCAGTCTGTCACAAATCACTCCTGACACTCTTCTCCACCCACTCCATCCTGCCTGTATTCTCTTCTTCACCTCACTTCCACACTCACCATTACTCTGAACTGTTGATCCCAAGTACTTAAACTCATCCACCTTCACCACATGTACTCCCTGCATCCTCACCATTCCCCTAACCTCCCTCTCATTCACACACATATATTCTGTCTTAGTCCTGCTGACCTTTATTCCTCTCCTCTCTAGAGCATATCTCCATCTCTCCAGGGTCTCCTTAACCTGTTCCCTACTCTCACTACAGATCACAATGTCATCTGCAAATATCATAGTCCATGGGGACTCCTGTCTGATCTCATCTGTCAACCTGTCCATCACCATTGCAAATAAGAAAGGGCTCAGAGCTGATCCTTGATGTAATCCGACCTCCACCTTAAATGCATCCATCACTCCCACCGCAGACCTCACCACTGTCACACTACCCTCATACATATCCTGTACCACTCTTACATACTTCTCTGCCACTCCCGACTTCCTCATACAGTACCACAACTCCTCTCTAGTCACCTTGTCATATGCTTTCTCTAAGTCCACAAAAACACAATGCAACTCCTTCTGACCTTCTCTATACTTCTCCATCAACACTCTCAGAGCAAACATCACATCTGTAGTGCTCTTTCTCGGCATGAAACCATACTGCTGATCACTAATCATCACCTCCCTTCTTAACTCATTAACCCCAAGTACCTTCTCATGGCACCTCTGTGCTTAACACTGAGCGTGCCATGCAAAGATACTAAATGCAAGCTGTTACCCCCAAGTACCTTCCATAAGCATGATAGACCCTATTTTAAGTTTGTAGCTCAGTTTAATGTAAAACACGCTGAAATTGTAACTGAATGTGTAATTTATCTTATTCAGTTATGATTCAGCATGTTTTTACATTGTGTTTACATTAAACTTTTATTAGAAAATCTCCTAAAGTTGTTGATAAAGCAAGTGGTGGCAGCCAATCGGATTTCTGCAATCCAAGCCACCACTTGCGTCACACCTCCACCCCCAAAATTATGTTCTTTTGTTTTCCCCTTGAATGTAATGTTAAGCTCTTACAATTTCCAACTACGGTTTCTCGTGAAGAAGCTCTCTTTCCCGATTTTATTTATAAGGCACAATGCCAGAAAACCAAAGACATCAGGTTGTAATAGAAAGTAGTTCATATAAGTCTGGCGGTACCTGCAAAACCTCGATTTTGAAAGAGAACATGAATCCTGGGCTGATATCAAGTGTACGTGTAAACATGTATTACCACTTGTATTTATCATTGTGTGAAACCGGTAACATTCTTAGTTATAGTTGATAAACTTGCATTAACAACTGGAGCTAACCAAATCCTAGCATCTATCAAACCTCTCTACAAGAGTATGTCTCTTTGTTCTGGAATTGCTCTTGCACCAAGCCCCCCCCACTTAAATTCTGACTCCCTCTACTTCCTGAATATACTTCTGTCTATCCCAAATTAACATTCTCCTACAAAAATATCATGAGATAACCTAATTGTTTGTTTGGCAGAAGTTTTGTATAACATAAGCCTTGCTTTCTTATATTTTTTGTCTCATTTTGGAAATTGTTTGTATTACATGTGACTAAGTGATAAAAATTAAGTTTTACATTATTGTTTAATGCTTTTGTATGTTCATGTTTATTGTGGAGCCTTTCTCCTCGGGCTTCCACTGTAAATGGGCTCTTATTGGCCCACTGGACTATTCTGGTAAGCAAATGCTAAAAACTAGGTGGGAGCGGTTTTCTTTGCGGAGTCTGCAAGTCCTCCCTGCGGTCACGTTGATTTCCTCTGGGTGTTCCAGTTTCCTCCCACATTCAAAGACATGCAGTAAGTGGGTTGGACACTTTAGATGTGAATGGTGCGGATGAATTACCGTGGTAGGGCTAGCTACCTTGGCTCAAGATGATTGTCACTGTTGAAGTGACAACCGACCCCATGTGCAGTAATGGGAAAAAAGGCAGAGGATGGATGGATGAAAAATAAATTATTTGTCACTCTAAATTGTTTTCATAACTGAATTCATTGTGATTGTATAAAACAGTATGCATGGTTTGGAGAGCTCCTTACCCTTTCACTTGTATTCGTTTTCTTCTTGTTTGCTAGTTTTTTGATCCACTGTTCTGGTGCACGACTGCATTTGTAACTTCTGTCTGTTATTTAAGATGATATATCCTGTATTTGTAGTAATGTGTTATAGTTGGGCATGATGATGACACGTTACTGTCATTTACCAAGCCAAATGTGTTATTTGTGGTACTTTGTAGTCAGTGCTGCTGATGCTTTTTCTTCTTTTTGCTTGTTTGTTTAGTTCATGTATAGTGTAACAAATGTACAGAAGATGGAAATCATGTTGGCACTGTGAAAATAATGTGTGAACTTCTTCAACTCTAGATAGTTTATCTCAATTCACACATATTTAGTTTCTCAACTTTCATAGTACCCGGTGTTTTCCTGTGTATATATTAGGTTCCGTGTTGAAATTGTATTCTTGTTGTGGATTTTAGTAGACCCTGAATATCTGGGACCTTTCTTCCAGAATACTGTTGTGAATGGGCTTTCTGTAGCTGAATTTGTGTTTAAGAAATTAAAGTAAACAAGTTAATATATTAATATTGGATGCCTCCAGCTGTGGTCTGTTTCTCCTGGCAGTGCTGACTATAATCTTTACCTCGTTTACTGATGATTTTAGGTAGCCTGGTTTGCTAAAAGTAGCATGTGTGTTACCAGTAATAATGTGGTACTCAAACTAAGTAATAAGAAAATATTTAATGCAATGTTAATATTAGTTTCAGTGGTGCCGGGTAGTGTGAGGAGGCTTAATAAAGTTCTGTTTTGCGATATGACTGAGACAAAGAAAAAAGTAAAAAAAAGGATACCATAAATACTTTGGGATTTCTAAATGTATCGCTGTGAGAAAGTACAGTAAACAATTTTAGATTTCTAAAGGAAATAATCAGTCCTCCATTTAACATTGTGTGCTAGTCTGCAAGTATGCTTACAGATTGGTGTTATAGAGTTAAAATGTCAGGTGGAGTAGTAAAGTGAAATAACTGTTTTTTATTTGGTTGTTGTAGAACTGTGGTGGCACAAAGAGTGTAGTGCATTGTGGTGAATTTTTTTTTTTAGTATGTCACAGCTGTCAGGTAAGGGCAAAATGCCCAAACATGCTTGTTCAAGGGACCCTGCAATCCTAGCCTGCAGTTTACTGTGAGCTGTGCTAGTCTTGTCTGTGCTCAAACTATGGACAATAAGGTGAATATTTTTGTTGCATTTATTTGACAGTGACAAGCATTTAGTGAGTTCCCATGAGAGTTGTGTGAGAAATATCACATTTGCCAGATATTTTTTAGATAAACTGAATACAAGAAGGGGCATACCTGTGTAGTACACTGTGGAGGGATAGGTTTGTGGCTGGCGGAGGATTTTTTTCTCCCTGAAATGTGAAGGTGGGACAGCAGAGCATGACAGTGTTACAGTATGAAGGAGCACTAGCTGAGACAAGGTTACTTTTTTGTTTTGCTCTGACAGGTAGAGCATGGTGGTGTGGGTCTTAGGGCCTGGTGCTCATCCTTAGGAGAGAAGAGATGAGTGCTTGGTTGGAGAATGAACCTATTTCTTATTTGTTCTTCACCCTAGTGTTGACAGGTGCCAGGTCAGGGAGTGGCGCTAGATGCTATACTGTAGTACTGGTCACACCACTCTTTGTTTATATTGTACACCTTACACTTGTGTCAGTTGGCTTATAACATGTTAGAAATGCTCATGGGTTTTCATGCAACATTTCAGTCTGATCTTGGCTTGTTCTCTGATTCTTGACATTGCTCACCCTGATATTTTGGACAATATTTCTGCCTTAGAGGGAATGATTAGATGAGATAACATGAATTAATACTTTTTAAATGGATCAGTCAGATAAGTTTGACATTTTTGCTTGTGTTATTGTATTTCTGATTATACTCAGTAGCTGCATGAGTGAGATAACCGTAATTACTTGCTAAATACTACCAGCATGGAGATACCTTATATTTTGGGCATTTTTCTTGGCTTTGTCAGTCATGTGGGGAATTTAGATGGGAGGAAGGGCTCATCTAAGTGATATAGTCTTTTACTGAATTACTCAGGTCTTGTCCTTACTGGTGATAATGAGTCTGTGTTACATAACAGTTGCACAAGCTAATATAATGAATGCCTATTCAACAGGTTCTGTGGAGCAATTAGCACCTGTGTCGCAGCATGCTTAGCTTTGCAATAATGTAATGCAGGTCATTAGCACATTACCAGTAAGTGCAGTTACAATATATCACTGACTCATTATCACTTTTTAGGCCAAACTCTCAGCACCTGTCACTGTTATTCATATAAGTAGAAGTCATTATCACATTGATGAATGCACAAGCCAGCTTTGGGTTTTTCTCCATTTGGAGTCATTGCAAGCCCCCCCCCCCCCCCCCCCCCCCACACACACACACACACACACACACACCAGTTTATTTCTTTCATTTTTACAATTTCAAGAAATATAACAAATATATGGGACAAAATCTGGACATACATTTTAATATTGTTCTTTTTAAGTTAGTTACTAAAATAACAGGATTTGTGCTAGAATGCATTTTATGAAGGATATAAACAGATATGGTATTATTTACAGACTTACATCATCACCATTGATGTACCTTATGAAAAGAATACTGCCCATATGGATGAGAGTGAAGATCTGGATGGTCTAACCAGGTAATGCATTATGATATATATATATATATATATATATATATATATATATATATATATATATATATATATAGTCTTCCAATACATCTGTCAAACATCAGTAGTAATGTGTTTGCATTTTCTTTTCTGTGCAGGTTTGTCCAACTTCTGACACTGACAAGGCTTCACAAGCAGGAGAATGACAAGTGAGAGTGTGGGTATGTGGCCATTCCTACATTCACTGGGCTGCCAGCCATGCCTCTGAAACTGAAACCACTACAAGTTGAGCTTCCCCAAATCCAGTGTGAAGGTATACTGGATTGCAAGAAGAGGTATGCATTGGAGCAGAGTACTGCAGTTGTTGGAAGAGAAGTGTTCCATCTACCCTGAGCCCGACATCCTTATGCTGCACATTGGAGGGAATAATGTGATCAGTCAACTATTCAGAAGGCTACGGTTGCAGTTGTGGTGGCCATGCTGTCATTTTGTGTGGTCTGATATAATTCCTTGACAGATATGAAAAACAGCAAAGAGTCAACGGGCAACTCACAAGGCCAGACATTTACAGAATGGTTCACGCATGGCTTGATGCACAGGGTTGGTGGATCTACAATCTGCCATGACAGCATCACCGCAGAAGATGTTCACCTGTTTAGAAGGGATGGCATTCACCTAACTGAGGACGGCATTGCGTTGTTCTTGACTGACCTCCACAATGGCCTGAGGAGAGCTATGCAGGATTGGTAACATACAGCTTGTGAGAAGAATGGAAAACACCCATGACCAAATAGGACCAGTATAGTAAGTAAAACTCTGTTATGAAATGTGTTGTGTAAAATATATTTTTCTGAATTTGGCAACTGACTGTGGTAAGGAGCTGGTGAGGATGCTGAGAAAGAACAACTGTTTCAGGAGAGTGCTACCATGTACAATCTAATATGTCAGTGAACATCCTGCAATACTTCTTTTTTTAGTCTGCTTTTATCAAACATGTGTAGAGTTTAGATGACAGGAAGGGCTTACTAATACAGAACTTGATCCCTTAGGTCCATTGCTGAATGGACACATGTAAAGAGAAAAGGCATAGGTAATGCAGATTGCTGACACTGAAGGAGGTTGTGAGACTGCAGTGGTATCAGCTGTCTGAGTGGGTAGCCAGCACAGCTATGGGACAGATCAGATGGCCTTGCCTGCCACTGAAGTCCCATGCCTGTGTCCTTACCTTGCTTTTTCTCTTTACATGTACCCATTCAGCAGTATGTTGGCTACACCAAGAATGTTTTTATTTTATTTATTTTTTATTTTTATTTTATTTTACATTTGTTGACCGGGCTAGTCCAGCTGGATATATGTCCATTTTCAGTGGAGGCCCGGGGAGAAAAGCTCCAAAGGTTATAACAGGTAAGGGGAATACAGAAAAAATACATAGAAGATGCACATATCAAAACAAAACAAATAATTGCAATACACAATTTATAATATCATCCTGTAGTCTACAATAATACATAGTCATAAACATTTTTTTTTTTTTCCCCATAGTATATATGAGATAAGTTGTATTTACAAGGATATTATGTCCATGGGGATCAGTCAGGATGTGTTATAGTGAGAAGGAAATATTGAGGTAGAGGAAAGGAGGAAGAAAGGTTAATCAGGATTGGTACAGGAGCAAAGCCAGTGTTTATTAAGATGGATTTTCAGTTGTTTTTTAAAGAGTGGAAGACTGGACAAAGATAAGATATTAAGTGGAAGTTTGTTCCACATTTTGCCAACTGAGTTGGAAAAAAGACAATCTCCTGCAGCATTATTGGGTTTGGTACTATTAACTAGTAGTTTGTTTGAAGATCGTAGTTGTTTCAGATTGTTGTAGGGAGTAAGGAGGTTAGAGAGTATTGGTGTTTTGGATGGTTGATATAGAATGTTGTGAGCTATTGAGAGCTGTTGATAAGTAAGTTTGTTAGGAAGTTCAAGCCAGTTTAGTTGTTTTAAGTTCAGACAGTGGTGAGTTCTAAACTGCGATCCTGTGGCAAATCGAGCAATATTATGGTAAGATGAAGCAAGTTTCTTAAGGTTACATTTAGAGATTTGTGTAAATAGGGAAGCATATAGAAGGGTAGAGAGGAGGTGAGATTGAGCTAAGGTGGTCCGGGCTTCAGGTGTAAGGAAGGATTTGATTCTGTAAAGGGATCCAATCTTTTTGTTAACTACTTTTATTGTGTTATTGATGTGACAGTCAAAGTTAAGATTATTGTCAGTAGTAATACCTAGTAGTTTTGTCGAAGAATCAGGAGTAATCTGAGTGTTGTCAGTGGAAGTAATAGAGAAGTTTAGGGAAGTAGTTTTATGGGTAGGTGCAAACAGTAGTAGTTTGGTTTTTGGGGTTAAGGAGTAGACAGCGGTCAGAGAACCACTTTTCAACAGTGGTAAAGGTTTCTTGGGTGAGAGGTTGAAGTTCTGTTTGAGAAGCAGCAGTACAGATTATAGTGGAATCGTCTGCATATTGTATGCAAGTGGTGTTAGGTATAGCTGACTGGAGGTCATTAATAAAGATAGAAAATAGAAGTGGGCCTAAGATAGACCCTTGAGGTACTCCTATAGAAATAGGAAGGAGGGTAGATAGTGAACTTTTCCAGAGTACTGCTTGCTGACGATTTTCAAGATAAGAAGTAAACCAAGTTAAGGAGGAGGGATCTAGTGCTTGAGATTTTAGTATGTGCAGAAGAAGTTTATGATTAACCATATCAAAGGCTTTTGATAGGTCAATGAAGAGAGAAGATGAGAGTTTATTGATGTTGCGGTTATAGTTGATGGAGTTGGTAAAGGAGAGTAATGCAGTAGTGGTGCTGTGGGAAGGTCTGAATCCATGTTGACTATTGGCAAGTAGGTTATTATGGAGAAGGTGATTTAGTAGTTGTTTATGGATACATTTTTCCATGATTTTAGCTATATGTGATAATAGTGCTATGGGTCGAAAGTTAGAGAAGTCATTAGATTTGCCCCTTTGTGAAGCGGAATGATATGGGATATTTTCCAGATAGAAGGGACAATACCCTCCTTTATAGATCTATTTATTAGGATAGAAATGGGATAGGCAGTGGCTTTAGCTCCTATTTGCAGGTACTCTGCAGGAAGCTTGTCGGCAGATGGGGTGGTAGGTTTAAGTTTTTGGAGTAGAGATTGGATATAGGAGGTAGATACAGGTTGTAGGTGAAGGGGAGGAAGAGTAGTTTTTGAACTAGGTGAGAGTAGTTTAGTAGTGTCAGGAGAAAGGTGGTTTGCAAGAGTTTGGATGGCATTGGTGAAGAAAGAGTTGAAGTCATTGGCTATTTGTGTGTGATTATCTGGGTCAGAATCCTGAGGGTTTGGTGTGATTGCTTGGCCAGGGGATAGAAGATATTTACAATCAAATGTATCTACATGGTAAAACAACTGCTTCTGAATGCTGTACACAGGTACAGATATAAGTTTGTTTAGGACTTAGGTTGTGGAAATTATGATTTTTCATATTTTGGTAAATAACTTTGCAAGGGAGCATCTGAATGTGCTAAGTAATACCTCATCTTAAGACAGTATTGATAGTTCCAACATGGTAAAAAAAACTGTCCATGTATGTTGTACACATGCACAGATATCAAAGTTTGTTTCAGACAGATTATGCAAATTATGATTTTTTTGCTATTTTGGTAAATAACTTTGCAAGGGAGCATTTGAATGTGCTAAGCAATATCTCATTTTGAAGACAGTATTGATAGTTCCAACATGGTAAGGAATTGTGCATGTATGTTGCACACATGTGCAGATATCAAAGTTTGTTTTGGAGTTAGGTTATGAAAATTATGATTTTTTTCATATTTTGGTAAATAACTTTGCAAGGCAGCATGTCAGTTTGCCAAGTAAAACCGCATTTTGAAGACAGTGTTACTCCTTACAACATGATAAAAGAATTGTGCATGTGCATTGTACACATGTACAGATATCACAGTTTGTTTAGTCTTGTAGGATTATGAAAATTATACATTTCCAATACTTCTTATTATGCCCATATCTTTGCAGGGGAGCATGGTGATCACACAAATGATGCATCATTTTGAAGCTGACATTGAGACACACAACTTCTAAACTGATATGTTGGCTCTGTCTGTTACAGGTGATGAGATATTATACTTTGTTTATTTATTAGTTATGAGAAATAGTCTATTAATCATATTTCTGTGAATATTTCCATAAATGAGCATCGCACAGTAATGGTTAAGGTATCATTTTAAAGCTGACACTCATACTAACAAATTAAATTCAAATTGTATGGGTCTACATGGTACATTGACCAAGATATTGTGTTTTGCTTTTCCAAAAAGGTAAAAAATATGTACAATATCAACATTCCTTGCCAAATATTTGATAATGACTTTGATACACACTATCAACATTTACACTGTTGGAAAGGCCAGTGTCTGCTGAACAACTTTTGCATTTACATTTTTAGTCTAGCTCTTACAGTTAAAGAGTTATGAACATTTGTTTTCTGCATGGTATTAGAAATGGATTTTCTGAAAATGAGCTCAAGCTGCACTGTTGTTCCTATGGTGGAAGTAAGCAGGCAGCATTTTCTGATCTGCTCCAGAGTGAATGCATTAAAAAGCTGCACTGTTATTCCTATGCTGGAAGTAAGCAGGCAGCATTTTCTGAGCTGCTCCTGAGTGAGTGAGTTAACCTAGCATCCACTACTCTTTCCTATAACTTCATGCTGTGACTAATCAGTTTTAAAGAATTCACAGAAATATGATTACCTTTCACTCCTACAGCTCTGCATATCACCCTTATTTTTAAAAATCAGTACCAAAACACTTTTTCTTCACTCCTCAGGCATCCTCTCACTTTCCAAGATTTCATTAAACAATCTGGTTAAAAAATCCACTGCCATCTTTCCTAAACACCTCCATGCTTCCACAGGTATGTCATCTGAAACAACAGCCTTTCCATTCTTCATCCTCTTCATAGCTGTCCTTACTTCCTCCTTGCTAATCCATTGCACTTCATAATTCACTATCCCCACATCATCCAACCTTCTCTCTCTCTCATTCTCTTCATTCATCAGCCTCTCAAAGTACTCTTTCCATCTGCTCAACACACTCTCCTCGCTTGTGAGTGTGTTTCCCTCATTATCCTTTATCACCCTTACCTGCTGCACATCTTTCCCAGCTCGGTCCCTCTGTGTAGCCAGTTGGTACAGGTCCTTTTCTCCCTCCTTAGTGTCCAACCTTTCATACAACTCTCCATATGCCTTACCCTTAGTCTTCACCAGCTTTCTCTTTGCCATGCATCTCATCTTCTTATGCTCCTGTCTACTTTCTTCATCTTTCTGACAATCCCACTACTTTTCCAACCTCTTTCTCTGTATACTCTCCTGTACTTCCTCATTCCACCACCAGGTCTCCTTGTCCTCCATCCTCTGTCCAGATGTCACACCAAGCACCTTTCTAGCTGTCTTCCTTACCAGCTCTGCTGTAGTTACCCAGCTATTCTGTAACTCTTCACTGCCACCCAGTGCCTGCCTTAACTCTTCCCTGAACTCCACCTCACAATCACACTTTTTCAACTTCCATCATTTGATCCTTGGTGCTGCCCTCCCACTCCTCCTCCTCTTCTTGATCACCAATGTCATCCTACCGACCACCATTATATGCTGCCTAATGAAACTTTCCCCTGTTACCACTTTACAGTCTCCAATCTCCTTCAGACTGGCCCTCCTGCATAGGATATAATCCACCTGTGTGCATCTTGCTCCACTCTTGTACATCACCCTATGTTCCTCCCTCTTCTTAAAATACATATTCACCACAGCCATGTCCAGCCTTTTTAAAAAATCAACTACCATCTGACCTTCTGCATTCCTCTCCTTAATACCATACCTACTCATCACTTTCTCATCCCCTCTGTTCCCTTCACCAACGTGCCCATTGAAATCCTCTCCAATCACCACTCTCTCACCCATGGGAACACTCACCACCACTTCATCCAACTCACACCAAAATCTTTCTTTTTCATCCTTTGCACTCCCAAACTGCGGAGCATATGCACTAACAACATTCATCATTACACCATCAATTTCCAGCTTCATAAACATCACTCTATCAGACACTCTCTCTTTTCACCTCCAAAACACTCTTGGCATACTGTTCCTTCAGGATAACCCCTACTCCATTTCTCCTCCCATCCACACCACGATAGAACAATTTGAACCCACCTCCAATACACTTGGCCTTGCTTCCCTTCCATCTGGTCTCTTACATACACAATATAGCAACCTTCCTTCTCTCCATCAAATCAGCTAGCTCTTTTCCTATACCAGTCATACTGCTAACATACTTCCCAGGAATATACACTGCAGCCTCATTGTTTCCTGACAGAAGGAGAATGAATGAGTTCTTCCATGCTTGTTAATGCATCAAACTTGTTGCCAGAGTGGATGGCAACCTCCTGCTGAGGAAAGGAGTCTCACAAAGCCTTTACATTTTAGAAGGGCAGCTCATATCACCAAGACACTGATGTGCAAACAGACCTCTTGCTGTGGCCATGTCTTTTTCCCATCTCCCTTAAAGAATGGTCTCCTATTCCAGACCAGAAGCATCAAGGGTGATGATGACACTGGGTGAAGGAAGGATGAAGGGACAGCCCTAATAAAGATCACTCTGCTGAAGCCACAGATAAAGATGTTGATGGTAAGTCATTGTTTATTTGATTGGAAGGGACATCAGTTCCAAGATCTGATTTCTTTGGACCTTGAGCATTCATTAAAGTAGCCTCATGCTTTATCTTGCAAAGGGCACAGTGAAAATTTTCACTGATATTAGAACAACTACTGTCAGACACAAAGCTGCTGTTACTTTGCTGGATGTCAGAAAATGTAGACAGCTAATTTAATGTTGACAAGTCTATCTGCTGTCAAGGTGGCAGCCAATGAACTGGCTGTGACTTCATGGTATTTATTGAGATCGCCAAGGTTATAGAAAGTGGAATAGTCATTCCTTGCCATGATCAGTGGCTCCTTTGTTGTTGATGTGAAGATTCAGTTGACTGGGTAAGGAAGGACTTCATTGCTCGTCAGCCTGAGATAGGCTGCTATGGCTACCAAGCATATGGCTAGACCAGCTTAATTGTCTTGGAACTGAAGTACAGGAACCTCCTGAAACTCCTGATTATCTTGATGTGAAAGTAGACATTCTGGTGCACTAAACAGCCCAGCAAGGATACATCCAGCGAGCACTGGACAATTGATTTCACCATGGCTATTCAGAACTTTGTTTGTGTTATCTAATCACTTTGAATAAAGGTTTGAGATCCTTTGCCTATTTGGCCAGCAAAAACAAAAACAAACAAACAAAAAAAAGCTAAAAAATAAGATAAAAGAAAGATACCTTCATAAACTTTGGATCTTCAGTGGTCTTGCAGAACCTCTTAGATGGCTCTTTTTTATAACAGGCTTGCTGCCACATGGAATTAAGGATACTGATCTTAGTATGATTACAAAGGAAATTTTGTAGATTGTGGATACTGTTTCTCTTGTCTTGTGTGACAAGCATCCATGTAGGAAGGTGCAGAGAGATCCAACACTTGACTGGGGGGAGTTAGGCAAATCCTCATGAATTCTGTGTCTGACCCCCAAAAGGGGGCTGTAAAATTTCTTAGCACACCACCTCTTCCTGATCTGTAGGGCAGTGCTTGTTCTGGTACCCCCATTGTCCATGCTATCTCCTATCATAATGCTCCTCAAAGGGTAGCTTTTGGCTATTTTTAAATCATAGGCTCTGTTTACTCATCTGCATTAGGTAATTCAAAACCTTGAAAGAAAGAGAAGTTACCTGACATGTAAGTGCATTTTCAAAGGATACAATGAGCTAGATTCCTTTTATGGGGGGGTGATCTGTAAGACTATCCTTTGTGGGCTTGTTTTAGATGGAGGTAGTTACTATAATGTAGTCAGCTATCCTTTACAGTCCTTGAAGGGCTGGAGAATCTTGTCCGGTCTTCTAGGGATGAATGTCACCCCATTTAGTTCTTGTGAAGCCCTATCCACAACTAAACAGTCATGCTGTCAGCAGAGGAATGATAAAAAAGGTTGGTTTAGTAAAGCAGAAAGATTACTGTAGAATTTTCTCATCCAAGGAGACTGAGTCAGTCGGTCATAACCCCTATTGCCGCAAAAATTTGAGGTCACGTGGGTTACTGCAGAATCCTCCAAGTCTAGGTCAGTATTCAGGGTGGGGCATTTCATAGAGTAGTTCACGTGTTTTGGTTTACAGCTCATATTCCTAAGGATACTCATAAGGAATTGGACTGTGTATGTGGAAGAAGAATCTACATTAAAATCATTCATTTGTGTCTGTAGCAGTTTTCAACACCCATGCCTCATGGGGGGAGGAGGCATTCAGGCCAAAGCACTGGATCAAGGGACAGTCAAGCATGAGTTAAAGTATTCAGAGTTTAAGGGAATATCATTTAGCCATGGATGCTGGCTGTGGATTACTTCGTGATTCTGAAAAAAATGATGCCAAATCGCTCGTTGCAGAAGAGGACAGTAAATTCCTTGATATCGGTGACAGTGTACTTGACATTTATGGACTTATCTCACATTCCATATTTGTGAGTGACATCACTGTCATGGAAGGTTTTCTTTTTATATATTTTTTAAATACTTTTTTTGAATTATCACTTGTGACAAAAACAAACTTGCATTTATATAAAAGTAATTAAACATTATTAATAAATATTGATATATATCATATAGTCAAAGCAACATTACATAAACTATTCAGTTCCTGCCAACTATTAAACCTGTTTCCTTCTCCAAAACATTTTTTCTGCATGTATTGTTCCCACAATTTCCATTTTTTTCTATGAAATTTAATCCTACCCTTTTCTAAAGATCCCACTTTGTGTTCTTTTATCTCTGTTACAATATTCACTACTTCAAGTATAGTTGGTTTAGATTTTGATTTTCTAGTAATTGTTTTTCTGGCAGCCACAAAAATTAAACTTGGCATTGAATGTTGACATGGTCAACATTTACAATAGCCTAAAGGTTTTCTAAGTCAAAATCAGCACTGATCCATTTATCCAGTGACTTAAATCCAAGTAACCTTTGGCACCAAAAGACTCAGAGCTGAGAAATGTCCTACTTAGATGAAGAACTGTTGACTTTCCAACTCAGATTAAAAGATGTTGACATTTTTTTCTAGCAAGAGGGTCAGAAGTTGCATGTACTTGAGATAAGAGAACCTTAAGGCCCCTGCCTGATCCTGAAAGAATGATGGAGAAATGTTCTGACGAGGTCAAACCTCTACCCAAGTAAATTTAGCCACAGGAGGTCGAAACCTGCCTGACTGCTTAAGATCTTTGATCCTTATGTGTCCTCCCTTTTACCTTTGTATTTTTAGACCCCATTACATCACAGAGTATAACAAGTCATTCATCATTAACTTGTTTTCCCTTTCTTGTAAAATTCTTTAACCAATATTTTTCCAGGTCTCAAACATAAGAAGAAGTTTTACCCTCAGCTGCTCTGGTAGTGTAGCTGGATAAAGTCCTGACAAAAGCCCAGGTGACCTGGGTTTAACTAGTAGTTTGGGTGACTGATGGAGTGGCATGGAGGGACAGGTGTTACCATCCCAGGGTAGACAGGCAGACATATAGATGCCTATGGTGTCTATCCTTGGTGGAGGCTACAGAAGGCACATTGGTAGGCAGTCCTAAAGATGGGTAGAGATATAACAGAGCTGCTGTGGAATTGAGTGATATTTGCTGCAAGTCTCCATTGCATGCCTACTATTAGGTCTGCAAATGTAGGGGGAAATGGGTAGGTCAACAGTTGATACCCCTTGGACAGATACACAGACATGCTGAGCCCCCTGATGTCTAGTTCTGTGACCAGCATCATCAACACCAGATTAAGTCTGGTGGACTAAGTAAGCAGCTGACAGACCTGGTGTAGAAAGGTACCAGACTTTTTAGCCAGTTCAATGAAGAGATAGTACTGGAGAGAAAAACATGTTTAATCCACAGGAATACAATACAAATCGAATGTGTATCCTGAGGAGAAATATTGTGCCAATACTTCATTTTAAGAGCTCTGTAGCCTTGTCAGAAGCCATAAGCACAGGCAGGTGTCAACACAAAACACTTAACTACTACTTAACTGTCAAACGCACTATAAAAATGCAAAAAAAAAAAAAAAATGGAACAGTCCTGCTGAAAACAGCAGTCTACCAACTAACTAGATGGTGACTGGTGCAGAGAAAGCCGAGAGGACTAGCTAGCAATTCACTCACTAACTACTACAGCTAAACCACAAACCAAGGACTATAAAAGAGCAAAAATGAAATATCTGAACTTGTCAATCAAAAAATTGAGGTGCTTAAATTAAATATAATTCTGTTTTAAAACCTCAGAGCTAAAGCATTGCATAGTGACCTTGGCAGAACCTCTCAGAACCTCTCAATACTAAGTGAAATCCAACAAGTATGGCATAGAATACCTGGATTAAAGGTGAAGTGAGGTGCACCATGGGACCTAGGGGAAGAGTTTTAGAGCCTGCAGTATGTTAAAGATACAAAGCAACTGCTGTCTGTGGTTAACTTATCCTAAGTTTTGAAGTGGATAGATGCTCTTGCAAGGTTATATCTTTAAAAAATGTATCCTTAACAAGCAATTAAATTATATTTCTAAATGGAAATAAGAAAACAATGAGTAACAAAAACTTTTGGAGGAGAATGACAGTAAATATATTACTGACACTTAAGCATCCCAGAGGACATTCAAAAGAGATTTCAGAAGGACCAAAAGATATTTCAACACTTTAATGACTTCTGGTCATGATATGACAGCAATAAATCAAAAACTGGTTGCAAGTACCTAGGCAGTGTCTCTGAGCAGCATAATCATCTGCTTTCACACCAAGATGTCAAATATAGGCTTACTGAATAACCAGACTCATAAAGAGATGGACTTTACAACAGAAATGGACTTGCAGGTATGTTTATATTTGTACACAGAAGAAGCAAAGTTAATACATGCAGACACAGTGAGTGTAGGTGTTATTTTATTTTTTCCTATATATTACAGCCTGCAGAGTTTTTTCAGGCTACTGAAATTAAAGGTCATTCATTTACAATGTCACTTTCCAACAAACCAAACAGATCATTTAATGTGGTACAAGGGACAGTGTCAAGCCAATTGCTTACAAAGGGAAATTTACACCAAAAACCCAATTACACTGCAGAAAGTGTTCATTGTAGCGTTAACCTGAGGCAAAATAAAGGCAAAACTTTGCTCATTATATTGGGATCAGAGTAATTCTATTCAAAGTGAAGACATACTTCTGAGGAAATGTGTCAGCATTCCTTTTCAGCATTCAGCATAAATGTGTTTACTGCAGCGTGATTACACAAATCCTCCTGGATCTGGTGTTATTTGCCTGCTGCATTCTTCAAAAAAAACGTTCTATGCAAATATGCTCGTACCCCCCACACACACACACACACACACATGCACATACACACTTATATATATATATATATATATATATATATATATATATATATACAAATATATATACAAATGTATACACAAACGCACATGCACATACTCATATGCATGCATATTAAACATGGAAGATTCAGTTTCACAGATTTTTAATGATTTGTTTGCTACCTAAAAGTGCTAAATAATTGCTTTATTATTTAACATTTTTATAACAAGCAAGCCATTAAAATCTATTCTTCCAAATTATTAATGTTATGAATATATGCATGTATGTACATGTACAGCTCAAAATATCAAAAACAGATGTAACTGAAGTTATTGACAGGATGAAAAACAATGGAAGCACAAACTATCCAAAACACATTTTTATAGAGTTTGTAAGTAGGAATGGGCAGGAAAATGGATGTTTGAGTGAAAAGGTTATAGTGGTGGGTGTGTATGATGGGGTTAGGGTGAAGGCTGTGTAAGGAGGTTTACTGGTTTGCAAGTTTGCTGTTGTATGTGTGTTTTGCATCCTTTCGTCTGGTGTAGTGACCCTGGTAAGACAATGGATTTTAGTAATGCAATGTAAATGGTTAATGTCAGGGGCAGGGTTAAGGGTTGCACACATTAATAAGGTGCAGATGTGAACACAGGATACATTTGGGAATTCTGCAGTGGAATTATGTCCTGTCTGTACATCCTCAAACTGATAAAGAGTTTCTAAGTGAACAAATGAACAAATATAGTCCCATTTTATTACTGACCTTTACCCAGCACTAGATTTTACCTGTTAACTGTGATCATTATATTCATTTCACAGGGAATATATCAGGGATTTTACACATTCTAATATATTTTTCTTTCCTAGTATGCAACTGTTCCTAATTGTACAAAGATAAACATTGTGTTAGCAGTAATAATTTTGATAACACCATTAGTTTTGGTAGACAGTGCAAACTGCTTCCATATATTTTTACTATTTGACTTTTATGTTTGATATTTTATTCTTATACTTCACAGCTTGTTATGCCTTATTCAAGGCTATGTATCTAAATGTATGTGCACTGACTACTCATGGTGAGATTTATTAAAGTGCAATGCATAAGCCCAGAACACAACTAAAATGGTATAAAAGCTTATACTTTACTTCACAGACAGATAGACATGTTTCAGATATATGGGAAGTTACTGAGCAGCTGAACATGTAATGTATATTTAAAGGGACAACCAACATTAGCAGTGTAACCTAAAACTAGCCATGCCTTTCACCGAACATGTATACACATGTCCTGCATCTAAATCAGCCCCTGAAGATTGTTACTAATGTAGGGAGGATGCTATCAAGCTCAAGGCATGGGCTGAAATCCACAAACTTTAGCAACTATGACCTCTGCCACATCTGTGCAAGCTACCTGGTAACACTGGTAATGCACTGCAAACCAGAAAAGGAACAGATCTGACCATGACTGCTATACACAGCATGAAGCAGAAGGGATCAGACTGAAATCTACTTTAGGGATGTAAGAACTCTGGATCTGCCGGGCAACACATACTGCAATAGGGAGGAACATGTGTAAAATATATCCCAGTAGAAGTTTTTGATTACACAGTGGCCAGTTTCCCATTTCCTTGCACAAGAAACCTCTCACTGTCCTATAGAGATACAACAAGTATATCCCAAAAATCAGCTGGTATGATTCTTGAATTAACTATATGCATGAGACATGCTGAGAAAATGCACATCATGTCTGAATTCCACTCTGTCATGTGATTGCAAAACATATTGAATGAAAAAGAGTGTTTGCACATTGCCCTTTTGGGACCACAAAACAAGGATGGACACATCTACATGAAATACCATGGGTGGCACTCTCTTTGTGCAACTATGCAGTATGTGCCTACACAGGATATACACATCTTCATGAAGTGCTATGAGTGGCACTAAGGGTGTAAGTATGCAGTATGTGCCTACACAGGATGGACATATCTACATGAAATACTATGGGTGGCAGTCTGTGTGTAAGTATGCAGTATGTGCCTACACAGGATGAACACATCTACATGAAATATCATGGGTGGCAGTCTGTGTGTAAGTATGCAGTTTGTGCCTACACAGGGTGGACATATCTATGTGAAGTACCATAGCTGGCACTCTTTATGTAAGTATGTAGTATGTGCCTACACAGAATGGACACATCTACATGAATTACCATGGGTGGCACTCAGTGTATAAGTATGTAGTATGTGCCTACACAGGATGGCACATCTGCATGAAGTGCCATGGGTGGCAGTCTGTGTGTAATTATGTAGTATGTGCCTACACAGCATGGGCACATCTACATGAAGTACAATTTGTGGCACTCTGTATTTAAGTATGTAGTGTGTGCCTACACAGGATAGACACATCTACATAAAGTACCATGGTTGGCATTCAGTGTGTAAGTATGTAATATGTGCCTACACAGGATGGACACATCTACGTGAAGTACCATGGATGGCACTCTGTGTGTAAGTATGTAGTATGTGCCTATACAGGATGGAGACATCTACATGAAGTGCCATGGATGGCACTCTGTGTGTAAGTATGCAGTATGTGCCTACACAGGTTGGTCACATCTATGTGAAGTACCATGGGTGACACTCTGTGTGTAAGTATGTAGTATGTGCCTACACAGGATGGATACATCTATCTGAAGTACCATGGGTGGCATGCTGTGTGTAAATATGTTATATGTGCCAACATAGGATGGGCACATCTAAGTGAAGTACCATGAGTGGCACTCTGTGTGTAAGTATGTAGTATGTGCCTACACAGGATGGACACATCTACGTGAAGTACCATGGGTGGCACTCTGTGTGTAAGTATGTAGTATGTGCCTACACAGGATGGACACATCTACGTGAAGTACCGTGGGTGGCACTCTGTGCGTAAGTATGTAGTATTTGCCTACACAGGATGGAGACATCTACATGAAGTACTATGGGTGGCACTCTGTGTTTAAATATGTAGTATGTGCCTACACAGGATGGACACATCTACGTGAAGAACCACGGGTGGCAGTCTGTGTGTAAGTATGTAGTATGTGCCTACACAGGATGGACACATCTACATGAAGTACCGTGGGTGGCACTCTGTGTGTAAGTATGTAGTATGTGACTACACAGGATGGAAACAGCTAGCTGAAGTACCATGGGTCACACTCTGTGTGTATGTATTTAGCATGTGCCTACACAGGATGGACACATCTACATGAAGTACCATGAGTGGCACTCTGTGTGTAAATATGTAGTATGTGCCTACACAGGATGGACACATCTAAGTGAAGTACCCTGGGTGGCACTCTGTGTGTAAGTATGTAGTATGTGCCTACACAGGATGGAAACAGCTAGCTGAAGTACCATGGGTGACACTCTGTGTGTATGTATTTAGCATGTGCCTACACAGGATGGACACATCTACGTGAAGTACCATGGGTGGCACTCTGTGTGTAAATATGTAGTATGTGCCTACACTGGACTAGTAAAATAAATCAATGCATTATCTTTGCACATGATTATGTGACTAAAAATGAAAAGAGTAGGCCTGAGTGATCTCTGCAGTTAACCTTATCTAGGATCCAATTCATTTTCTTTAATCTTGTTTTTGGAGCTCATTCTGAAGAATGCCTTCCAATTTTCCACTTTCTCTATTTTTTCCCTTCCTCTTTTTTGTTTTGTTAATTATTCAAGTCAGATGTAACTTATTTATCATTAGAATGCATCGGTCCACATTTTATTTCCTTTCTACACTGCCAGTTTGATTTTTATATGCTAAGCTATCTGATTAAAAATGGACCTAAGGCTTCATGTTTGATTTAGAATACTCTGCATATTATTGTACTTGACTTTTTCATCCTATTTCTAGGTTTTGAATCTTTCAAGTTATTTCTAGGTTTTGATTTGATGATGTAGACATTATTATTTTGCAAAACCCCATGCTTTCTTAGACTGAGAGCTGTTATCACCAAAGTATGTGGTTGTGCAGCATTCACAATCTGCAGTCCATGACACATTACATGCACATGTCGATCATGCATTTATTTTATTTTATTTTTTATTTTATTTTACATTTGTTGACCGGGCTAGTCTAACTGGAGGTATTTCCATTTTCAGTAGAGGCCCGGGGAGAAAAGCTCCACAGAGAATACATTAAGGCAAACATACTAGTGTTTTAAAGAAAGTTTTAAAAGACAGAAACTAACAACTCTACAGTTACTCATTATTACTAGTGAGTTTAATACTGACTCACATAGTTACAGTCACAAAAAATACTTGTATAACTATAATATACTATTGATTATAAAATACTGCTCACATGCATCACATTTGCCACATGGGAGCCAGATGATGCAGGTCCCTGATGTATGCTGCATAGCATGTACTAGCACACTGGTATGAGTGTCTGGCCACTGGCTGCAGTCTGTGGTCATTGTATACATAAATGCCACCATGTCAAACAAATCTGCAACATGCATGTTAATGGAATATTAACAGCAACGCCACTTGTTTTTTTTTTTTTTTTTTTTTTATATTCAGTATTTATGACTACAATAATAGTGTAGCGCAGGATACACTGTGTACAATGACCACAGACTGCCACCATGGTGATTCTCCACTATGGAGTCTTAGCCTGGAAAATAGCAGCATAGTCACAAATGCAATGGTATTTAATGCAATAATTACTATGTTGCTATAATTCATACCTCATACATCCTTTCAGTAAATATGTGCCATGAATTATAGCAGCATAGTCACAAATGTAGTAATAGCCAGACACTCATCCAGTGTGCTAGTACATGCTATGCAGCATACATCAGGGACCTGCATCATCTGGCTCCCATATGGCAAATGTGATGCATGTGAGCAGAAAGTGGCAGATGTTTTGAGGTTGAAATCTGATAAATCATGCAGAGCCTGAATAAAAGCAAGAAATTAAGTATGAGTAGAAGTTGGAGAGACCCAAAAGAAGATGAGGAGGAGGAGGAAGAGGACGTCATACGCCACCATGTCAAACAAATCTGCAACATGCATGTTAATGGAATATTAACAGCAATGCCACTTGTTTTTTTTTTTTTTTTTTTGTGGATGAGTTGATGAACATAGAAATAATCCATTAGAGGGCAAGTGAAGGAATAAAATGTGTCCTGTGCCAGAGACAGTCTGCAGCAACTTCCATATTTATTTATTTTATTTATTTTATTTGCAGTTGGTTTACCAGGATAGTCCATTGGGCCAATAAGAACCCATTTTCAATGGAGTCCTGGGGAGAAAAGCTCCAATTACAAAAAATTACAGCAGTTTACAATTTCTATCATCTGTAGGTTAAAGACAAAGCTTAAAAAAACAGTGGTAACAAAAAGATTACAGCAGTTTACAACGTCAGTCATTTGTGGGTTCAAGACAAACAAACATGAAGCAATTACAATGCAATTTTTAGGTTTCATTTTGTAGAAGGACAGGATTTAAGCAGGTACAATAAAAAAAAAAATTATACCTCATACATTCTTTCAGTAAATATGTGCCATGAATTATAGCAACATAGTATCTATTGCATTAAATACCGTTGCATTTGTGACTATGCTGCTATAATTCATGGCACATATTTACTGAAAGGATGTATGAGGTATGAATTATAGCAACATAGTATCTATTGCATTAAATACCATTGCATTTGTGACTATGCTGCTATTTTCCAGACTCCATAGTGGAGAATCACCATGCTTTTGCCAAATACAAGCAAAATGGTATAAGTGGCAGAGTGAATACAACAATATTGACACAGAAGGGCTCACATTTTGCAAACAGCAAAGTTGTCTAATGTTCATGCACCATGGTCTGACTGTTCTATTTGTTTATTTATTTATTTACATATTTGTTTGTTTGTTTGCTTGTTTTTTTACTTAGTTTTGTTAACCAGCGCAGTCACATCAGGCAAGGCTTATGTTCAAGGGAAATATGAGGTGATGTTCATAAACAAATGCGTGTGCACAAGAAAGACAAATTAGAGGTGAGTGTGTGCATGCACTCAACATCAGGGTAACTACAACAAGAAACTGTTGAGTTAGGGAAAGCCTAGCAGCAAATAGACAATAACGTAAGATGATGTAATTTCATTAGCTGAACCATAGAACTGTTCCACATTCATACCTCTCAGCCATACCAAATTCCTCAGTATATACCAGTTTTGAGGGTAACATAATGGGGTGCCATGAACTGCAGCAGCAGTGAGCAGAATGGAGCTATGCACGGACTCAAGTTAAGACCTAACTTCTACCCAGCCAATTGCCTCAGTCTAGCGCTAATTATGATCTATAGGAGCAATCTGTATGGAAACTGGTATAACTATAGACATAATAAAATAAAATAGGGTTATACAGACAGTATAATATAATAAAACATAGAAGGCTATCTCAGAAACATTGTCTCAAATAACAGTTACATTTAGAAAGCATTGTACAGTTAACATCAAGGGAAAAAGGGAGACATTTTTTTAATGTCACTAATTACCTGGATGAGCACACAGCTCGAGTAGGATCCCAAGAGCCAGAAACTATACTGCTGGGAGGTGCATTCGAAAATAAAATGCACTATTTTGTGCAACAGTTTTTAAATGATGCATAGGATTATGGGTACTATAGGCTATGGTTGGCGCGGGAAAGTAGTTAAGGTGATTCAGGAAGCAGGCTGCCCATAATAGTGGAGGAAGCACTAGAAAACAATGAGTAATTTTTGAAGGTAAGTATATATTATCCAAAGCAATGAAGTCTTTGAATGCATTGCTGTCCCTAGTTAAATGTTGCTGTAATTATGTATTATTTGCAGGTCATGATTGTTTTTAAAAGAAAAAAATAAACGTAGTCTAGCAGGGATCTTTACCAGTTTTGCGACATGGAATACCAACTATCCATGTTTTGGGGGCATTGTGCCAGACAGTGTATAAATATTTCCTTATTTGCACATGCTCAGATGTCATCATAATTAGTATTCTGCCCCAAAAAAAACAAAAATAATAAAATAATTGATGCGATTGCTTCTTTTTAACTTTAATTTGCATGGACCTGCTTTTCGAACTTCTCCATCATTATGCTTACATATATAAATGCTATTTCTCCATTACTTGATTTAGTGTGGGCTCACTGTTCACTGTTCTAAGTGTTGTGGTCATTTTTACAGCAATCAGATACGTGATGTATATATAGTCCATTTAGTGACCATGTCCGTGACCATAACTGTTGAGTAATGAGTGCAGATATTGGCAGATTAGAATAAAGGCATTTTCAGTATCATTTTTATGGTTGGAAAGTTCTAAAAGGGATACTTTTGTCATTATTGGTTCATACAGTTGGTTTTCTGCTGCTTACTAGAAAAAATGTTCAAGGCAACAAATTTAAAACACAGTCCAACAAATGTTGTTGTATTAAACAAGACATACAATTTTAAGGTGAAACAAAGAACACAAGCATTAATGCATGGCCCTAAAAATATATGCAGGGGGTGAACGGTCTGAAAACAGCCCAGGGGCCAAGGCACACTTAATCTGCTACCATCCAGATGCATTTTCAGTGAATGTGAGTTTCAAGGGAAGAGAGGTTTATTGTTGTTCATGCTGTCTGTTTCCAAGAAAAGTTTACTGTTGCTCATGCTAAACCTGTTTTCATTGTACAACTGCTTTGTTTTGTATTGTTCAATAGTAATCTGTGTTTGTGCTATAAAATTTGAAATAAAAAGTTTTAAATTAGCTACACATCTCTTTATCATTGTAAAGGTACAGAAGAAAATGCTAGCAACTAGGATGCACACAGACAGTTTTGAACAGTCTTTATAGCAAATGAGAAGAGCTAGCCAAATAACTGGACACTGGAATGAATATGGGGGAGGGGGCGTGCTGGTCCATTACCCTGCCTAGTTCCCTATTTCACCAAGATATTCTCTGGTAAGAAGAACACTCAGGGATCACTACACAAAAATTCACACTGGGGAAGAAGAGATAAAAGTGAACAGGTGGAGCCATGAAATACAAGATGACAGGGACAGATTACAAGCTCCAATCATGGAAGATATGACAGGAGCAGTAATCAAGAGGAGAAATGGGGGGTCCTCAAGCCCAGATGGTTTTCTTTCTGAGATTTAAAAATGGGGAGCCAGAAATAAGGAAGACTTTGTCTTTGACTACATTATACAACTCCTTGCTGTTTGCCAAAAAAATGTCATCATCCATACAACACATGAACAATATTGTTGCCAAAATCCATAGAGCAGATGCCTAGCTAATATTATTTCAGTCTTATATCTCTGCTAAATATCAATGCTATAAATAGTACTTTTCTGGTTATATTTTGTGTTATTTAATGTATGACTGTGTATAGCAGTTATTTAATTTTTATAAAAAAATGTATTTTAGTTTTTGCACATGTTCAAAATTTCATACAACTTCAAATGTTAATATAAATAAAACACTATTGTTCTGGTTATATTTTGTGTTTAATATTTTGTCTGTTCTTTGATTTGCGTTTGAATGTTTGCTGGGATCCCATAATTCCATTGGAGTGGGTGGGGTTACATAATGATGTATGCAAATTATATGTTGATCAGCATACACATTTTTGGCTAGTTGTACCTGCTTTTCATGGGCCTTTGTCCAGATTTTTGATGTTTCCAGGCTGAGAAATATGTCCACATTACCTGCAATGTCATTCACATAAAAAAACTGTCATTGAAATGTGCAGCGTTAAAAAGTTGTTTTAGGACAATACAGACATGTAAGGCTTTTTTGTTTATTCATGGGTATACCTTTCAACTTCCTATGGCAAAACTACTTGACAAACACACAAATAATGCGTGATCAAATGAACAGAGTTAATGAAATCTTGTGAATGCTGTTACTATACATTGTATAAGTGGGTAGAATAAAAGCTGTGGCAGTAGCATGCATGTCCTGAAGCATCTGATGTCAGACACACAAAAGATCTGTCAATAGTGTCTGCAATCCTCAAGGATATGCCAGTCAACCAAAAAGTCAGGTGGTAGAGCATATAACCTGTGATGATGCATAAAGTTAGCAAGGTGTCAAACAGGTGAGAATTATGTACATGGGACCTGTACGATATGTCAGTAAACCAGTACTGTTATGTAACAATGCTTATATACCTAACGACAACAGACTGTGAGAAGTGCATCAATAATAGTTCATCAAGGTAGAGTAGAATAGAATGATAGATGGTTTGCCTTAAAGTGGATTTGTACAGCACTGCAGTCCACACACCATTATAGTCATATTTTAATGTTAATGTGAGACACTATACATGTTATAGCACAAGGGGTCATAAGAACACAATTTCTTAGATGTACAGGCTGACTGTTGTAAAGCAAAGCAATTAACAAACCTCAAGTGACACAAGTATGAACAAATTGATCATAAATGTGCCTTAACAAGGGTAGTTAGCAATCACAACAGTGGCATAAGACTACAAGATAAATACAATTATACCAAGACAATTCAGGACAGACAACAATGTGGGGGATGTAACATGAGACCAGTAGAAGAGACAAAATTAGATATAACATTAAACCCCTATGATGCAACAGGCAGTTTACAGACCACTGGAGGAACACGGCATGCTACAAAAGCTCTGAAAACAAAGATGAGTGTCATAGCATGTTGCTAGGACGTAGAACAGTTGCTATCAGAAAAACAAAATTCATGCACTTGTGTTTGAACCCATGACACTGTTTAATTATATATTCCCAAGGACAATACATTTGAGGAAAATAGCTAACCTGATATTGTACCATCAAAATGCAACTAGCTGGGCTTGAACCCATGGCTTTGTGCAATGATATTTCCAAGAGTGCATATTATCAAAACATACTAACACACTAATTGAGGGAAAGGTGGCCGTCAAAACATTTCAGGGGAATGTACAACCTAATATTAGGCAAATAAAATGCACCTACTTGTTATCAAAATTACAAGTTTTGGCACTGATAATGGTAATTTAAGGTACGACTATAATACATCTCAACATAAGGTGTTCATAGGAGGTATGAATACACAATATACAACTATAATACATCTCAACATAAGGTGTTCATAGGAGGTATGAATACACAATATACAACTATAATACATCTTAACATAAGGTGTTCATAGGAGGTATGAATACACAATATACAACTATAATACATCTCAACATAAGGTGTTCATAGGAGGTATGAATACATAATATACAACTATAATACATCTCAACATAAGGTGTTCATAGGAGGTATGAATACATAATATACAACTATAATACATCTCAACATAAGGTGTTCATAGGAGGTATGAATACACAATATACAACTATAATACATCTCAACATAAGATGTTCATAGGAGGTATGAATACACAATATACAACTATAATACATCTCAACATAAGGTGTTCATAGGAGGTATGAATACACAATATACAACTATAATACATCTCAACATAAGGTGTTCATAGGAGGTACGAATACACAATATACAACTATAATACATCTCAACATAAGGTGTTCATAGGAGAATACACAATATACAACTATAATACATCTCAACATAAGGTGTTGATAGGAGGATTGAATACACAATATACAACTATAATACATCACTACATAAGGTGTTCATAGAAAATACACAATATACAACTATAATACATCTCAACATAAGGTGTTCATAGGAGGTATGAATACATAATATACAACTATAATACATCTCAACATAAGGTGTGCAAATACACAATATACAACTATAATACATCTCAACATAAGGTGTTCATAGGAGTACCTAATACACAGTATACAACTATAATACATCTCAACATAAGGTGTTCATAGGAGGTACGAATACACAATATACAACTATAATACATCTCAACATAAGGTGTTCATAGGAGGTACGAATACACAATATACAACTATAATACATCTCAACATAAGGTGTTCATAGATACACAATATACAACTATAATACATCTCAACATAAGGTGTTCATAGGAGGTATGAATACACAATATACAACTATAATACATCTCAACATAAGGTGTTCATAGGAGGTATGAATACACAATATACAACTATAATACATCTCAACATAAGGTGTTCATAGAAGGTATGAATACACAATATACAACTATAATACATCTCAACATAAGGTGTTCATAGAAGGTATGAATACACAATATACAACTATAATACATCTCAACATAAGGTGTTCATAGGAGGTATGAATACACAATATACAACTATAATACATCTCAACATAAGGTGTTCATAGGAGGTATGAATACACAATATACAACTATAATACATCTCAACATAAGGTGTTCATAGGAGGTATGAATACACAATATACAACTATAATACATCTCAACATAAGGTGTTCATAGGAGGTATGTATTAATATACAACTATAATACATCTCAACATAAGGTGTTCATAGGAGGTATGAATACACAATATACAACTATAATACATCTCAACATAAGGTGTTCATAGGAGGTATGAATACATAATATACAACTATAATACATCTCAACATAAGGTGTTCATAGGAGGTATGAATACACAATATACAACTATAATACATCTCAACATAAGGTGTTCATAGGAGGTATGAATACACAATATACAACTATAATACATCTCAACATAAGGTGTTCATAGGAGGTATGAATACACAATATACAACTATAATACATCTCAACATAAGGTGTTCATAGGAGGTATGAATACACAATATACAACTATAATACATCTCAACATAAGGTGTTCATAGGAGGTATGAATACACAATATACAACTATAATACATCTCAACATAAGGTGTTCATAGGAGGTACAAATACACAATATACAACTATAATACATCTCAACATAAGGTGTTCATAGGAGGTATGAATACACAATATACAACTATAATACATCTCAACATAAGGTGTTCATAGGAGGTATGAATACACAATATACAACTATAATACATCTCAACATAAGGTGTTCATAGGAGGTATGAATACACAATATACAACTATAATACATCTCAACATAAGGTGTTCATAGGAGGTATGAATACACAATATATGTATGTTTAGAATAAATGTAGTGTAACACCTAATGCACAAGATAATATCTATAAGATAAGTGGGTAGTGAATGCCAACAACCGCTGTATAAATCAGCATGATGTCAATGAGGTATGAAATTTGCCAGATGGACATAGCACACTAACAGAGTTTTATGCTTACATGGTAGCATTACCATATGATAATGAAATTTTTCAATATTTCACAGGTGGAATAAGTGTAGACTTGAAACTTGCCTGCCTAATTCATATTCCCATGATAACTACCCTAGCTGATAATGTCACAGAACAGGTTGCGCAGTTCATGTCATAAACCACAGCAGTTTGAATGTGAATGACTATGGCTATGGTTAAAAGTGAGCCCAACACATAGCAGAACAAAAAAATAATGTAAAATTGTCATATCAAAGTGGAATTTACCTCCATTGTGCAACAGGCAGCAGAATTAAGCCTAGACAACTCAACATGCTCTAAACTTCTGCATTCACTGCTGATGCTACAAAAAAAAAGTTACACTGCAGTTGTGAGTCAGCACATGGTTGAAGTGATTGAACAGGGTATTTCAATTCATGTGGCCTACATTAAGGAGAGTACAACACATAAGAGATCAAACAATCTCCGTAACTGTTACGACTAGGTTAAATTGTACTGATCATCTCTGTTGAATAAATCACATCTGCCTGTTAGCAGTTCCTTTTGTACACAATGTCAGATTCAAACACCTGCCTACATCATTCTACCTTTCAAAGAGATGTGCAGTAACTGCTGATGCCACAGCAGAAGTCAAGTAACAGTTGTCAGAAAGCACAGTGTTGAAGGGATGACTTGAGGAGGGTACTGGAATACATGTGGCATCCCTTAAAAGGGAGTACAACACTTGATGGAATAAAACCCTCTCCCTGTGTAAATGTTGCCAATAACGTGAATTGTGCACATCACCTCTTTTGAAAAATGCAGTCCTGTCTGTTATCTTTTTTTCTGCATTCATACTAGGTACACAATGTCAGATTCGAACACCTGCCTTTCTAACTCACAGACTCTAGAGCTGTGCACTAGCACATGACACCACATAAAAAAGGCATATCACAGTTGTCAGAAAGCACACAGTTGAAGGGAGTGTGACACATGTATGGAAGAATGGGCAATATGCTTTGTGCAACATATCACAAATCACAATATATAGTATTGAAAATGCATACATCCCATCAACATTGTATTATTGAGCGTGCTATACTGATAATAATAACTGACTCCCCATACTGATATCAGTACTGTTTTCTGTCATTCAGCAAGTCTAAGCATCCTAGCATAAGAAGCAAGATAGGAATGCATCTGAAGGCAAATTCTGATAATGGTTTTCCATAAGAAAAGAAGTATCACTGTTAGCCAAGTTGGTTTGGTGGTGCTGGTCAATGTTAAGCATCATGCAGTGGTGAAAGTAGGAAGAGTAGTTTGTTGTAATATTCAAATGTCTTATGTCCCTGTTTGTGTAATGATAATAAGTCACTTCACATGAATTGTCATGGTGGGGAATTATTTATATGAGTGTGTCAGTGATACTAAGTATACGTTACTTGAATGGGAGTCATGGTGGACTAATTGAAATATTCCAGCAATGCTGTGCCTGTCAACTCACAAGTGAAAGAAATGTGCAGAATGGAAATCACGTATGTGATAACAGAGAAAACAGATGCTGTTTGGTGATAGTGACAGCTGTGATACAGCAGAGTGGTGGTATCCTCCAAATCATTGCATTATCTATTGTTGCCATTATGTTTTATTTGTTTGCGTTAATCAGTGTCAGTTTTCCATGACATATTTGTAATATGCAGAATAATAGCAAGGCATACATGCAAATGATGTGAATATTGCACTAATTGATATCAGTCTGCAATTTTGTTTGTAAGTGTAGACACTGAATGGCAGGCACTGTCAGAAATGGAAGGAACATGGGTGACTATGCCCCCCTCAGTTACATACAGCAGTGCACAGAGTGCAGTGGAACATAATCCTTGTATCAGGCATATAATGAGCCAATAAAGTCAGTAATAGAGACCACTGACATTACTTTCATCCTGTCAGCATCACTTACAGAGGTTCAGTGCTGCCAAGCTCTGGTGCACCACCAATTGTGAAGTATTAGGTACGGGTAATTAAACGTTGAGTTTCTGCTGCAGAATGAGAACTAGCAGCAGACTCTGCTGCTCAATGCCAAGTGCCACACAAATGCTGAGTTCAGAAACAGTGATTTTTATTTATAAGTCATTTATGGAAATATGTGTTGTGTATGAATCTATTTTCTGAACAGTTTAAAGTTGGGACATGGGACGATAGGACAGAGATGAAAATGGGGAATAAGCAGGGGGTAGGACAATAAGGGAGTAATTAAGGAATGAACAGGACAGTAGTGGGAGAGGACCATATATATCCATTTCTTCATAAGCTAATGTTATATGCACAAAAAATTGAGAATGTTTGCATACTCACATCCTAAATGATGCATGAAAATAACTAAATAATGTTGTGACCAATTTGGCCAAATTAGGTGTATAATAAACACACATAGGCAAAGTGGACAGTTTGTGTGGAATAGCTGTTCTTTTTATATTTTTATTTTTTACAGAGAGATAGTGAGGGACATTGGGAAGGTATTTATGAATAACAGCAAAAGGTATGTAGGGTAGGTTATGTAGGAGGTGCAGACATACAGGACGTACAAGACAGACAGTCAGAGATGGTGATGGACACAAGATGGTGGGGAAAATCATGACTGGGGTTAGGTATGGGATTCTGGAAGTGCATCTTTGTCCAGTGTGAACACAATGGGAATCTAATCCTCAATCTCAGAACTCACCCACCACTGTGTTCTACCACAAAAACCTGGGCAGTGCCAGATGAGGTAGTGATTTGCTAATTTCTTGCAGGATTCTTTCTATATGGACAATGCAAGCACTGAGGTCCCTCTCCATTATCTCTTCTGTAACTCCTGTCAGCTCTTGTCAAGTGACACAATCACCACCTCTACTGGTACAGCTCTCAGAGGGTAACAATATATGAGCTGTCACAGTAGAGCTGCCAGAAGCAGACATTACAGGGGTTGAGGAGGAGACACTGCCAGGTTGTGACCCAAAAGTTCTGGATATCTCTGCTGACAATGGTGATGCCACAGCAGCCACCTGTGGATTGACAGTCATCCAAGCCACAGTGGTCAGTCTAGTTCCCTGTGCTGGTTGTCATGATGAAGCAGGTATGCATGCTGCAATACATTGAAAAATAAAGATAAGAAATATCATAAATATCCTGTAATGTTTATCTCACAGTCAGTTTATATTCTACATAAGAGATAATCTGTAAAATGTAACCTAGTAGTAACAGCTAGGGAGAGTGTTTGATCTCTTATGTGTTGTACTCCCCTGTGATGTAGGCCACATGCATTCAAATACCCTGCTCTAATTATCACTTCAGCTATGTGCTGACTCACAACTGTAATATAGCATTTTCTGCGGCATCAGTAGCAAATGCAAAGGCTTTGAGAATGTTGAGTTAGGTAGGCAGATGTACAAATCCTGCACTCTGTGTCTTGTATAATGGTGTAATAAAAAGTAATGTGTGGCATGCAGGAATGTTTTACTCAACAGTCATAATATGAGATGTTTTGATAGGAGGTAGATTTTGATTCCTTAAATGCTGTCCTTCCTTGTATGCATGCACAGTTTGACAGTGTACATTGTTTGTATCATTGCTCAACTGTTGGCACAAATCAGCATCACTATTCAATGGTGGTGAATAGTATTTCTCATTTCATGGTCTATGGCAAAAAATGCTTGACTTTGGCAGCATAATTCTGATGCCTGTTGTACAATGGAAGTAAATTCCTGTTTGATATGACACTTTCACATGTTTTTTTTCTTGCTGCCATATATGTTGTGTTCACTTTTAATTATGACCATAATCATTCACATGCAAACCTTTGTGATTACTGATGACAGCTGTAAAACATGTTCTGTGAAATCATCAGCTAGTGTACTGGTTACTGGTGATATCTGAGTTACATTTCAACTGACATTGCTCTACCTCTGGGCATGAGCCTAGTAATGATTTATAACATTCTCAGGATTAACACTTTTACATATAAATATGTATTAACCTGTAGGATATTGTTATTTCTACGTTGTGCCTTTATGTACATTTTTTCCCAGTATCACAGCATGTATTGCTGTGCAATAAAATATAATATAAGACTGATTATATGTAGCACCTTGGAATTGAACCTTTGACAACATGGCACATGAACTTCTAAAGTCTTTGTATTAACTAGTACCAACACAGAGGAATTAACATCACAAGTGTGTAAGGTAAGGACTACAAATGTGTACATGCCTGGGAATATACCTACATAACATAGCATTCATCTTTAGCTATACTGAAAATTATGCAGTTTATGCTATAATAATGTGCAAATGTCATCAGATCTATCAAGTCATATATTTTTCTTGTCACGTGATTTTGTTTTACCATACTACATACTGCCGACTGACTGACGTGATAATACTCGAATAAATATCTATGCAATGTATGCTAAGACCAATAAGGAGCAGGTGCCCAATTGGAAGTACTGTCTCCTTAGCCTGAACAAGCAAATAAGAGCACTAGTGAAATCCTCCAAAGCAAACTTTGAGTCTAAATTGAAATTGGCCACATCTACTAGAGACAATCATAAGGCCTTCTTCAGATGCAGTATGTCTGCAGCCTCAAAGGAAGCACCCAGATCTGTTCAGAAATGGTGGTTAAGGACACCACATATACAAATGCTGTAGATATAGCAAACTTGCTGGCTGGCAGATTCAGCAAAAACTTTACCGCTCTGGCCCCCCTTCAGTAAATCAGTACATCCCCACTACCTGCCCCCTTCCTCTTATATCTAGGGAACAGGTCATTACTGCTCTCTGAAGAGCAAAAAATACAGCCTCCATGGGACCCAATAACATCCCAGGCTGCATCCTATGTGAACTCAGGCAAGAACTTGCAGCACCATTAGGCACCCTATTCAACCACAGTCTGAGTACTGGCTTTGTCCCAACTGAATGGAGGACAGACACTGTCATCCCTTTACACAAAGGTGGAGCATCCACTGAACTGGGAAATTATAGACCCATCAGCCTAACTAGCCTGATCTGCAAGGCCATGAAACAGATTATCATGGACCTCATTAACAAGGACATTGCCAACCTCCAAACCTCCAAACACCTGATCCCACACAGTTAGGCTTCATAAAGGGGACATCATGTCTGCTAAATATGGTCAACTTCTTTGAGACAGTCACCAAAGCCATGGATGAGGGGAAAGTGGTGCACACCAACTACCTTGACCTGGCAAAAGCCATAGCCACTATTCCCCACACTTGGGCATAAAAGATAAACTCTCTCAACTAGGCATCAATCCATATGTTACCAGATGGGTAGCAATCTGGCTCACTGATAGAACCCATTTTAAGAAATAAGCAAATGATGCTAAAATTTATATATTTTTATGCTGTAATTGTAAACAAATTTTCAGATGATTAATGCATATATTTTTTATGCATTGTTTGCATTTTTCTAGGTTGCAGATGGTGAAGCGCCTGTAATTGTATGGTATAAAAGTTGTATATATCTTTAAGCTCTCTTTGTTCCACTAACTGATTTTGTAATCTGATTGAGCTGTGTCAGATTGAGGTTTGTATTTAAATCTGTTCTTGCCATTGTTTTTATACACACTGAGGAAGAGTTATTACTCGAAAGCTTTGTGGATTGTTACAATAAATTGTGGATTATTTTATTCATACCTTCTGCATGTCTGCTTTTTGCAGTTTGGTTGCTGTGTTCACTGACAGAACCCACCTAGTTAAAGTAGGGGAAGCCACCTCAAGCAGTAGACCCATAACAAGTGGCATACCCCAGGGTTCGGTCTTGAGGTCTCTCTTATTTGGGATATACTTTTATGAGGTGCAGACCAAAACCAGTGGGCTACTGCTGACCAAGCTTGCAGATGACTGCAAGCTGGGTGCAGTCATCAATTCCCCTAGTGATGTGGACATCCTCCAAGAGCACCTTACTCAGAAAAATGACTAGTGCCAGAAACATGGGCTCAAGATGAATACAAAAAAAATGCATCATCATGCCCTTTGGGGATAGTTATGTCCCCACAAATTATGACATTAATAACAATGTCCTAAGCACGCAATCAGTCATGAGGAATTTGGGCACCCAGGTTGATAGCAACCTGACTTTTGACCACCATGTTGCTTCCATTTTACGGAAAGCCTTCTACATGGTCCACTTCGTAAGTAAGAGTCTCTCATCCAGGGACAAGAAGGTCATAACATCCCTTGTATTCTTCCCTTATAAGACTCATTACTGAGTACAATGCCCCTTTTGGCATGTACCTCACAAAGCACATGCAGCAGCTGGAGAGACCAAAGAGGTTCCTCACCAGGAGAAACCAGGGCCTCAAACATCTAACATACAGAGATAGGCTAAAAGCTCTATCCATCTACTCAGTTTCATACAGACTCCTCAGAGGTGACCTCTGTCAGGCATACAAGGCAATCACGGACCCCACCTTGATGGGATTGCTGCATATCCTCAAGTCAAGCTCCACTCGAGTAACCTGCACGTGCAGCCTCAACCTGGTCTGTGAACATCAACAAGACTTGTTGATGGGACAGATTTGTGTCCCAGATACTCCCCCATCTATGGAATAAACTCCCTATCTACATCAAGCAGAGTACTTATTTGCTCCTTTTTAAGTGCAACCTGGATAACTGGTTGGGAAACAGTAGTAAAAAGCACTCCACCACTTGTGGCTGTAAAATTAAGCTCATAGATTTATTGCACATTAACGCAAAATAAAGAAACAGCGTTTTCGTGCAAGTATTCCTCAGACTTCATCAGATAAACACCATGTTGAATCAATTACACACACACACACACACACACACACACACACACATACACACACACATATATATATATATATATATATATATATATATATATATATATATATATATATATATATATATACACACACACACACACACACACACTTGTAATTAATCCAATAAGCTAATTAAAAACAAGTACTAATATTTAAAAGGGAAATAACCCATAATATTTAGTGTGAACATTAAATAAATTACATATGCTACAACAAGACTCAAATGCTATATTAAAAACCTTACTAATATTTTCTTGTACATAAATTAATTGCACAAAATAGTTTAATAAAAAAATAAATAATGAATCCAATATAATACCAATAGTCAGTATGAATTTACCAATGAATTTTTTGACCTTTTTGTCAAGGGCTTCAAATTTGTTCCCAGTAAGAAAAGTAACTTGACTCAAGTTATTTTTGATTTAAAAATGTTTATTCGAAAATTTAATTTGGAGAACATTTTTGGAAATTAGTCTACCAGGTTGGATTCTGATACACCTAAGAAAAACAGTGTATTCAATCCCCCATACACCCTCAACTTAAAAATCTAGAATCAGTTATGGAAAATGAAATCAGGAGAATGTTTGAAAACAACAGGGTCCACTCAAATCTGGACACTAAACAGAAGCAGGTTTTGAAACAATTGTGTTCTGATTCATCTATGCGTGTTATGGAACCCAATAAGGGTGGGGCGGGGGTCGTCCTTATGGATAAAATTATATATGAAGGCAAGATGTTTTCTATCCTTAATGATGGTAGCAGATACAGTAAGGTCTCCATCAATGAGGTTAACCTATCATATAAGAAAATTGATTTAGCACTTAAGGATCTTTTTGATCAAGGGGTTATAGATTTTAGAACTCAACAATACTTGGAGAATGATTCCCCAAGGGTTCCCTCAATTTTTGGGATAGCCAAGATCCATAAGTGCATAAGGCCCCCCCCCCCCTTCAGCCCATTGTGGCCTCTGAAGGTTTCAAGATTGCACCCTTAGCCAGGTTTCTTGATTGGAAGCTTAAGGTGTTATGGGGGAGGGAGGTTTACCTACTTAAGGATTCATGAGAATCCTTGAGTAAGGTTACTACTGATCTATATACACTGGGATTAATTTTTGTTACGGTCAATGTAGTTGACTTATTTTCAGTAATACCTCATGAGACTGGACTGGCCTGGTTTGAGGAAGCTCTCAGGGGTAACTCTAGTGCTACTGAGAATGACATATTCATGTGTTTGGAAACAGCGGAGCTTGTTTTGAAAAACAATTTTATGTATTTCGAAGGTGAGTTCTTCAAACAGGAGACTGGGGTGGCAATGGGGGCCAGTTGTGCCCCCATTTTTGCAGATGTAGTATCCATATGGGAGAAAAAAGTTTTGCATAATAGTGAATATGTCCATAAGTGGAACCTATATACTAGGTTTTTGGATGACATCTGCAATTTTTTGGACAGGTAGACTAGATGAACTGGATGAATTTGTTTTTAAAAAAACTATTTCATGAACTAGTTGCACATATACGCTTCCTTTTAGTTGGACTTGAAGCTGCATGCAAGGATGCCAAGAGACTAAAATGTTGGTTAAATGATTTTGTTATGCAGTTGCCTAGTCATGAACAAAGTACAAAATATAATTGAAACTACTTGGAATATAACTGAAACTACTTAAATGTTAAATTTTAAATTTTTAATTTTAAATATTAGTCCACTGTTTGCTCTAAGATTCAAACAAAGTCTTGGTTTAACTAGTTGCTGCTGTCTAATGTAATCAAAGTGCATAATATACAAATATAAATATAAATATATAAATATATAATATAACATCTTGTATTAAAATAAAATATTTATATATTTGAAACATGATATTTAATTTATCTATGTAAAGCACATGAGAAAGGTTTTTAAAGTGCATTCAAAATGTTATTTAAAATGTGTTTTAAGTCTTTTAATACTCTATATATCATAAGAAAAATTTGGTAACATTGGCTTGATTGGATAATTGATGTTTGTCAATTAATTGTTTAATTTTTTAGTCTCAGTATTTAAATGTTTGAGAAGTGTTTGTACAATGTCTTAGTCTGAGGAAGGTGGGGAAAACTTCCCTACCGAAAGCGCTAACTTCTATTAAATAAATCCGTGCTCTGTCTGATTCACAGTTACTACGGCTTCCACTGTGTTTTTTTGTCTTTAGTTTGTTCAAATTGCCTTTTCGAGAACTGGATGAATTTATCCACCATATCAACCAAACTATTTCATTTTTCAAATTTACCTACTAGACCAGTTTTGATCAAATGAACTACCTAGATGTCTTAATTAGCAAACAAGAGCAAAGTTTCAAATCTTCTGTCTACAGAAAACCTACTTATTCCAACACATACATTAGCTTTATGAGTGCTCACCCCTTCTTTCAGAAGAAAGGGATTATCAAAGGTCAATATATGCTTGCAAGTCGTATGACATCAATAGGTATTGCAGAGTTGGAAGGATAAATATAAACCAATTCTGGGGAGGGGTATTGATTTTTCTAATCAACATGGAGCACTTGGTCAGACTGATGGAAGTTACAACAGATCTTTTATTACCAAGTTTAGTGGTAATGCATACCATATTAGGGCTATTGTTGAAAACGAGTGTAAAATTTTTTTTAATTTCACAAATTTACCCAACCTTAAAAATAAATCCATTAATGTAGTTTTTAGAAAAGACCAGAATATAAAAAATCTGCTGGAAAAGACCAATTATAAGTTCCACCCTTCATACAAAAGAAAGGGGACATACAAGTGTGGAGCTTGCAAACAGTGCCCCTATATTATACAAAAGGAAGAAGTTTTGAATAGCTCCAGACAAAAAGTCTTGGTTTCCCCTAATTACTTTAACTGCAATAGCTCCGGGTGGTTTACCTAGTTATTTGCAGTGTATGTCAAAGTTTTTATGTGGTGAAAACTGAGAGACAACTTAAACGTAGGATATATGAGCATATGAACAGTATTAGTAATAAAAACAGCTACAATGCTTTACCTAGACATCTTGCCCTATGTCCTGAGGCTGTTTGTTTTTTTTTTTTGTTATTGAAAAAGTACAAAAGGAATTGAGAGGGGGACCATGGGAAGCTAAATTGGCTTACAGAGAAGCTTTTTGGCAAGTGGTACTTCAGGCCAATAAGGCTCCAGGCCTCAATGATAAAATTTCTTTGACACCACTCTTAAAACTCAGGTTGGCAAAACTGAGTTGTTCGAAACATTTAGATTTATTCAGGAATATATAAAAAATACACTCATGGTTTCACGATTTATACTCTCTATATTTTGGTATTATATTGGATTAATTATTTATTTTTTTATTAAACTATTTTGTTGAATTCATTTATGTACAAGAAAATATTAGTAAGGTTTTTAATATAGCGTTTGAGTCTTGTTGTAGCATATGTAATTTATTTAATGTTCACACTAAATGTTATGGGTTATTTCCCTTTTAAATATTAGTACTTGTTTTTAATTAGTTCATTGGATTAATTACAAGTGTGTATATATATATGTGTGTAATTGATTCAACATGGTGTTTATCTGATGAAGTCTGAGGAATACTCGGACGAAAACACTGTTTCTTTATTTTGCGTTAAAATGCAATAAATCTACGAGCTTAATTTTACAGCCACAAGTGGTGGAGTGCTTCTTACTACTGTCCATTTTTTGGTTTTGGTTATTGTTGGACAATAGTTCCTCCTGTTCTTTTTGGTGGTTGGGAAACAGAAAATATACCCCTGGGATTCCAACCGTGTCCTGGCTGGACAGGGGCATCAGGTACTGACCTGTCTAAACATGGGCTAAACTCTTGGCTAGGCTTATAAGGGCCACAGGGCCAATAACCTAGTAACCTCCTATGATCCTATGATCCTATGACAAGCCTGAAACTTTTTTTACTATACACTGTGCCTTCATACAAATACTAATTTTGGGCCTAAATACTTTTATATGAATTACATTTACCATTAATTAATTGTGTTTATATCTTGTATGCTAAATGACGTGCCAGTGGCAAGCTAAAGTGTATAGCCGACAGCAAAGCATTATCTGAGGAGTAATTATTTTTTAGTTTTTGCCTTATAATGAGAAGTGCCATTTTCATGCAGGCATTGCTGACCACTGGCAGTGCTCTGTGCCAACTGTCGTCCAAAGGATGACCACAAAAATGACAGTTGTAGTTTACAAGATACTTGTCCATGTGTGTGATGTGGCCTGTGTTTTAGCTGACATAATTATTATTTTAGGAAAGACCACATCTAAAGGGCCAGGCCATACAGAAGGCATATTTTCACCCAAGCCTGTTTCAGGAAGAGTTAGACATGATGGATATCCAGATATGCCACTAGAGCCATGCTAGTGCATAGCTCCAAAGCTGTTTCGATGTGCTATACACATTTAGCTACCTGTGTAATTTGCAAGTTATTTTTTTTCTCATTCCTTTGCACATCTACTGTTTTTTTCACAGCATGCACACAGGCCTCTTCTTCAAATATACACCATTTTCTCAGTGCAATGCTGCAACATGTGGGGGGGAAATATCTGGTTTGCCCTACCCCAAATGAAAGAAATATCATCATGCAAAATTTCTGTGACATGGCACATTTTCCTGAGGCTCTAGGGGTCATAGAATGATCCCACATAAAAATAAAAGTTCTACCTAGTGAACTGGGAAGGAGATACATTAATAGGAAAGGCTATGACTCTATCAACAGTCAAGTGGTCTGTAATGCACAAGGGATCATCTATAATGTGTTTGCAGGTAACCCTTGCAGTTTCCATGACTCTCACATGTGGCACAACTGTGACCTGAACCCAAGATTCTCAAGGGGCAGCTCCCCACAAGAACATCTAGATCCAGGATATGGACTTGAAACTTGACTAATGGCTCCCATGAGAAGCCCACACAACCAACTGAGAAAGGTTAGAATAATGCACATGCTCAAACTAGAAATATCATAGAGCATAAAAAAATAAAAAAAAACAGACTGGAAGATGCAGGAAAAACAGAGTGAAATCCACACGATGTTAGCATAATAAAACTTTAATCCACGCTTCCGTAACCAAACTTCTTCAGAACAAAATGTACATACTCAGCATCACTTTTAAAAACAGTTTTGAAATACTTCACCAATGAGCTCATTTTTCCACTTAAACAATTACACAATTAATCAATACAATTTCTGAGCTCAGGAAGTTATTTCCTTATATAGACTCTAAGGTCTTTCAAAAAACATTTAATGCTCACAGCATCATTTATACCAGTTTTTATTTTTGTCTGAATTAAGTCTAATCTGCCATAAAGCCTCCTTTTGTTCAAGATTTGTTTTGAAATTGCCACCCCTGAAGTCATGACTTCCTTGTTCCAGCACAGAAAACAAAAATGTATTATATGTAGGACAGATGGTAGTATGCTTATAAAAAGCATTTGTCTTGTTTTGTTTTCTAATGTTATAGTAATGTTCTTTTATTCTAGTGCATAGGGCTCTTGTAGTCATACCAATGTAGAATGCACTGCAATGTGCACTCTCAAAGCATAAGGTAAGTGTTCTAAATTAACTAAGGGACCTTCAGAAATATATCTGCATATGTTACACTTCCCGCACTTGTACATGCCCCATTTTTTCTGTGTACTAATGGGACAGCATCCCACTTTGTTTCTCCCTCTTTGAAAAATATTTTTCAAATTGTTTTGATTTTTATATACAGACCTTGGTTGGATCCCTACAATAGATTGTAAATCTTTATTTCCCTCTAGAATTTTCCAGTTGTCAGAAATGATATTTCTGATAATACCACTGTCTACTGTCATGCCCAAACAGAAGTAATTGCCAGCATCTGATGTATTCCTGTCTTGGTTCTGTTTTGTGTTAATGTTAGAAAAGCCACACTCAAGGATAGCTGGAAAGAGGCAATCCCTGTTCTGTATAACATATTCAGCCTGCTCTTTTAACAGGGTCTTACTATACCCTCTTTCAACAAACAAGGTAATAATAAATTCTATTTCCTTCAAAAAGTCACCCATTTCACTTGTCATTCGACTAGCTCTTATGAGATGTCCTTTTGGAATGTTATTCTTCAAGTAGCGAGGGTGCATGCTGGTATAATGCAAGTAACTGTTGGGGAAAATTTCTTTCCTGAAAATCCTGCTTACTAACTTGTAAAGCTTAACATCCCATTCCAGAATCACATCTAAAAAATGGACTTTTAGTCCCACATCCCCAGGACAAACTTTAAATATCCTGACCCGGAATTAAGGGTGCACTTTGTGTACATCCTCAACCATAACAAAAAACAAGTCATCGAAATAAATCTCTTAAAAATATAATCTGGTATCCCATGACTAGTGGTTCTAACACAGTACACTCCCACTGACCCATCACAATGTTCACAAAGGATGGGGCTGTAGAGGACCCCATAGCTAACCCCCAAATTTGTTTGTGTATTTTCTTGTTAAATACAAAAAATATATATTGTTTAGTAGAACATCTATTAATTCACAGTAAAAATTGCTTTCAGAATTATTAAATGTGGAAAATGTGTTTAAATGTTCTCTAACTTGTTCCACTCCTTCAAAGTAGGGAATACAAGTGAAAAGAGATACAACATCAAGACTAAACATCACTTGTGTGGTGGTATCAAAAGCTGACACTAAAATATGTTCCCTAACACTGTTTAAAAAGTCCCATGAGTCTTTCAAGTATGAATTCATTTTTTGAACAATAGGATTTAAGTTAGAGTCCGCCAGTAAGGTATTGTAACTTCAGACCATATCTATCCATATATCTATATATATATATATATATATATATATATATATATATATATATATATCATAACTCAGAGATAGCACTACATTGGGGAATAGGGCAATTATAAAAGGTTTCCCTTCACTTACCTTATGCATCACGTTACTTCCTGGCTTCCTGATTGTTGGCTGACTATAGCCAGTTGATGAAGAATTTTTTTTCGAAGTTGTCCGTGTTCACTACATTTGCAGTTCATGTTTTTTAAAATTCACTAGCCGAACATCAGGCACATCACTAAGGAACACACACCCTGTGGCTGTCTTCCACCTTCTTCCCCCCAACAAGTCACTGGGTAACAAATCTGAGCTATGAAACCATAAAACAGCAATAAATCCACATGGGAGACAACTACCAAGTCTGACCACCTTCAGAAAGAAACCTACAAAATTCTAAGAGCTAAAGAATACTTTATTTTATTCTAATGAACAGGTTAAAGCACTGGAATTCACAGTTTGCTTTTCATCCGAAGCAACCAGTATGAACGTCATCAGAACATAGAACTAAAATCCCTGAAACCACTTTACATATATATATATATATATATATATATATATATATATATATATATATATACTAGTCAAATAAAAGAACCAGTTAATTAAATAATTGAATAATGGAATAATTAACTGCAGCAGTCAAGGAATAAAAGCAAGTCATACTGTGCTGTGGATGGTTTGTAAAACATTTTAAACATTTTTAAAAGCACTTCACTGTACATTATGAAACCAAAAGTATGTAAAAAAGCTATGTATACAAAACCATATAAAACCATGTATGAATAAAAATATGTATTAAATATAAAATTTATATTAAATCTGAAACTTGTTAAAAATTATGGCTAAAGCAATAAAAATGTTTTACAGCTTAAGGGATTTCTTCTTTAAAATAGGAACAATAGATGCATTGTCATTGATGCTTGGTATGTGTGCAGCATCTAACTTTAATATCCAAGCGAATTCCTTGGCCTTGGAACCCCCTCCCCGGGTTAGGTGAAACTTTCTCCAAGATAGAAAATAAAAAGTGATTAAAATTATTACACAGGGTGGTGTGCCTATAGATTATTTTCATTACATTTAGAAATATTGTAATAATGCTCATAGATGTGTTTCTTTAAATGTCTCTGGTTTGCCTACATAAAATGCTGGGCAAGTAGAACAAACAGCCAAACAGACTAAGCCCTTACTTGAAAAATTCCCATCATGGGTATAAATATTAAGAATTTAGGTTATTATCATCTAAAGAGAAACATTTCTTATCTAGGATGTATTTACATTGATTGCATCTACCACACTTGGTGGTTCCCTTCAAACTTTTCGAGACGGTAGTAGATTAAACTGTTTTTAATATGTTCTTAATATTGCTCGCCCTTTTAAAAATAATATCTGTCCTACTATATTCTTAATCTTATCCTCACTTGTTAGAATGTTCCAATTGTCATAGATTATGTTTTTAACTGTATTACAGCCAGCATTATATTGCAGCACCAGAACCCTGGGGGTATTCAGTTTTGACCCTATCTATTTTAACCATTTCATTGTGATCACTGGACTGACCATTAGACTCCAACAAATCAGCTAGTTGATTATACTTAATACTGGAATGATGGCTGTCCAATCCTAGGCCAAATAAATGGACATATTTAGTACCTCAATCCCTAAAAATGTCATCACTCATGGAGCAAACTAGTTTCCTAGATTATTCCCTTTCAATAAATATAGATTCAAGTTTAGTCCTTTCCATGTTATATAAATCTCTATAGAAATCTTGCAGGACAGCCTCACAAATTGTCCTTTAACCAAGCTTTTCTTGAGAGAAAAAGGGTGTGCACTATAGCTATTAGAAAATGTGGGTTTTCTGTATAAGTTAGAAAGAAATCCCTCAGCTCCCTTGAAACTAGTGGTATCTAAATAATTAATCTGATTGAAATCAACATTATAGGTGAAAATTAGAAAGGTGGTAGTTTTGTTGAGAAACTTGATGAATTCTGGAATAATATCTGTGTCTCCAGACTGTAGTATTAAAATATCATCCAGATATCTCAAATAAAGTTTAATATATTTGTAATTTGCAAGACATGTTATTGATAATGATGTTTCACATAACTTTATATTCACAGTCTTGCAATTAATAAGACCTGATATGAGACTTGCTGATATTGAAAATTTCACTGAAATAAATGAACTGAGATGGATGGTAACTTTGCAAGCAGATAAAGAATATGGTTTGGATGGTTATATACCTTTAAAATCTGTGCTGAAAGCTCACTCAACTAGATGATTGCATTGAATGTATTTGCTAATTGAACTGTTTTATTAGTATATATGTAGCTGTTTTTGTTCATTTGTATAAGGTCTGATGAAGTGCTGAGATAGCATGAAAGCACTTACCTATTTTATTGTTTTATTATTTTGTATTTTTAAATAAAGAGTGTAGTGAATTTTAGCCATTTGCTGGATTCTCTGTTTGTTTCTGCTGTTGCTGTTTTGGAGGATTTTTGTACACATTCTTATACTAGAAAAACTGAATACCCCAGAGCCATGGTGCTGCAATATATCATTGGCTATAATATAACTAAAACCTTACCCAAAACAATTGAAACATTCTTATAATTGACAATAAGATTAAGAATATACTGAGACAAAAACATGTTTATTTTTAAATGGGCAAGCAATATTAAGAACATATTAAAAAGTGGTAAATCTGCTACCGTCTCAAAAACTTTGAAGGGAACCGCCAAGTGTGGTAGATGCAATCAATGTAAATACATCCTAGATAAGAAATGTTTCTCTTTAGACAATAACCTAAATTATATTTATACCCAGGATGGGAATTGTTTGGGTGCATGCTTAGGTCATTTGTTCTACTTGAGCAGCATTTTATGTAGGCAAAACTGAGAGACATTTAAGGAAACATGGGGGGTGAAACTGTCACCGAATCTGTCAGCCAGCAGACTGGTAATTTCTTCAGATTCAGCATGAGTGGTGCCATCCACAGCAAGTTTGATACACAGCTGTGTATTCCCTTTATGCAGGAGGAGAGCCATGTATTTTTGAGATGATTTTTAAAGAGGCTTTTATATTATGTTATATTATTATATTATATATCTTATATAAATGTCACTCTCTTCCCTGATAATCTGCTTCCTTCACTGTTCTCATTCTTATTTATTTTTTTAAGTTTGCCAGCAATATTTATTAATTTATTTATTTGATTTTACATTTGTTGACCGGGATTGTCTGACTGAGCTGAAGAGCCCTTTTTCAGCGGAGGCCCGGGGAGAAAAGCTCCAACATATTATACAATTGTCATTATAAATTAGCATTAAACAGCAATGTTACAGGATTATTACAAGGCATTAAGTAGCAATGCAATGTTATACAGTGTCAATAATCAGGAGTATAGCATATCTATTTCAAGATGTATAAAAATAAATATGTCATTAAGATGAGTATAGTTTTTGGGGTAAGTGGTTACAAAAACCCAATTTTATCATAATGTAGTTGCATGAAGGCAAGACCATTACAATAGAATGTTTCTCTGAGGCAATTTGCTTAATAGGTTTTAGAAGACAGTAGAAAGAGTAGTCAAGGAAGATTAGAGAGAGCTAGTGAGAAGAGTGAGTTAAGGGCAGAAAGTAGATTGATGTACGAGAAGTAGGGGATGTTTAAGGAGGGAGAGTGCAGTGGCAGGACCAGTGACTTTTAAAGTGCTCTTTGGTGGCTGTCTTAAATGGTTTAGGATGTGTAAGGATCCTGATTTCTAGTGGGAGCCTATTCCAGGCAATAGTGGGGTGATAGCTATACATGTTGCGTCCAAATTTAGACTTGGGCTTGTAGATTTGTAGCAGGTCTTGGTTAGAGCTTTGGAGAGGTTTGGAAGGAGAATAATGGGAGAAGAGAGGGGATAGCGCTGGGCAGTAGGAAGGCTGGTATAGGATAAAATGGATGATCTGGAGCTGAGAAAGAAGAAGCTGGTGGGGAAATTCAAGCCTGCTTACGTGTTTTAGAGAGAGACAGTGATAGGATTTGTAGGTTTGTTGGTCAGTAAATCTAGCTACCTTGTTGTAGGTAGATTCAAATTTGGTCAGAGTGCTAAGTTAAGATTTGTGAGAATTTGAGAATTGTACATTAGAACTGCCATGGTGGTGCTGCGGTAGCGTTGTCGCTTCCCAGGAAGACGTTGTCCTGTTCGATTCTCAGCTAAAGCGTCTTCTGTGTGGAGACATGTGTGAATGGGCGTACCTTCATTGAAGGTTGTGCATCAGGGCTGGCAACTCGGTACGTAAAAATCTACTGCCAATCATTAGTAGACCGGAGTTCCACTGTGGCGACCACTAACCGGGAAAAGCCAAAAGATTCAACAACATTAGACTGGGTAGAAGGTAGGTAAGAGAGAGAGTAATCTTGGGTTCAGAGGTAAGGAATTTCTTGTTATGATAAAGGAGCCCTAGTTTTGAATGAGTCTTTTTGATACAGTTATTAACATGCAAGTCAAATTTAAGCTGATCATCGATGGTTACACCTAAGAGTTTAGTACTGGATTCTACCTGAATGAACGTGTTATTAAGGGACTGTGTGGAGAAGGAGGGTTTAATATTTATGAACTTTTTAGGTAGGAAGAGTAACAGCTTTGTTTTTTTAGGGTTAAGGATGAGCTGGTTGTTGGAGAGCTATGTTTTGCCTAAGTTAAAAGACTAGCTTAGAGGGAGAGTTGGCTGTGGTGATGACTGTAGAGTCATCTGCGTATTGCACTAAAGATGATTGAGGACAGGAGGTATAGAGCTGATTAGTAAAGATATTAAAAAGTAAAGTCTCTAGGATAGACCCTTGAGGTACACCCATTTTGACAGGGAGAGGAGGGGAGAGTGCAGAGTGCCATCTCACTGATTGAGATGTATCAGTGAGGTAGCTGGAGAACCATGCAACCAGTATCAGAGGAGAAGTTGAGGTTATGCAGTTTGTACAGCAGAAGAGTGTGAGACAGTGTTGAAAGCTTTTGAGAGGTCCAAGAATAGGCAAGAAATAAGTTTATGGTCGTCCATAGCTATAGAGACAGCCTATATCTAACTCTCTTTTTCTCTATAATATATGTATGCACACAGAGAAAAAAACAAACATAATTCCTTCTTCACCTTAGTTGATGAGGATGTTATTGTTATTCAGTTATTGCTGAAGAATGATCCCAACTGCTGTTATGTTTCTTCAAATACATTTATTAAAAGACACTGACATGTAAGCTGTTACCACTTTTTGTAGTTAGCCAATTTTCTTATTCCTTCTACTCAATTATTGTTTCTTCAGCTTTTATTTCTTCCACTTCTAACTTCAGCCTTACATCTGTCTTTACTGATTTACCTATTTTTTTTAAATGACAATAGTTATGACTAATTCCTTGTCATACTAATTGCTATTCTTATTTCTTCTCAATCTATAATTAAGCATCATGTAGACTTTATGTAGCTATTGCAAGATATCACTCAGAACACTTGTGTGCTTCTATAATTTTTAAATTTTACTTTTTATGCTTGAGCTCTTCAGTGATAAAACAAAGATTTACATGACCCCTAGCATGCATGATCAGAGATTCCTGGACTTTGTAAATGTAAACACCTTGGACCAGTTAATCTGTATGCCCAATAGGCAAGCAAGCATCGTTGACTTGGTCCACGTAAACATGGTGGAACATTGCACCCTCCCTAGTGCAATGTCCTTGCTAGTGGTCCACACAAACATGGTGGAACATTGCACCCCTCATTAGTGCAATGTCCTTGCTGGTCAGGTCAAACCAAAGAGTTAAATGGAGGGCAAACTTCCTACTACTAAGTAACACCCTGGCAAAATTTTAGCCCCCGCCCAAACCACGAGAACACTTCTGTATCATTCACAGAGGCCCTATACAATCATATCATCATCTACATCATACAGACAGATGTACCTACCCAGATCAAGAGCAGGATCAACTCAAAAAACAAGCTGCCCTGGTGGAATCCCAACATCAATAGGTTGTATAACAAATGAAATTTATTGCAAAAATTAGGAAGTGCAATGCCCAACAAGGAATAAAATTCCTCATCAGCCTAAACAAGCAACTTAAAGGGCTAATATTTTTCTACAAAAGCCAAATATGAGGTAAAATTAGACTTCCAGGACAATGAAAATTATAAAGCGTTCTTCACCTATGACTGTAACCTCAAAGGCAATGCACAACAATGTACTGAATTACTTGTAAATGGTGCCTATTCAGAGCCAGAAGATATAACAAATCTCCTGGCCAACAAATGTAACTCCAGTTTTTTACTGCCCCCAGATGCCATTCAAAAAACACCTACATCCATAACTCCCTCAACCATACCTCTTAACTGCCCAGATTTTCACAGAATATTCAGATTTTTGCCTCATACTTTATACCTGGTCCTCATAAAATTTGTGTTTTGTTGGCAATTCTACATGATTGCATAGGTAACTACACACATTGGCCCCAAATTAATTCAGGTTTGTCAAAAGCTGGTCTTGCCTACTCAGCCTGGTGGACTTCTTTGAGAAGGTCACCAAAGCAATGGATGTGGGCAAAATTGTGCATACTGCCAATCTCAACCTGACCAAGGCATTTGACACAATACCCCAACTGAGCTTTATAGGAAAGCACAGTATTATCTATAAACCTCTACATCACACATTGGATAGTCAGCTGGCTTACAAACAGGACCGAAGAAGTTAGTACAGTGGGGGTGCCTTAGGATTCACCACTGGGTCAACTCCTGTTTGGCATCTACTTCTGGGATGTCAAGTCTAATGTCAAGGGCCTCTGGCTGACCAAGTTCACAGATTATTGCAAATTGGGATCAGTCATTGAATCCCCAGGATACTAATATTCTATAAAAGGCCTGATACAAACTAACAACTGGTGCCAGAGTCAGAGTCTAAAACTCAATGCCAAAAAATGCATCACAGTGCCTTTCTGAAAAACGGCCACCCCATCAAAGTACTACATTGACAATACTCACCTAAAAGTAGATTCTGCAGTCAGGGGGTTGTGAACTAATGAACTGAAAGTTATTTGGCATTTGACCATAATGTGTCTACTCTAGTGAGTAAAAAATTATATGTTACACAGCTTATAAGCAGATGTATGGCATCTAAATCTAAACATGACATTACTCAGTTGTACTCTGCTCTCATAAGACCAGTCATTGAGGACAATGCCCTCTTTGGTGTATAAGTGGCCAGGCATATGCAACAACTTGAGTGTCCACAGAGATTCCTCAAAAAAAAAGGATGCATGGTGTGGAAAACAAGTCCTTTGTGGCCCACCTCAAAGCCTTATGCTTATGCTCGGTCTTCTGCAGGCTGCTGAGGGGTAACCTATTCCTGGCCTCTGATCCAGCCATAATAGACCTGTTGCAAATCCATAAAACAAGTAACATCAGAGGCACATGATCCAGGGGCCTAAACCATGACTGCCACAAAATTAGGACAAGCTGGAGAGACAGGTATGTGTCTCAGAGGGTCTCCCTTCTCTGGAACAGGCTTCCCATACATGTGAAGCAGAGTTCATTCCTGCACTTATTCTAGTAAAACTTGGATCAATGGATACTAATGTTCAACACTGCTGTGAGCCCATTCATAATAATATCACCCATTCTGACCCCCAAGAATATAGTTAATATATTAGCAGACAGTTGTTTGCTAATTTTACCTCTCCTACTAACATTATCACCTCCACTATCATTGAGAATTTAGTTTCCCCTGTGACCATCTTGGAACAAGTCTTAGAATCCCTGTTAAAGGCTAAAGATAATAGTTCAGTGGGACTAAACAACATAAGAAGGTGTATTCTCATAAGTGCCACATATGTACTATTTGAGTAGCTACTAAAACTGTTCAACATCAGCCTATATATAGGGTTTCTACCCGATACCTGGAGAACAGCCATTGTGACCCCCTCTCCTACACAAGGGTGGTCCCTCTACAGACTCGGGTAATTATGGCCCCATCAGTCTCACCACTCACCAGCCTTATATGCAAATCCATAGAAAGTATCATAGCAGAACTCACTTATGTAAACATAGGCAATTTAACTCATCTAGATCCTTATCAGATTGGTTTTGGTGGCAGCACAATTGTGCATCAGACAGCATTGTTGCATCACAGCAAGAGGTTCTCTGGTTTGATTCTTGGCTGAGTGCCTTCTGTGCAGAGTCTGCACATTCTCCCTTCACTCATATGGGTTTCCTCCAGGCACTCCGGTTTCCCCCCACATTCCAAAGACAAGTAGTAGGTAGATTGGATAAACAGAATTGGCTATAGGTGTGAGTGTGCATGCAACTGTGTGGTGTGGCAGGAAAAACCAGGGCAGAGCTAGCCACCCAGTGGTGTGAACCTTGGCTCTAGATTATTGTCATTGTTGAAGTGACACCCTAATCCCATGAAAAAAGGGAAAAAGGGGTTGTGGATGGATCCCAATCAGATAAGTTTTAGGAAGGGCAGGTCCTGTCTCATGAATATTGTAAACTTCTATGAAAAGGTGACAGGCGCTATGGACAGTAGTCATTCTGTGCACACTGATTATCTCACCCTGGCCAAGGTTTTTGACACTGTCCACCATTTTGTTAGACAAGATTAATGTAAACCCATACATTATCTTTTGGGTTGTAAATTGGCTGTCTAACAGAACCTAAGTTATGAAAGTTGTTGCTTCCCCCTTTTGCATATAACTTTATATCAAGTGTGGTGCCACAGGAATCAGCTCTTGGCCCTTTCCTGTTTGGCATTGATTTTGCAGACATCCAAGCCAATATACCAGAAGTGTGGTTGACTACTTTTGGTGATGACTGCAAAGTGGATTTGGTTATCATCTCATCCACAGATACAAAACAGCTCCAGCAAGGGCTGTAATATGCAGATACATGGTGTATCAAAAATGATTGCAAACGAAATGAAAAAAGTGCAGTACAGCAATGTTTAGCAGAAAGGCTGTTCCCGCCTCATATGTTATAAACGACACTCCTCTTCAGGCACATACCTTCATAAGAGACCAGGGTACTTGTGTGGAGAGCTTTCTCTCATTCAAGCATCATGTTTCCACCACTGCCAGGAAATCCTTCTATCTAGTCCAGTTAATTTCCATGGGAATATTTTAAGATCCAAAGACGTCATGCTACTACTGTTCTCTTCCCTTATCAGATCCATTGTTTACAACGTTCCCTTTGGTATGTACAAATTCTAACATATCCCTCAATTGGAAAGGCCCCAAAGATTTCTAACCAAGAAAATTAGAGGTTTAAAATCCTTCAACTAGCCCCCATAGATTAGCATGACTCTCCTTATACTCAGTGACCTACAGGTTGCTGTGAGTTGTCCTGTGTCTCACTTTTTGAGCCATGAAAGACCAAGTCCTATTTGACCTATGTCTTTGCAAAACCATTGGCTCTACAAACACCTGCACTAAGGATTCAAATCTGCACCAACAAATCAACAAGACATTCTGGAGTGATAAGTTCCCAACTCAATGTGTTCCTACCTTGTGGAATAATTTGCCACGTCAGGTAAAAAAGTACTAATTTGGCTACGTTTAAGAATAGTCTGATAACTGGATGGGTAGACACAATTTTACAGCAGGGTTATCATTTACAGCCCTGATAGATTTGGAAGGTGAGTACTACGAAGTGCCTGAGAAAGATGACAAGAAGCTTAAAGTTCATCTGCTTAAAGGTGTATATGGCTTGGCATCTTATGGTCTCTGTGATCTGTTGCCTAGTATGTACCAATGTTCCTATCTTCCTAAGATAAGTGTCGCACATACTCTTCGTCATTACCCAATCGCCCTTTTGAAAACACTAGAAGGTGGGGGAAAAGGAGTGCCCCATATAGGCTGAACCTTACACTATCCTTCTTCAGCAGAAAAACAATCCTCCAAAGACAACAAGAAACACAAGAAGTGGAGAGCTGCTGATTAATTCAGCTGGGTACATGCTACCATAAGCCATCATGTCCAGTCATCTGTAGCTCTAGTAAGGTGTGTGTGTGTGTGTGTGTGTGTGTGTGTGTGTGTGTGTGTGTGTGTGTGTGTGTGTGTGTGTGTGTGTGTGTGCATGTGCAAATAATTGAAGAAGATATACTTACCTCAATCCACAAATGCCCTTCAACACCAACAGCTGTTCTTTGGAGTACTTTCAGTATAACTACTGTCGATCAGCTTCATATTCTCTTCCAAATCGCTGTCCTATGTTTCTTTTTATTTGCTCTTTTTTCTGTGGTTTAGTTCAACAAAGAGGCTATTCACTAATGGGCTTTTCCAAATTCATCACTCTTTCAGTTCTGTGACTCTTTATGGGTTTGGCAGAAGTAATGTTCTGGTGCTTAACAACAAAGTGAAAAAGTCAGAGAGGAAACAGCTGAATAACTGACTCAGCAAGTCTCTGAAAATTGGGCTGTTGTATTATACTGCAGTAATGCTACCAGAAGAGTGAAGATCACTGTTGTTTTATATTGCAGTAATGCTACCAGATGAGTGAAGATCACTGTTGTTTTATATTGCAGTAATGCTACCAGATGAGTGAAGCTCGCTGTTGTATTATACTGTAGTAATGCTACCAGATGAGTGAAGCTCACTGTTGTATTATACTGCAGTAATGCTACCAGATCAGTGAAGCTCACTGTTGTATTATGCTGCTGTAATGCTACCAGATGCGTGAAGCTCACTGTTGTATTATGCTGCAGTAATGCTACCAGATGAGTGAAGCTCACTGTCTCACTATTGCATTATACTGCTGTAATGCTACCAGATGAGTGAAGCTCACTGTTGTATTATACTGCAGCAATGCTACCAGATGACTGAAGCTCACTGTTGTATTTTATTGCAGTAATGCTACCATATTATACTGCAGTAATCCTACCAGATGAGTGAAGCTCACTTTTGTATTATACTACAGTAATGCTACCAGAGGAGTGAAGCTCACTGTTGTATTATGCTGTAGTAATGCCATCAGATGAGTTAAGCTCACTGTCTCACTGTTGCATTATATTGCAGTAATGGTACCAGATGAGTGAAGCTCACTGTTGTATTATACTGCAGCAATGCTACCAGATAACTGAAGCTCACTGTTGTATTTTATTGCAGTAATGCTACCATAGTATACTGCAGTAATGCTACCAGAAGAGTGAAGCTCACTGTGGTATTATACTGCAGCAATGCTACCAGATGAATGAAGCTCACTTTTGTATTATGCTGCAGTAATGCTACCAGATGAGTGAAGCTCACTGTCTAACCCTTTCATTATACTGCAGTAATGCTACCAGATGAGTGAAGCTCACCGTCTCACTGTTGCATTATACTGCAGTAATGCTACCAGATGAGTGAAGCTCACTGTTGTAGTATACTGCAGCAATGCTACCAGATGACTGAAGCTCACTGTTGTATTTTACTGCAGTAATGCTACCAGATGAATGAAGCTCACTGTTGTATTATACTGCAGTAATGCTATCAGATGAATGAAGCTCACAATCAGGCAACAGCTGTATAGCAGACACAGCAGCCATGCA
>NC_056749.1:842513555-842710697 GCF_019279795.1 Protopterus annectens | reverse complement strand
ATTAACTTTAAGCAAAGGCCGTATGATGAAAAAGTTATTTTAGATGCCCTTCATAAAGTAATTGATACCAGCTTACTTTATAACAGGCCTTTAGTGAATACGATAAAAAAACAATAGAGAATTTAATATAGTGCAGGAGCGTCGAAAAGTTTATTTTGTTACTGTATATAATATCTTAAGTGAGAAAATTATTGATGCCATTTGATATTATTGGCCTTATTTAATTAATATGGAAGGGGTAAGAAATCTTTGTAGAACTTCAAATATCTCATTTTAGAGAAGTAGGAATATCAAACACATGGTGGTACACAGTGGTTTTGTTTCACCAGGTGAAGAGTTAAATTTACAGGTTTTGGAATGTGGCACCTTCCCTTGTGGAACTTGCTTGGTCTGCCCTAATATTACTAAATGTTTTGAAAAAATAAATGGTGTAAAATTTTGTTTCATGTCTGTTTTTCATGTATGAATAAATCAGTGATATATGCTTTATCTTACCCCCGTAATTTGTTCTATATAGGGGAGACTAAAAGAATATTTAAGCTACGGTTGCAAGAACATATTAGAGACATAAGAATAACAATGCTATGAGCCCTATAGCTTTACATTTTTTTACTTGTCATAGTAGTGATTTTTCACTTTTAAAAGCTTGTATTTTGGAACATATTTCATAGGTTCATAGGTTCATAAGTGGGTACTAGGCTATCTGCCCGAAGGCATTTGTAAGACTAGCCAGAATGAGCTGGCTTTCGCCATCCCCTTAGATTAGTTCCCTGTGCCTCTGTCCAGCAGATCCACTGAAGTGATCCCCAAAGTAAACTTTCTGTTTCCCATCCACTCATCAAGGTTTCTTTTGAAGAGTGTTAGCGAGGAGCTCTGCCTAATGTAGATTGGGATCTTGTTCCAAAGCATGGGAAGTCTCTGGGACAGGAATCTATCCCTCCAGCACGTCCTATTTATTGTTGTGGTGAGGTTTAGATCCCTAGAGTGTGTGGCTTGAGAGGATAAGGTTTTCTATAGGTGGAGCATGTCCATCAATTCTGGATTGGACATGGCCTTGTATGTCAGGCAGAGATCACCTCTGAGTAGGTGGTATGCAACTGAGTACAACTGGAGTTTCTTCAGTCGAGCTGCATAGGGCATCTGTTTGAGGCCATTGATCCTCTTGGTAAGGTACTTCTGTGGTCTTTCCAGCTGTTGCAGGTGTCTTGTAAGGTACATCCCAAATGGGGCATTGTACTCTAAGATGGGTTTGATGAGTGACGAGTAGAGGGGCACAATGACCTCTTTTGATCTGGATGCGAACCCTTTTGTGATTAGGTGGGCCACATAGAAGGATTTTCTAACCACTTTGGCAATGTGATTATCAAAGGAGAGATTACTATCTACTTGGGTCCCCAGATCCCTTATTACATCTTCCGTATTTAGGGGGCTACCACCTATGTGGTAGTTTGTGGGTACATTTTTTCCAAAGGGGATGACTATGCACTTTTTGGCATTTAGCTTGAGGCCATGATTTTGACACCAGGTATCCATCTCAGTGAGACCCTTTTGGAGGATGTCTGTGTCAGCTGGAGAGTCAATTTTAGCCCCTAGTTTGCAGTCATCTGCGAACTTGGTCAGCCATAGTCCTCCTGTGCTTGCCTGTACCTCTGAGAAGTATATGCCAAACAGGAGGGGTCCTAGGACTGAGCCCTGATAAACACCACTTGTAACTGGTTTAGAGACGGACCTACTCCAGCAATTCTCACCATGTGGGTTCTGTCCTTGAGCCAGTTGGCAACCCATCTTGTGATGTAGGGGTTTATGTTCAGGCTGGTGAGCTTGTCTATAATACCAGAATGGGGAATGGTGTTGAAGGCCTTAGCGAGGTCTAGGTAGGCTGTGTGTACCACCTTTCCCTTGTCTATAGCCTTGGTAACTGTCTCAAAGAAGTCCACCAGGTTTAGGAGGCATGATCTGCCCTTAACAAAGCCAAACTGGGTAGCGTCCAGTGTTTGGAGGTTCCCAATGTCTCTGTTAATGAGTTCCATGATGATGCGCACCATAGCCTTGCAGACCAAGCTAGTCAGGCATATAGGGCGATAGTTCCTGGGGTCTGTTGTGGCTCCACCTTTGTGGAGCAGAATAACCATTGCAGTGCACCACTCTATGGGTATGTAGCCTGTGGAGAGGCTGAGTTTGAACAGTGTGTTTAGGTGAGGGGTTAGTTCATCTTTGAGCTCATGTAGGATGCAGTCTGGGACTCCGTCTGGTCCCATTGATGCTGAGTTTTTGTCTTTGGAGAGGGTTGTTTTAACTTGAGTGTCTGTGATTTCAGGGACTCTACATTCTTATGGTATGGTTATGGGCCCTTTTGGGAGTGAGAGCGGGGTGAAGTTTGCACTGAACCTGTCTGCCAGGATGTTGGCGATATCGGTCGGTTCAGTGTATTTTGTGCCATTCTGCATTAACTCCGAGCAGATCTGAACATTGCCACTTAGATTCTTGACATAGCTAAAGAACACCTTGTGGTTATCTTTGGAGTCCTTGGCAATTTTTCTTTCAAAGCTCGCCTTGGATGATTTTATGAGGGATCGTAGTTTCTTGCTGATACTGATCAGGGATGTCTTCCCTTCTTGGGATTTTACTCTTTTCTGTACTAGTTTCCTCCTTCTATTGTATAGCTTGTTTATGGCAGGAGTCCACCAGACTGGTTTCCTTTTCCTTAGAGGAGTGAGTCTTGGTTTTGCTTGGGATGGCACGAGACATGCATTCCTGTAGCTGTCCATAGAATGCATTAGTAAAGGATTGTGCAGCTTGGACAGTGTTATCGTTCAGCATGGGGGCTTTGAAACTTTCCACCTCAGTCTTAAGTAACATGAAGTTTGCTTTTGAAAAGTTTTTTATGGTGGCTTGCTTGTCCAGGGGTGGGGGAGGAATATGGATATCCAAAGTGATTTATTTATGGTCAGATCTAACCAGCGAGGGGTTGACCTCTGGTGTGGAACACCGGTCGACCATGTTGGTGATGACTAGGTCCAATATGTTGTCATCTCTGGTGGGAGTATTGACCAGCTGAACCAGGGAGTTTGAGTTTATAAATTCTAGGAAAAGTTGGGCAAGGGATTTAGTACTTGAGTAGTTCTCCCAGTTAATGTTTGGGTAATTAAAATCACCCAATATTAGGGTGTTTGTTAGGACCTTTATGTTTCCGAGACATGGTGGGTGATCTGTAGCAAGCTACAATTTGAATTGCTGCTTTGCCCATTGTTAGTTGCACGTGGATGATCTCTGAAGCATCATGCTGTGCCACTAACCTGGAGGTGTGGGTATCCTTGATGAATATAGATACGCCCCTGGCTTTTGTATTTCGGTTTGGGTTCTGTGGCTGAAATGAATGGTATGAGTTGAACCTGGTAGTGCTGGGGTGCTGTTTGGAGCTTTAAACCAGGTTTCTGTTACTGCACATATATCGATTTTCTCCATACTGAGGAGTGCCTCGAGTGCGTGCATTTTAAGGTTTAGACTTCTGGCATTGAGTAGCATTACCCTCAGTTTTTTGTTACTTGTGCTATTTACGGCGGTGGTTTTGTCTTTTGAGTCTTGCCTAAAAAAGGCACTATGGGGATGGGAAGAGCCTTGGCAAGTATTCAAAAGCCAAAGGGTGACAGGTGCAAGCCATCTCTAGCAAAGCAGCGTGGCTTGGTGAGCATGACATCCCAGGTGGACAGACACTGGATCCCCTTTGAATGACACTAGAAAGTTAGTCAATTGTTGAAATCAAGAATGTTTTTCTTTATACCATGGTATCATTCTTGGTGAGGGCAGGATGCTGCTCAGGGTCAGGGTCATACTGGCCTGGGCTACATAATCAGAGAGCTCTTCCATGTCTCTTTTCATGTAGTTCAGTGAGGTACGGCTCCGGTCATTCACACCAACATGGACAATGACAGAGTCATATTTGTACTTGTTCTGGAGTGACCTGAGTGCTTGTGTTATGTGGCAGATCCTGGAACCCGACAGGCAGCTAACAGTAACCTTCTTCTTATTCAGTCTAGTGAGTGGGATGTCAGTGTGCCTGACTATAGAGTCACCTATCACTAGTATGTTTGGTATGTTATTTTTCCTTAAGGGCTGTGATTGCATGGTACACTGGTTTTGTGAAGTATGTGTTTCATGGTTTGTGTTGGGTGGGAGGGTGGAGGTTGCTTGGATGTTTGCTTTGGAGGTCTCTGTTGGTTTTGCAGATTTTTATTATAGCCTCCGAGTATGTTTTCGTGTATCTATGTGTGTTTTTTGCCAGTGCTGGTTTAATGGGTGTATGTAAGACTGGTGGTGTGATGCAAGTATTTCCCTTCTCCTCTTGACTGTCTGATCCAGTCTTGGGTTGAGAGATCTTAGCCTCTAAGTTGGCTGTATAACTGCATCTCTCGCATGTATTAGTGTTTGGTGGTAGGAGGAGGGGGTTGTCTGTGTACATGAGGCAGTTGTAACATTGCCTCAAAATGCCCAGATTCACCAGTTGGACTGGAGAGTACACCTGAAACTGCCCTTTGCACGTGCCTGGATAGGTACAGTGAACTGTTTTACTGGATGGCTGGTAAGCTCGAATAGTGAGCCTTGTCCTTCTGTACAGTACAGATGAACAGATGAAGTGTTAATGAAAAAGAAATTATTGTATAAAGAAACTGTATATATTTTAAAATTTAATATACTATCTCCAGAAGGTTTAAACAGTGAATGTAACTAGAGGATGTTCCTTTAAAGTGTATATATGAATATTTTAATAGATGGTTAATTGAATAGATGATTGTCTAATTAATTGTATTTAAATGAATATAAGTGTGTGTGTGTGTGTGTGTGTGTGTGTGTGTGTGTGTGTGTGTGTGTGTGTGTGTGTGTGTGTGTGTGTGTGTGTGTGTGTGTGAGTGTATATATATATATATATATATATATATATATATATATATATATATGTATATGGATGGATGTATATAAGTATTCTTGAAAATATCCTTAACTGGCTTTCCACATCCTTCCCACAAAAAAACATTCTCCTTGGAGACTTTAATATTGACTGGAACTGTTGTACTTGTGACAAACCTACATCTCACATAAATCTCTATGGCTTTTATCCAACTATCACCTACCCTTCCAGAACCCATAAACCCAGCAACAAACAAACTACCTTAGACTGGATACTAGTCAACAATAACCTCCAATCTTACAAAATAAGCATACTTCCTGATGATATTAGTGACCACTCTCTTACCTTTATAACTAGACAAAAGATCACCAGTCCCACTCAACTAAACTTTAGAACCACCCGGAACAAAAAGAACCTAAACCTAGGTAACTTTCAAGCTGAGCTACAAGCCTGCAATTGGTCACCCTTAAAATATCTACCTCTCAATGAAGCAGTCTCTTTTTTTAAAAATACATTCCTAAAAATCCTTGAGCACCATGCCCCCTCTCGTACCATTAAAATTCGGAACAAACGTGCTCCTTGGCTCTCAAATCAGACAAGGAAAAAAATGAGACTGAGAAATAAAATCTGGAATATATGGAGAAGTACTAAAGACCCTATCGATCATTTAAACTTTAGACAGCTCAGGAATGCCACTAAAAATCAATATTCCTCGATAAAAAAAAAAAATTCCAACAAACCCAATATCTAAACCCACAAAAATTCTGGTCAGGATTAAATAAATTACTCCATCCTGGACAAGCCAAAACACCTACTCCCTCTAACTTGACTCCTAATTCTCCCAACCAAATTGCTGATACTTTTAACAATTTTTTTTCAGAAACTGTTCAATGTTTAGCAAATACCTTACCTCCTGTTACCACCACTGACTCATCCATGCCAACCACTGACTCATCCTTGCCAACCACCCTACCCCAAGTATTACATTTTCAGCCTGTCCCACCATCTCTCATACACTCCCTACTTCTTAAGCTTAAACCATGCACTCCTTCAGCTGACCTTCTCCCAGCTGAATACCTTCATATGGTAGCTGGAGTGCTTGCCTACCCTGTTTCCATCTTAATTAACAGAAGTATTACAGAAAGTTCCATCCCATCCCTCTGGAAAGTTTCATATATTATCTCACTGCATAAGGGTGAGAACTCAAATGAACTCTCAAATTTCCATCCCATAGCCCTACTTTCTCCTTAGCAAAAATTATGGAGAGATGCATTCACCGTCAGCTACTTGACCATCTCCTCCAAATCCACCTGCTAGTTGACTGCCAGCATGGTTTTAGGCCTTTCTATAGTACTACAACTGCTCTACTAGCCTTTTCTGACTGCATTAATAAAAATCGTAACAATAGCTTGCTGTCCTCAGCCCTCTTTAATGACCTCTCAAAAGCATTTGATATGGTTAATCATCAATTACTGTTAAACTCACTCAAATCACTTTCACTAGATACCCAGACAGTTAATTGGTTCAAGTCTTATCTAGGAAATAGACAACAAACAGTCCTCTGGGAAAATAAACTATCTACTTGTCTTCTGATACCTCTTGGAGTCCCACAAGGCTCTATTCTGGGACTCCTCCTCTTCACTATTTTCATAAATTATCTGAAAATCTCCCTTCCACAAACCACCTGCATACAATATGCTGATGACTCAACATTAATATGTGCAGCCTCCTCGCCTGCTGGACTTCATTCGAGTACTCAAGCAATATTTACCTTAGTTGAAAACTGGTTCCATCAAGGCTGTCTCCTCCTTAACCCCCCAAAAAACTAAATTGTTACTATTCTCTCCCACTCAGAAGTCTATTGATATCAACTTTACAATTACATCTAATAATGGTACTGTAATAACTCCGGACATAACCACCAAACTTTTAGGTGTAACAATTTAACATAATCTAATCTTCGACACACATATTAACCTAACCATTAAATCAGTTAATAAACTACTTGGTTTCCTCTACAGACTTAAACACTATCTCACACCTCTAGCTGGGACTGATATTGCCTGAACTCACTTAATCTCCACCCTTCTCTAAGCATCCCCAATCTGTACCAACTTATCCAAAAATAATCTTCATAAGTTGGAAACAGCCTATAATAACATAGCCTGATTTGCCACTGGTGCCCCTTTTCAATCCCACCACTGCCAAAATCTTAAATTGCTAGGATGGCTGGAATTGCAAAGCCAGATTTTCCAGCAACTCACTACTATACACAAGATCTTACACCATCCCACAGATACTCCCATACTCTCTACCCTTATTTACCCATACAAAAATCTAACAACCCTTTGATCAGCTAATAAGGTACTAGTAGCTACCCTAAAGTCCAACAAGAAATCTGGAGATAGCCTGTTCTCAAACTCTATTGGTAACTCTTGGAACACATTTCCAACTGAACTAACAGCCCTTTCTTCTACCCCACTTTTTAAGAAGCAATTAAGAATCTTCCTCAAAGCCCAATGGGTATGCCCATGCACAAATCCTGACTGACACTTTCTCCCCTAGCAGAACCATTCTTTACTATATATCTTTAACATGATATTTCAGATGCTCTGATATTATTTCTGAATTCTTACTATAGTAGCTCACCTCCTAAGGTTTGGTAAACTTTATAAACAATGTTACCCTCAAAAAAATATTTTTTATTAACCTTTTACTCAAAATTTTTAACTTATTTAGTCTTCATTATATTCTCTAGCCATTTCAGGTATGTTGGCATGTTACAGTAACAGTACTATATAAATGTTCCTGTATGTGAAATGTTTTACCTATGTCTGACATTAACTGTATTGTATATGGTCATGATTTCTGTCTTGTAAATTGTCTTAATGTGAAACTTTTCTCCCTGGGACTCTGCTGAAAATGGACATATATCCAGTCGGACTATCCCGGTCAACAAATGTAAAATAAAATAAATAAATAAATTGTGCTGAATATTTTGTAACTCCAGGAAGGCTGCGCCAAGGTGCCAGAGTGTTATTCAGTATGAATACAATATTTAATATAAGATTTGTGGCATTTATTTCGATGGTTTTGTAGTCTGGTGTGTTTTTTACAGTTTCTTGGTGGTTTTTATATGTCTCAATGTACACCTGCACACTGGAAACAGAACAGGAAGTAGTACATCCACACTTTGCACACCACTCTCATATCAGAATATGTTAACCACATCATATAATGATGATGGCAATATCTATAAAGACCACTATGACAAGGCAAAAGCATACTTCAGGGGTATGGCAATAATTAAATACTGTGTTTTGCAGATGGGAACAAAATACTTACATATGTGTTAAATTAGCACAGTAGCCACATTATATGTGTATCTTGAATGCTCAAGTGTGTGTACATAGTCAGACAGACATCATTCTGTATCCTAATATCATCAATCTGGTCCATTCCAGAGTTAATATGTTGAGAGTCATACATGGCTACTCAGCCATTTCATGCAGACCTCGCAACATCTTCTTGCAAAGATCCAGTGAGGATATTATCCACTAGAAATTGTCCAGCAGCATTGTAAAATTCAGACTTGTGTCATAACATCTGTGTTAAGTGTTGAGTTCTCTAGCTGATGTGCCTAGTTAGGTAGGGGTTCTAATCTCACTGCAGTCATCTGGTGTGTCTATGTGTCTAGTCAGAGAAGTGTAATATGTATCCTACTGTCAGCAATCCAGTCCCATTGACTACAAATATTTTGACAGTCATACATGGCTACCCATCCATTTCATACAGGCATCCCAATATCATCTCTCAAACATGCATTGATAATGTTGTCCACTATAAATTGTCCAGCAGCATCATAAAAGTCAGATTTGTGCTATGGTACTTGCATTAAGTACTGAGTTCTTTAGCTGGTGTACCTAATTAGGTAGGGGTTGTAATCTCACTGCAGTCAACTGGTGCGTGTGTGTCTCTGCCTAGTCAGAAAAGCATAAGTGTGTATCCTACTGTCAACAATCCAGTCTTTTGGAGTACCAGTAATTTGACAGTCATACATGGTTACCCACCCATTTAATACAGGCCTCATAACAGTGTCTATGTCATTTAATCGAACTGTGATAAGTCTGAACACCATAACATTGAACTGACAATTCCGAAACGTAATTAGTGCAAACACTCAAAACTGCGAACTGAATATATCAAAATGTGAATAAAAGGCAACAAATCTTATTTATTTAGATGTTGCTATCTTAACTTTTTTCCTTTCTGATCTCGATGACTATGCTAATGGATTGGCGTACCCAAAACCACCTGGTTCTCAGTTCAAAAGAAAAAAAATTCAAATTTGTTAAAAAAAAAATCTGTTTGATAATTTAAGACAAGACAATGAGTGTGCACTGGATATTGACTCTGATGGTGGTGGTGTGCTCCAAATTCTGATTCAGAATATGCTGCTCCAAGAAGGTCTGAGAGACTTACAAATAAATATAACTCTCAGCCAGGGCAGGGTGCACAAGTTGGTTACCAAGAGATGATTTTTCAGGGGGACAGACCCAAGAGGAAGAACTGGAGGACATAAGTGGGGTATTGGACTTGCACCTCAGTGAAATTTGTCTCCCTTATTTTCACCAAGAGGGAGAAACACAGTTTCAAGAATTTACAAATAATGACTACACCATTGTTTTTAACAATGAGAATGATTTTAAACTGTATAACTACTCAGATGTGATTATTGACATGGAAATTGCAAATTTATTAGCTAGAGGCATGTCTTTTGTGCCGAGTAGATCTGTTGATTTCACTACTACTGTCATAGTAGGTTTTCCTCATTTGCAGCTGCTCCACTTGGGTTCAGGAGGGGTTTAATCTACTAATTGCTTCAGCCTATTTAATTTTGTGCTCAGGCACTGAGCGCTGCACTTTTGCTAGCTAATTGTTACTGGAGAAGTTAGTACTGGGCTGTTTGTGCTGTAGTCAACATGAATTGCTATACTGTTTATTACCATACCACATGACTGTGAAGGATTGTACTAATTGTTAAACCACTTGGTTCATTTTTTTTCCAAAGGTTAAACTACTCGGTTCAGTTTTTCTTCTTTAGTTAATTCTGTATAGTAATTAGAAATTACATGATTTTGACTGCAGTGTATGTATATATATATATATATATATATATATATATATATATATATATATATATATATATATATATATATATATTTCTTCTCTGAGCCACACATTTAAATGTATAGGACTCTATAAGCTGAATACCTATGCAAATACTTTACAGTATCTTACACTCTACTCAACTACTGACTTACACTCCTCCTCTTTCATTTTACCTTCTACTCCTGCATAGACCTTAACCTAGTTGCATAACATAATTAGCATCTTTCTGTCTCATTTTCAGCTACCAAGCCCTGTGCTGAAACACAGCCTGTTCCTCTATCAGCAACCCTGTAAGGCTACTAAAATCCAAACTGAACAGAAGGGAAACATAACCTCTATCAGCAACCATGTAAGGCTAAGGAAATTGAACAGAAGGGAAACCTAACTTAGAAGCCCTACAGGAACTATCTAGACTCTCTGCGTTCAGCCTCATAGTGTAGGTGATATCCTACAGTATCTTTAGGATTTAACTATAAACTTGTGAGTGCTTTAATTTCAAATTAATTGTGAGTGCATTAAACATAAATGAATTTGTAAGGGCCAACACACCCGTGGACCTACCCCTCTGACCATCTCTTTATTATCTTACTCCCCACCAACCTCCTATCTTAATGGATTTAGTGTTTTCTCTACATCTACCACTAGAGGTCAGCAGACCTTAAGGCATGGAAAACTGTTTCTTACTGGAAATAGAAATCCACTAGCTCTGTAGACCAGCCTTTCTCTGCTATTCCTGCTTGTACTTTTTACTCAAGTAATTACCTCCCACCTCGTGAAAAGTTGTAAATGGAATTATCCTGGTTAAGTCTAAGAGTTTTAGAAACTAGACAGCTTTTTTGTCAATTACTACTCCAGCCACTGGCCCCCTTAATTAACTCTCTGTTTAAACTTACTTTTCCTGCCATTGAACTATTTATAAATACCTTTCTCTCTGCTATAGAACTCTTTACTCATACCTTTCTCCCCTACACAGCTATACATGTGTTCACCATTTTCTGAGAAGTAGCAACAGAAAGTGTCTCTTACCTATCCTAAGCGTGCAGAACACAGTCTCTCTGTATACCTGATTGCCTCTCAGCCTCTCTCAGCTCTGACCCACTCCATTCTCCCTATGGGCTCACTGCGCTCCCCTACCCTACCTCCAAATCCCACCCACCCCCAGAGGTCCTACACTTATACTTCCCTAACCAAGCCATCTCTCCCTCTCTTCCAACCAATCCCATACATCACTTCATCCCATAAACTTTAGCCACACCTTTTCCTTCTAACAATCACTCACAGTAAGCCACACCTTGAGTACCTTACCATATTCCTTTACTCTTAACTAATATGTATTAGTGCCCACCTCTCTACACTTCCCTCATCCTTTTGTCTTCTTTTCTCCTATTTTTCAATCCCAACTCCTTACTCCTCTTATTTATAATCTCAACACGATGCCTCTAGCTAATCTAACCAAGCTAACACTTGTAGTTATACTTTCAACTGTCCTCACCTTTACCTACCTTCTCACCTCCTTTGAAAAACTGTACTATTACCATTTTAACCACTCTCTAAAACAAACAGCAATTCACACTCATATACCCTCTAATAGTCATACTAATATACCTTCCATTCCCATCTACCTACTACCTAAATACCATAGACTCTCCCACATTAAACACAATAAACCCACAATAAAGAAAGTGAAAATTCAAACTAACCTCAGGTATATTTCAGTAATAAAACGAAATAATCCCTCCTTAAAAGGCGATGACATCCACCCCAACTCTGGCCCTACCAACCCCATTACCGTAACAACTCACCCCAAACTCAATAACTCTTTCCTAATAGGACATCTAAATATCCAAAGCATTAATAATAAAGTAGCCCACCTCCATGGCCTTCTAGATATTCACTCCTTTTACATCTTCTGCCTCACTGAAACTTGGTTGAAACCAGAGACTAAAGACAATGGAATCATTCCCCAAGGTTATAATATTGTGAGACAAGATCGAACAAAATGCAAAACGGGGTGGAGTAGCAGTTCTATTCAAAGATGGACATCATATCTCCACCTTACCATATAATCCAACCCAGGATAGTAACGCAGAAGTCCTCATCACCAAACTTCAAATCAGCTCAAACAAATCTTTATACATTATCTGTATTTACCTACCACCTGGAAATAATATCACTACATTAGAGGCTATACTAAGCTGAGTGTCTTCAACTTACCCCCAAGAAACAATAATACTAGGTGACTTTAATATTGACTGGAAAGGTGTCATCGCTGAAAATCCTGCCTCTCATATTAACCTCCATGGCTTTAGCCAAACTATCACCTCCACAACCAGAATTAACAAACCAAATAAAAAAAGAGCACCTTAGACTGGATACTTATAAATAGACAGAAACAATCTTACAAGGTAGGAATGCTGCCAGACGATGTAAAGTGATCATATTTTGACCTACATCATAAGAGAAAAAAATAATCTTTCCAACCTCCCCACCTTTAGGATAGCACATTCCACCAAATACTTTAACTCAGAATTATTTCAAAATGAACTTAGTGCCTGTGACTGGAACCCTTTAAAAACCCTACCACTTGAAGAGGCTGTAAAGTATCTTAACTCTAAATTCTTATATATCCTGGATAGGCATGCACCTAAACAGTCCATCAGAATGAAGTCTAACCCAGCCCCATGGCTTTCTAAAGAAACCAGACATCAAATTTTGCTTAGGAACAAAGCTTGGGCTAAGTACAGAGCTAACAGAAATATCTGATCAACTAAATTTTAGGTAGCTGAGAAATAGTACAACAAAGGCAACACTTCAGATAAAAAGAACTACTACTATAAACTGCAATAAACTCACCAAAATAATCCCCAGAAGTTCTGTTCTAGTATCAATAAACTCCTTTCCCCAGGGCACTCTCATACCCCCATCCCACTTGATGCTGATCCAAATACCCCACATCAAACTGCCAATACCTTCAATTCTTTCTTCACTGAGACCATACAATCACTAGCTAGTCAATTAATCCCAGACAACTCAAGCCTTCCCACCACCATACCAGGCACTCTACCTACATTCAAACTGCAACCCATCTCTACTACTGTCATCTATAAATGCATCCAAAAACTCAAGCCTTGTACTCCTTCTGCCGACCATCTACCATCACAATATCTCCAAAAAGCAGCCAAAGTAATTGCCTACCCTATATCCATCCTTATAAATAGGACAATTAAGGAGGGAACCATTCCAGACATTTGGAAAATCTCCCACATTATCCCCCTGCACAAAGGTGGGAACTCAAATGACTATTCTAACTATCGGCCAATAGCTCTCTTATCACCCTTAGCAAAAATTATGGAAAAATGCATTCACCAACGACTGTTACATCATTTATCTCAACATAATATAATAGCAAACTGCCAACATGGCTTTAAGCCATCACACAGTACCACAACTGTCCTTTTATCCTTTACCGATACCATCAATAGAAACCGCAAAAAAAAACATCCTCTCATCTGCAGTCTTTATTGACCTCTCAAAAGCTTTCGACATGGTAAACCACACCCTTCTAATCAATATTCTTGAATCCCTTTTCTTTGACTCTCAGGTTGTTAAATGGTTCAGATCCTACCTTAGCAACAGGCAACAGGCAGTTCTCTGGGAAAATCAGATTTCATCCTTTCTGCCAGTCACCCTCAGAGTCCCTCAGGGCTCTATTCTTGGACCACTTATTTTCTCATTATTTATCAATGACCTCCATGTAGCAGTTCCTCAAGCCACCTGCATTCAATATGCAGATGATTCTACGCTAGTATGCTCAGCTTACTCCCCATCAGAACTGCATTCTCTTACTCAAAATGTTTTTAACATTGTAGAAACATGGTTTACAAAATGCTGCCTCCTTCTTAATGCCAAAAAAAAAAAAAAAAAAGCTCCTTCTCTTTACTCCCACTAAGTCCTCCCCCATAGATTTCTCAGTCACTTCCAATAATGGCACTATTATATTCCCTGACTCTACCACTAAACTGTTAGGAATTACCATTGATAATAACCTTACATTTGATTACCATATAAATAACACCATTGAAACTATCAACAGCAAAATAGGATCCTTATATAGAATCAAACCTTTCCTAAACCCAACAGCCAGAACCAAGATTGCTCACTCCCATCTAACCTCAACATTTCTGTACTCCTCACCTATATATACTAACCTAAAGAAAAATAATCTTAACAAACTAGCAACTTCCTATAATAACATCACCAGATTTGCCACTGGCAATCCCTTTAAAACCCACCACTGTATGAATCTTTGGCAGCTAGACTGTCTTGAATTCCAAAACCATCTGATTATCTCCCAAGTCACCATTGCCCACAAGATATTTTACCAACCCAACACCACCCCTATACTCTCCAATCTCTTAATCCCCTATAAAAATCTGAATTCCCTACGTTCTTCTAGCAAACTCTTCGCTAGCATAACCAAGTCTAACAACATGGCTGGTGGCTCTCTGTTTACTAACATAGTGGGTAAAAACTGGAACCAGCTACCCAATGAACTAACTCAACTCTCTTCCTTGCCTCTGTTTAAACAAAAACTCAAAAAATACCTCAAAACGTACTGGTTATGCCCTTGTAGCAACCCCGACCAACCACTCACTTTCACTACTGATACTTCCTCTTACAAATAAACTTACTAACATTTTAATGCTAATTCATGCAAGCAAGGCTGTTACTGTTTGAACTCTAATCAACATACTGCTGAAATCTTTCTACTTTTGATGTGTAAAATTCCTTATGAATCGTACTGTGCTACATTTTTTATTATCGCTTTTTCAAGTGTAAATTTCTTCAGTATGTTATTATTACTTGTTGTACTTTTTAAAATCCTTTTATTTACCATGTAACAACATTTTTAATTTTTTTATTTTGCTGGAGCTTTTCTCCCTGGGCCTCTACTGAAAATGGAAATATATCCAGCTAGACTAGCCCGGTTAACAAATGTAAAATAAAATAAAAAATAAATAAATAAAATAAAATAGATATGAAATTGTTTTTGAGGAAGTTGAATTTTTCTCTTTTATACCATGGCAACTTGCATAGAGTCAGTGATAATCTATGGAATATAAGCTCAATCCATAATCTCCCCTCCACCCCAAGCTTGTCTTGTATGAGAAACTATGTGCACTAGACCTTAAGAACTTGCAGAAACACTGAAATGGACATCTCCTGAATAATTTGAAAGAAAGTGAGTTAGCCATTCAAGAATCACTGCAAAAAGGGAAAATAAGGGTCATGAAGCCTGACAAGGGGGTGGGGTGGTAATTATGGATGTAGACATGTACCAGAAAAAGATGCAGGAGATCTTGGATGCTGAAACATACAAAACAAATCTCATTAAACGAATTGAATGGTGCATATAGAAAGATTCACTCACAACTGAGCGACATTTTCATTGAAAGGAGAATTGATATTCACCTTTACAATTATTTAAATATGATTACACTTAGAGTACCTGTATTCTTCGGCATCCTGAAAATCCACAAGGCCCTCTCTAACCATCCCATGATACCTCTTGTTGATGGTAGGGATTCCATCACTTCATCCTGTGCACAATATTTAGATTGCAAACTAAAGAAAATTATAGAGAAGGAACAACAGATATGCAAGGATTTGTGGAGCTTTTTAGCACACGTTAATGAAATTCCCTATGATGCCAATGACACTCTAGTAATTATTCATGTTAAAGATCTTTATACCATCATCCCACAAGACATTGGCTTGGAGTGGGTGAACAAGATGCTGTTAGAGCACAAGGTAGCTCATGACACTATCCCTTTAATTTTAGAACTCTTAGAATTGGCTCTCAGTAACAACTTTATCTCTTTTGACAACAACTACTACCTGCAGAGTAGAGGAGTGGCCATGGGGTCGCCATGTGGTGGATCTTTTACCAATACTGTAATGTCATATTTGGAGAAAAAGTTTGCGTTCCAGTCTAGGTATACCAAAACATCAGATTATATCTCCGATTCCAAGATGATATATGTGTAATCTGGAACGGTACAAACAGTGAATTGGAAAAATCTTTGAAACACATTAATGAAACCACCACCTTCCTTCAATTTACATGTAAATATAGCACTCAATCTATTGATTATCTGGATGTTTCTTTATGTAAAGATAATGTTAACAACAGGTACATGGCTAGAATTTTTAGGAAGGAAACCCTATTCTGATTCCTTCCTTTATTTCAGTAGCTCACATCCTTTTCACCAAAAGAGGTTGGTAATCAAGGGGCAACTTGTTTAAGCAGCCTGGATGACCACCACTTTTGAGGATTTTTTTATATGAGTGCGATTTCTTAAGTTCCATGTTTCTTAGAAGGGCAAACCCATGCCAAATTGCTGAATTAGTAGAAGAAGTTAAAACAAAGAGACTGAATGTCCATTTCAAACCAATACCTGACAAGCAGCATACAGTTTTAGAACTGACTGATTTCCACAGAGTGGTAGGAATTGGTGAGACTAATCTCCAGAACATTTGCCCGAGTGGAACAAAAGAGGTTTCATTGGACTTCTCTAAGGCACTTGTTATTACTTATAGCAAGGAAGCTCATGCCTTAAGATACATCTTTGAGAAAAATTGGCCTATTTTGCTAGAAGATTCTTACATGAGACAACATGTGGGAGATAAACGCACAATTATATATAGGAAAGGGCTTAACCTTAAAGATTTACTTAAAATGAAACAAGTAACCGAAATACAAAATAGGCAGGGAATGACTAAGTGTGGGGCATGTTCATGGTGTCATAAAGTCCAAGTAGCCAACAGCTTTACAGTGAGAAATACCACATATTATGTGAACAGTAAATATTCTTGTTCTTCTAAAGCAGTGGTTTACATGGCATTTTGCACTTCCTGCCCGTGCTTCTACATTGGTAAAACAGAGAGAAAATTCTGGCAGAGGATTTATGAACATGATTATGCTGTAAAGAAACAAAACTTAAATAATGCTTTGGCTAGGCACATTAATTGCAATACTGATCACAAATTCAGTTTTAGATTCAGTGTGTGTACAAAACAACAAGCCATGGGGGCTCATTTTAGAAATAATGAACTAAAGTGGCAAATCCGCCTATAGGCGAATAGTTGGCCAGGATTGAATGAGCGGAGCTCCATTGCCCCAGTGTTGAAGTTGAAAGCTCTTGAAAGGAAAAAAGTTAAGATAGCAACATCTAAATAAATAAAATTGTATTGCCTTTTATTCACATTTTGATATATATATATATATATATATATATATATATATATATATATATATATATTTTAACAAACACATTTTTCACCTATATATTTTACATATATATGATATGTTTTATACATATATTTATTTTTTACACTTTTACATATTTATTAAATATTTAACTTATATAATATATATTTATATGCATTTATTTTTTACATATAAAAAAGAGTGCACGTTTTATATTGCTGTAGTGACCTTAGCAACACTTCTTTAATCAGACATAAAGTCATTCAGAACATATATTTTTTAGAAGTATGTTATTATATAAAAATGTTCTAGTAATGGTCTTTTACTCTGTGTGTGTGTGTGTGTGTGTGTGTGTGTGTGTGTGTGTGTGTGTGTGTGTGTGTGTGTATATATATATATATATATATATATATATATATATATATATATAAAGTTAAGAATTCTATTTACAGTTCACTATTAGTTTGATAGCAATAGAGTGGCAGACAGGTGCTTTTTAGAATGTGTGTTTAGTATTCACAAGATGAAGTATTTAAATGTTGTTAATCTTCATGAGTTGTTTCATCAATCAATGTTACAGGAAGTCTATATAGGAAGTGATATCAAAATTACCAACTGTCTGATGAAGTTTAACATATGGTTTAAATGAAAGCCCTAACCTGATCTTTTATTTTCAGCAAATAAAGGATTTTATGTGACAATTCCACCTTCTAGGTTTGTTCCTTAACCTAGTTTGCTGCCAGTAGAGTCTGTGAACTGATTTTGTTACAGTTCTGAGTTTACAGTGTGTATTTTTGCATTTTTTTAATCTAAACTTTCATAATTTAGTCTCTCAAACATGCAATGATGATGTCATCCACTATAAATTGTTCAGCTGCATTGTAAAAGTTAGACTTGTAAACCAAAAAACTACTAAAAATCAAAAGAAAAACGAGTTGAATGGTAGGAGAAAGCTGAAATAAGCAAATACGAATAACGTAATGCTAAAGCAACTAAAAACTTTAATATGGTAAGCGCTTTCAGTGGTAAAAATATTCCACCTTCTTCAGACCCAGAACAACATAAAACTGATGCTTATATAGCTTGCAGTTAATTATCAATTAGTCATTCAATCAACCAATAAAAATAAAACCAGATAAAAGTACAATATTTAAACAGTATGAAACCTGCTCTAAAATGTTACAATGTTAAGTACATAATACTCAATTTATAAATAACATTAAATATATATGTATAACATGTGTAAATGTTATACTAAAAAATCACAATTTAAAAAGCTACTAGGGCAAAACTGAAAATGTATAATATGTGATAATGACAAATTTACTGTAAGAACTAAGTATTTAGCTAAATATAGACACATAAAAAATATATAGTAATATGTAAAAAATAAATAATTAATTAATTGCATGCTGGTTAAAGACCAAAATCTGATCATAATAATACTGAATATATGACCAAAAACAAAGTCCATATTTTTATATATATAAAACTGTGTAAATGTTACTATGTTTCAAACTTAATCAACAAAAAGGTACAGTATCAAATTCAAAATCTTTTATGCAAAATTAATATGTTATCTATTTAAAGCTTTTAATTTTAACATGCTTTTAATAGACACAAATTCATTTAAACCAGGGAAAATGTATGCAGCCGTTTTGATTTGCCAATACAACTCATTTTGTTCTAATAAAAGTTGCCAAGGCCCCCTCTCGGGTTTAAAAGTGTTTGGTGTACAACCAAAAATAAAAATTCATGTGTTGGAAATTGTAAAATATGCCGAGCAAGAGCATTGTTAACATCACCTTTACTAACAGCATAACAATGCTCATATATTCTTTGTTTTAGTTTCTGCTCGGTCTTACCTATATAAAATGAGGGACAAACCTGACAGCAAGCTGCATATACTACAGCTTTGGACTCACAATTAAAGGAGCCATTTATTGTGTAGTGTTTGTTATTAATATTGATGTCAGTAGTCATTTGAATGTGTTTATACTGTGTGCAATGCCCACATTTACGCATACTTTTATGTACCCGCTTGTTCGTACCTAGATGCTCATTCTTATGCCTTTCCAACAGATTTTAAAGTTAAAACCCCTTCTAAAAGTGAAGCGGGGTCTGATACCTAGCTTAGTATAAGTGGACGGTTCTTCCAAAATTAATGCTACTGACATCAATATTAATAACAAACACTACACAATAAATGGCTCCATAAAGTGAAATGTGACAGTGTTAAAGTCAGATATATGTGGTGATGCTAGTGTTACATTGCATGGAATTCATCTTCTGTACCTACACAGGTGTAATGTTTAAGTCTGGCCCAATCTACTGCTGTGTTAGTAGTTGGTGGTACATTACAGTCATTGTCTGATCCTGTGAATCTCTATTAATTTTGCTGCCACTTAGGAGAACCTTTAACAGAGCCTCATACATCCACCATCCTCTTTTTTCATCTGGCCACATGACATCCTTCCTGCAGAGGAGTGGAGGATGTCCTCATGTCAAATATGCATACATACATACATCATGAAGCAGAGTCATTCCATGAGTCTCTGCAAGCCATCTCCAGACCACTGCATGTGTGATTGCTAATTCCATCATGGTGTGGTGCACATGTCATATATATGGATAGTGGCATTATGTACTGCAATCAAAAGAATACATACATATCCTTACTATCTTCCATCATATACATATAGATAATTTGTTTTAAATTGTAAAACAATGGCTATAACTTTATGTGATGTTTTCTATTAGCTGAATAATGTCCTATGACCCTATGAACATTTCACATGTCAATGTTGCTGTCATCAACATGTGCTATGTTGAGGTGTGGATGTATGGTAGGCCTACAAAAGGGTATCACAATCTGTGATGTGAGGTAAGTTATTGATGGCTGATGCTGACATTTGATTACATGTTCCTTCCATAACAGCTGTAGTAATATGCCTCCTGAAAACTGTTGTCCTAGGATGATACTATATATATATTGGTGGTTTTGTTAGGCATGTGTTTTTGTAGTGGAGCAGTTCAACATTCTACACAGTTCACATCCCACCATCACAGAGACACTTGCAGTATGGCACATGTGTGCATGAGTATGCCTTCAATCAGTATATCCTCTGTGGCATACATCAATATAAATTCATACTGACTGCATGGGCGCATAAGTCTTGTTTCATCCACATGTTGTGATATACATACAAATATCACATTTTGATTCAATTGCAGCCTTGTGAAATTCAATGTATGTGCAATTTTGTTGATATTTCCAAGGATTATGGAGGTGGTCACCAGTCCCATTGTGTCAGCATTTGTGTCAGTAAATGTTACACATGGGCCACAGCCAGCTCATTCGTAATGAGTCCTTATATGTTATCAGGCTACTCGAATACAGTTTTCCAATGAATATCATATAGGTATATGTTGTGCAACTGATGTAATTACGTGAGATTGATAGAATTTTATGACTGTGCGAACAGTACCACTGGGTGGCATGTGATGCATAACCAAGGTTGTATTTGGAGGTGTTGTCACAAATCATTTATTTAACTAAGTGTGAAATGTTAAGGGGAACACGCAACTAAGATCAGAGCTTTGTGAATGCCATCACCCATGCTAAACTGGACAAAATAGACAATCTGCTAGCTGACAATTTGTCTCACACTTTACCCCCCATTGCCACTGGCCATCAGCCAAACTATACATGCAAACACTACTGAGTTTATCTTCTCAGGAGAGCAGCTCATCTTTGCTCTCTTTACGGCTAATAACACAGAATCAATGGACCCTGAAAACATCCCAGGTTGCCTATAGCATTATTTAAAACCTGAAGTGGTGGACACAGTTGGATCCTATTTGAACTCTGTCTCCAGACAGCATTTGTTCTTGTAGAAGTGTATACAGCAGCAGTCATCCATCTTAATGGGGGGAACATCATATGATCCAGGGACTTATGGACCCATAATCCTGACTCTCCTCATCTGTAAGGCAGACAAATGAGTCATCATGGACCTTATCAAAAAGGGCACAGGTAATCATTGACTGTGTACCAAACCCATGTTTTATTTATTAAGGCTACACCATGTCTGTTAAATAAGTGTGATGCCTTCAAGAAGGTCACCAGTGGCATGTATGAGGAAAACATTATCATCTTGTATAACTTGACCTGGCCAAGGCATTTGATATAAATTCACACTCAGGTATTACAGAGAAACTATTTTAAGTGGGCATAAACACTTAATCACCAAGTGGATAGAGAAATGGATCACATACAGGACATATTATGTTGAGGTGTGTGTGAAGTCACCTCTATTTAGACTCCAGTGACCAGGTCTGTACCTCAGGATTCTTTACTACCCCCTTTCCTGTTCATACTTAAGTTTCAATTGCCAAAACAAACTTAAACGCCCTGTGTCTAACCAGCTTTGCAGACAACTGCAAATTGTGGATAAGCATTGAATCCAAGATTTGTATTGGTATAACGCAGACAGTATGAACACACACAAAGGCTTGTTGCCAGAACCATGGAGACACAGTAGAACACAAATTCATGGGGGATTATTTCCTTTATGAAAGCAAATATACAAGTTAATTACAATACTGACAGCACACCACTATGAGCAGACCAAGTGGTATGTGACCTGTGTACTCAGGTAGATAGTACGCAGAACTTCCACCAGCATGTGCCCACAGTGTGACTACTCCCTTACATGTAACACAACTCCTAAGTATGTGCAGGACATCCACATCAAAGGCCATTATAGTCCCATTGTTCTCAGCCTTCATCACAGTAATAATTGAGTATGATATACTCCTTTACATATACCTCCAAATATATCTTTCAGGGAGGATTTTCTCAAGTGTATCACTTTTTCCAGAGTCAGCTACAACACATCATTTCTGCCATACCTATGTATTATTTTGCTGCATAACCATTAGGAGTTGACAGTACAGAACTCCCTTCAAGGTGTTATACAAGATGCATGTGTGTTACGTGTTCCTGTGATACACCCAGTAAATACATATCTCATTGACAACATTAATGGCATGGGTTACAGTTGTGCAAGTGCGGATAGTGGCATATATATGCCACGAATAACCTGTCAGCTAGCCACAACTAATCACAATTTAAACTACAGATGTGAGAGTGTCAAATTAGCACTTCTGAAATAAGTTAGTTATTGAGGAAGGTGTGCTTGATTCCCCTTATAGATTATTGACAGATCATTACAGTTGTACAAGTATGTTCATGCAGAACATGTATACTAACTCACAATCACATATACTATGTCAATGACACAATTAATGGTGGTATTATTCTGATATTGTCCATGATTGTGCGTACTTCGGTCTACTGTTGCCCATGAGCCTGTTGCTATTGTGTCCCACTCAGTTGAGACCTATGCTGACATTACATTCATATTCAAGCAACTCATTTTGCATATCTTCACAGTATGCACATACCACCTGGTGTATACACCGCCCTTGATAAATGTCCTCTCTGGTGATCATGTCAGGATGCTTGTATCATAACCAATCATCTCCATTGATATATCACCTTGTGTGACAATCACATAATATACAATAACTGTGTGATGATATGACTATATCCACACATGAGTTGTAAACATCAGTATTTACTGTATCATGCAGATATGTGATTACTGTTCATTCTACAGCTGTCTTTCCTTTGTGGTGTATGTACATTGACATGCCCTTATCTGCTGTACATTACCATGTTTCCCTTGTGCTCTTCCCCTGTCATCATTTGTATGGTTCATGTGTGTGGCCTTTTTCAACATGCACACTTCCTCAGAATAATTATTTATAATGCAATCTATGTACCCTTGCTGATCACTACCAAAACTTTTATTAAGTATACGTAAAACAGGTCCTCACAGTACTCTGCACTGACTACACTTTCCTATAATGTGTTATAACTTTATCCATTGCCTTATATTAAATCCTGGTAGTCATTGTAGCTCTCCGAGCAATCATGCAGAACTAGCTTGCTCATAGGTAAACATGCCTGCATGTTTGCAGGTGTCTGAGATGCTCTGCATGGTTTCTTTGCCAGCAACACTGTTGCTGGCCATGAAATTGGGCTTGTATTTGTGTACGTGTGATGCATGGCATGCATTGTTCATTGCGCAGACACGTAATTTCTATGTAGGCTTTGCAATAAGCCTGCATGGAGCTTACTGAATCCCCAGGTTAAACATTACAATATTTAGCAACAGTAATAAACAGTCCAAAACATCGGATATTAATTCCTCTTCTACGAAGGTAATGAAGAAACAAACTCAACAAGCTTATGAAATCCAATTAGTAGATGACAGCTCTCCTCATGAATTAAAGCTGAGTTTTTCTGGTGACTAAGCCCATTTTCATTTGTTTCTTCAGTACCTTCATAGAACAGGAATTAATATCTAACATTTTCACTGTTTATTACTGTTGCTTAATACTGTAAAGTTTAAATCTTTTTATTTTTCATTTTTCACAAATCACAAGGAAGCGAAGTCAGTCCTCTACCTTAACACCAGGGATAGCTATCTCCTTGCATCTCTGTTGTGTTTTTTCAATATACTGCAGGAGGGACATTGCACGATATATGCAATCATAAGAGTTATACCTTCTTGAGAAGTAATACAATGCAATGAGTAACATGCAGCATGTAATTACAGCAAGTAGACAGCCAATATGTAAATCACTTCTTACTCGGATACATACTAGGAAATCATTCCATTTGGATGAGTTATTGATCAGTGAATCAGAGCAAGATATTTTGGAGTTATTTGTAGCAGGTAAAGTTATAATGGGTGCTGGACATGTATTCAGCTCACATATTCCTGAATGGTACAAGGCTAATTAACACTTTTGTTTCCAGAGATCTTCAAAGCCAAGAAACCACTTGTGTCTTGAGAGATTTTCTCCAAAATCCTCTACTTAAAACACACTTCATTAGAATTATATTATCTGATAAATGATATGAGCTATAAAAAATGTAAACCATGATAGCTCTTTGTTACACAGTGGGTTACACACTGGAGTTATTAAATGTGCAAGATAGTTCCAAGATGTCATTGACAACTGTTACCTGTTTAAGAGCTTTCAGCATACGACTGTTTTTTGATATTGATGGATCTGTGCAAAGTACACATATAATAATGCCAAAATATTTCAAAACAATATTAATCAACAAAACTAGTTGTGCTGGATGGCAATTATCAGTGGCTACACTGTGTGCCTTAATGCTCTATAGAAGATGGCATCATTTGTTCACCTGTAGGTCACACAGCTTTTATGAAATTCATGTAACCAAAAAGATATAGTTAAGAGTCAAAACTGCATTACCAAAAGAGTACATGTAACTCAATGTCTTTACATTACCCACCATATTTTAAAGCAAATCTTCAAATAACACAATGCTTGAATATACCACATCCAACACAGCAGAATCACACTCTGTTTTTGCATTCGTAATGTAAACATGGAATATGTCATCCATTTCATAACTTTTGCAAACAATCATTAACTTCAGCTCTGCTCATCTAAAGCTAACCATGTCACTGCCATGCTTAGAAAAATCATATCACCTTGTAGATACCATCTTGTTGTCTTAGTTTTAAGAATGTATCTTGACCAGGGCTACAGAAATTAAACTTTTAAAACAATGATGAATATACTTTTCAGGACTACAGAGAAGTCTCCTGTAATGACAAGTACACTGTTACAGGATACAGAGGAACTTTGCTTTCCTGCCAACCATATTCTTATAGGAAGCTGTGAGTTAATTTGTTCTTATCATATCTTATAACAAGGCCAGGCTCAGGACATCTCTGGAAGGAACAGTCTCATTCTCTGGGAATTGTGTGTCATCATATTGAACTAAATTTCTTTCAAATATCTCAGAATTGTGAGTTGAAAATAGTCCAGTACTGTCTAAATTCCTTCAGTTACTTCTAAGCCTTAGTCTCTCATTAGTCTCACCAATGTAGGACACAATCACAACTTCCAATTGCACCAAATGTTTGTCATAGGGGTTCGGATTCTCATTCTGTATCCCCAAGCTAAGGATTCTGGGTAGACATTGTTTTAACTAATTTGTCATAGTCACTGCCCCTTTTTTTCCTGCATGGCAGACTGTACATTTAGGATGTTCTACTCTTGTAATTGTGTGTCTTTATGTCCGAGTGGGGCACGATAACCATCGATTTTGAAATTGGCAATACATTTTTTCAAGATGTTTTTCATAGTTTGTTTGACTCTTTCAAATGGCCATTTCATGGGGAATAGGCTGTGAAGACACTACATGCTAACAGTTTCAGTTTTAGGAAAACTCATGACATTCTTGACAGAAAAACAGTAAACTAGTGCCAGAGAATTGTATGTAAATACCAGCTTCAGGGTTATTGTCATTCATACTAACTACACAGTGGGTTCTTGCACAATACTAAATAATTATCTCACCTGGGTTATAGAATACGTCTGCAAAACAAAGAGGCCTTAATGATAAACTATTAAGGCTAGAATCTCAGCGTGAATGCATGCCTAGACTGCTAAATATTCTTACAGATTAATAGCCTAGTAAGTAAGAAGGAACCTATGTGAATATTAGGGATGCCCTGACATGCAAAAAATGTATGTATGACGACTAATTACCAAATGCATCTCTCAGTTTCATGGCTTCTACATAATATGTCTAGTAGTCAGCCAAGATGCGGCATTGATTATTCTTCAGCTGAAGCCTATCAGCAGCTGCTTTATTCAGCAGCTCTCCAGTGTTATTATATGTGATATCAGAGTCCTTTCTGTTACTTTTCTGAATTGTCACAGATTTGACACACTTTTATCATACACTCCATTTGATGAGACATGTTAGGCAAAAACAGTATGCTGTGATCTTTCCTTACTGTTAAAAATGTATTTCATGAATTCTTTCAAGCATTTTGTTTATTAGCTGGTATGTTACAATCATTCTGTCAGCTTGAACAGAAGCTCTTGAGACATATGAAGCTTACCATGTAAAGTGAAATACATTTGGAAATGTAATGGACGTTCTTTTTTCTTCTGGCTATCTCATTAATGCCATGTTTTTAAACATTTATAATTCCATGCCTTCTCCATTATGATACATAACATTCAGCAGTATGTTGTTTAGATCAGTAAGCAAGTAAGCATATTTAAAAAAATATTAAATGAAACTTTAAAATTTAAGTTTTTGTTTATATTCTAAGATCCGGCATCACTGCAGACTTCAATTCTTAAGCATAACAGACTGTATTGTATGAATTGGCAGGGCTTCTGTTTTACAAGTTTGGAAATTAACTCCTCTATAATTTTGCAAATCATCCATTTCATAAATATATATCCTGCTCACTACATGCCTGTGAATAAATTGCATGAAAGTGCAAATTATGGACATTGCATGTTTGTGAATCATCCTAACTGACTCTTTGGCAGCCTCTAGACATCTACACCTGCATCTGCACATTGTGAGAGTCCATGATCTTATCTCTTCAGGGTGCAGATTTTCACAAAAAGTTTAATTTCTGAATTCACACAATTTGTAAGTCACTTTTTATATATACAACATCTTTTGACCCCAACACTTTTAGCTTGTGACAGAATTAAGACAATAATGAAATTCTAGACTCTGACAGTGAGACTTTCAAGCATAATTCTTTGAATACACTCTCAGGATATTGCAATTTGTTCTGGAATTTGTCTTAGATGAGACAAATCTCACATTTACAGATAACATCTAAGTCTGGTGATTTTTGCAATGACAACATTGCTGAGTTTCTTTGCCCAGTGAAAAAAACAATGAACATAGCCCTTTTCCTGCTGACAGTAGGCCTTTCTAAATCAGATACAGGCCTAAAGCAGTGATTCTAAATGTATCATAAAATCACTGAAATGGGCCATCAACATGCTAATGTGGCATTCTGGGAGGCAGCCTATGATAGCCCCCAGAAATGCCTGCAATAAGGTACATCTGGTTGAGTTAATTAATTCATCCAAAATTTCATGTTCACTCATTACTTTAATTGGTGAGATCATGTTAGAGGCAAGTGCAGGTGAGGCAGGCAGACAGGTACTGATGAGTTGAGTGTATATGCATGTATGTACATGGTTACATGTGTGAGGATATGCAGATATATGATTTGTTTCATGTGTGTGTGTGTGTGTGTGTGTGTGTGTGTGTGTGTGTGTGTGTGTGTGTGTGTGTGTGTGAGAGAGACTGTGTGTCTGCCTGGGTGGTCACTGTAAGTGTTTTGGATAGGGAATAGGTTGGGTAAGTGTACGTGTGTGTGTGTGTGGGGGGGGGGGTGCAGTGTTGGAGTGAATGGGTAAGTTTTTTCATGAATATGACAGGGTGCTAGGAACTGATTTATGGTGAGTGTGTGTATTTAAATGTATGCATATGTGTGCATGTGCGCGCGCGCGTGTGTGTGTGTGTGTGTGTGTGTGTGTGTGTGTGTGTGTGTGTGTGTGTGTGTGTGTGTGTGTGTGTGCGTGTGTGTGTGTGTAAGAAAAAAGGGAAGGGGGTGCTTGTGCCAGTGTGATGCATGGGCTGCCAGAATTGATTACGGCATGAATGTGCTGATTAACACTAGCAGTAATACAATGAGATTCAGAGATATGCAAATTATCTGATAATGAAGTCTTTCCTCATTACGACTAACACATATCTGAATGTCATTTTCCGAGGTAGTGGAAACTACTACTTTTGACTGCAGCAGTTTGTTATTTTAATGCCACAGTCATGTCTCTCAGAAGTGAATCATGTACTACGTGAGTCTCACAGCCTTGACTCTATGTTTTATTTTTGTGAATCCTAGTATCTAGTGAAAAACAAAGGATTTATACATGGATAGCCATTTTTTGTCTCAAAATGCCTTCAGAACTTTTTTATTACATTCATACCTGTTTCTTGCTCATCAGTTAGAGGAAATATATAAAATATTTTAATTGCATTGTCTTCAGCCAAGTGAAATAAATTTGCGACTTGCACATCTTTACTTTGTTCAGCTATTCCTGAAACTATAAAGGTTGAATTTCTTCAACCATTGCTTCCAGTTCTCTATTAAATTACCTGTTTAAAGTGTATAACGTCATTTAATCTGTTTATACCTTGATGATATATACACATCACTATGTATCTTACCAATTAATTCATCTCACTTTTACTATGACCACCATAGCTACCATATGATTCAAATCTAACGTACTTCTATCCTTGTACCCAAATGGAACTTTTTTTAGAGCAAGTACCACTATTATAGCCTTAGGGGAAATTGCAATATGATGCTGTCCTTGTAGACAATCCAAACCATTAAACAAGTTTAAATAATTGTGAGAACAAATGTAAGATAAGATACAAATTAGCAGTTTGGTAATTATGTTTCTGAACTTTCAGTAACTTGTTCATAGCAGGAAATCTGTTATTGTATTTGCTTGTTATATCAACATTATTATGCTTAACTTCATGTCTGTTTACATCATAAGCAGCAGATTCTTGAGCTTCAAAGACATGCAACTTATGCATTCTGCTTTTGCAGGTTTTTGCATAGTCTGAGGCAATGCCTTTTTACAATTATTTGCTTTACTGATGTGACCACTAACATTACTTTTGCTGCAATCTGTAAAACTCATTTAATCATACTGTAATGGTGCATGCATCATGAATCCCTTTAATCATTCAAAGTGTCTTACATGCATCATGTCCCAGTACGTTTGATTGCTTTCAGTTCATTTCTAAGGAAACTGTTAGAAAGTTAATTTTCATTGTTTTACACATTTACATATGACCAAGCTGAATCTATCCCTCAGGCTTAAGTCTATATCCTGAATGCATATGAAAGGCACTTCTATACTTGTACTACATTAGACAAATTCAGAACATTAAACTTTAGTTCAGACAATATAGCATAGCATTCCCTATCTTTAACCATTATGTTTTCTTAAAGCAAAATAAAGTTTTACTGCTGCTTACAGAATAAACTCCATTCATGGTATGCAAATCTATAGCACCAATTGACTTTTCTGCACCATTCTTCTAATGCCTTTCCAACAGACAGAGATCCTGATGGAATATTTTGTTATGATATTTTCACTACTTTGTGAAATGGCTGCATCTTCCACATAATCAGCAGACTAAATAATACTTATGCAGTGTGCTTTCTTATACCTGTAGACGCATTGCTTATACTTGTTATGGTTTCTGCCTGCTTGTTTAATACAAGCTACAGCCCTTGATATTTGCATGGCATCCATTGCAGCATTTATATTAGGTAATGGACCCTGTTTACCTTAGCTTTCACTCATAGCCTTCTGAAGTTAAAGTTTTACCCTCTATATTACAGTGCTCACTACCTCTGCCTACAAGAGTTTCATCAAGTGTCAAGTTAACTTTAATTAATGAACCCAAAAATATCACAGGAACAAGACTCAAACCAAACAAACCTATTCCGCAGCAGGTAGAAACCAGCGTCAATTTATTCAAGCAGAATTCTCCACAATTGTTAAGTGCTTCCTTCCCTGTATAGGGGCTTCTTCAGAACAATTCACTAACTAAAACACAGTCATTATACAGAGTGACCCCACCCTTTTCAACAACTGAATAATTATCACAATCCATTTAAACAATTGAACTTACTAAAAACACATAATATATAAAAAACACACTATTATGTTACACATTACCATAAAATATGCCATATATAACAGACAGCAATAGCAAAAAAACATTTATTCAGAACAACACTATTTACCCTACCAGTGCCACTTATCAACGTAATATATGCTTCGGTTTTAATAAGCACAAAATATTAATATTTTCATTGATGCCAGGGGGCTTGGTGGTATTTAATCTTAGTTGCCACCTAAGTTCACATATATCTAAGTGTACATCTAACACTCTCCCTTGGGCATCCTTAACTAACTGCTGAAGAATTAAAAATTTAAAATTGTGTTGATTGTACTCTTGTAGGTGTCTGCTTAATGCATTCTTCATGTTTCGGTTCCTAATATCTAGAAGGTGTTCCTTATCCCTGTCTTTCAAATGTCTACAGGTCTTCCCTACATAAAATGTAGAACACATTAGGCACTTGGCTAAATAAACTACATTTTTGCAGTTACAATTATAATGCCCTGTTTTATATATATATATATATATATATATATATATATATATATATATATATATATATATATATCCCTTCCATTCAACCTAAGGCAGCCTTTGGTTTCCAGCAAATTACTACATCAGACACCCATACCACATTTAAAATTCCTCTTAGTTCTAAAACAATCTGCCCATTCTTTTATTCCATTGGATTCTAATACATTTTTTAAATGACCTGTTTCTCCTATATACTATCACAGGGACCAGTCCAACTTTATTAATAATGTTATGATCATATGACAAAATCACCCAATTTTGTCTAATAATCTCGGCTACTGCATCACCATCAAGATTAAAAGTTGTGATGAAGCTGAGGCTTCTACTAGGCTGGTTAGTTTCATCAGCATGGGGGCCTTCAGTCCTCACTCCATTGTCATCCAGATGTTTCAGAATGGGTTTATAAATTCCATCAGCCTTTTTTACCATTACTTCCTTGGCAAATGTATATACCATTTGCAGGGGATATCCCCTTTTTAGGAACATTTGAATAATAAAATCCACCTCTGCCTTAAATTTAATATCATCACTTACCATGCGGGCAGCCCTCACAGATGGTGACAGGTGTTTTTTTCTCCAGTCAAGAGAAACTCTTGCTGTGCATTTATTGATTTGGGCATTGTTTAAAGGGGTTTTTTTTCTCGGGAGAGACATCTTGAGCCAGAAGTTGGTGGTTTATATCCGTGTGGGGAAAGATGTATTTTTCATTCTCCAGTCGGGAGATGACTTATTAGCCTGGAATAATTATTTTTTGTTTTTTTTATGTATGGATGGATATACATGGATGCAGATGGATCTATATTATGTGAGGTAACTACGTTAAGTTCTGTGCAGTGCACATTGTTGTTCGTGAAGCAAAATACTATTCGACTGTATCCTTTAGTCATGAGTGTTTTTCGTATTTCATTTACTTTGGTGCTATATGTTTGACTTTTTGGGGGTATATATTGTGTTTAACAGATGGATTTATATGTTTCAAGAGGTTATTAGATTTGGCTTCGATGTAGATATACCTATGGATACGCACTGTAAACATACATTTCTTCATTTTGGGTCTAACAGTATCGCATTTTTTTGTATGACGACAGTCGTGATCCTTGGGGAATTTATACTTTTGATCCTAGTTTCTACAAATGGACTAGTGGGCCAATTTCAAATAATATAAGCATATGTGATTTATTTTGTCATAGAGAGTTATCTGTTGATTTTTTGAGGCCATAATTATTTTCAATTACTGACTCAGCTGTTGGATTCTTATAGTTTTTCAACCATTTATCAAGACATTGCAACCATATTTACATCTATATGGTATTTTTTTTATATATAAGTGGATAGATGTGAAATAGTTGAGGATGATCAATATATATATATATATATATATATATATATATATATATATGTATATATATGTATATATATATATATATATATATATACAGCCTTCCCCATACATATTACAGACTATAGAATAACTACAGCCTATCCCTCTTAATTTAAGTGGTGAATTGTAAAAAAGCTGATAAAACATCCAAAGAGAAGTCATATGCATGTAAACCTTAACATTAGGGGAATATAGTCTATCTAGCCTATCATATTTAATAAGTGTTTCTCTCAATAACAAACACAGCCCACCTATCTGATAACAAACATTCCAATTACCACCTCTCACAACACATAACTGAACTCTCCTTTCAGGGAATCCAAATTCACCATTATACCCTCATGCATCCTACACTGCCTTAAACTCCTGCAACATTTCCAATACACCCCACACACACTCATACTCAACTTTCACATTGACCACCCATATTTAACACTACAGAGCTATGTCTCTTTTTTCAATATCTTTCTCGTCACATTTACTTTCTACCTCTCTATCCTATTAAGACTATCCTCATTTCATACAACCCACCTATCTCTCCGACTTTCTCCCACTATATCACCCAACTTTCACACCCTCCCCAGTTATACTGCAATCTGTTCTAGTCCGTATCAAACTGATATGATCCTGCAAAAGAAACAGACCCTGCTCTCCAAACAACATAACCCTCCTTGCTACCATGTACATAAATACTCCAGCAACACCAAAAAAAAGCCCCTCCCTAGCAATTTCTCTACTCTCTATAACCTAGTCCTTTGCGGTGATATACATCCTAACCCCCCCATAATTCTCCCTACTCCACAAAATGCCTAAACTTTACCACTATTAATCTTCAAAGCATTAGGAACAAAATTCCCCAACTGCATGCATGGCTAAGTCAACATAAACCAGATTTTACTGCCATCACAGAAACATGGCTAAAACCATATATCAAAGATTCTGAATTTCTACCCCCAAACTACTCCTGCTTCAGAACTGACAAACTTCACAAGAAAGTTGGAGGTGTCACCTTGCTATTCCCAAGTAGCTACATTGTTACTTCATATTCTAAACCAATTCCCTGCTTTCCCTCTGTAGACCTACTAGTTACCTTTCTCAAACTCAATAACTGTAAAAAGCCTTTGCATCATAGCCATATGCATCCCCCCAGGCAACAATCCTCCAATTCTTGAAGACATTCTAGCCTGGACAAGCAATAACATAAAAAATTAAACTATCATTCTTGGCAATGTTAATATCAATTGGCTAGACATCTCCAATAAAAACCCCTCTACAAATATCAACCTTCACATTTACTACCAACTAATCTTTACCACACCTGGCAATAACAGAAACAAAGGCTTCACTTTTGACTGGATCCTGGTTTCTGATCCTGATAAAATCTCTTCCTCTGGCACTCTCCCTGACAGTATTAGTGACCACTGTCCAGCATTCTTAACCCGTAAGCCCACGTCTATACCCAATAATCACCAATTTAGAAATACCAGAAATCTATCCCACTTCTCTCAAAATACCCTCAATGACATCCTGCAGATAACAAACTGGAGCCCACTGACATTTCTTCCACTTAACAAAGCTGTGGAATTCTTTAATTCCACTTTTCTCAGGACTCTAAATAGTTTTGCCCCTCTCAGACTAAAGAGAGTCAAAGCAAAACATGCCTGCTGGCTTGCAAAGATCACAAAGCAAGTCATGTCCTCTAGGGACAAAGCCTGGAAAACCTGGCAAAAAAACAAAACTCCTACCAATCTCATGGAATATAAATGACTTCGCAATCAGGCTAAATGCTTAGTTGTTAAAAACAAAAAAGAATACATCCAAGTTATTCAAGACCAGCATAAACAAAATCCCAAAAAATTCTGGGGAGCAATTAACTCCCTGCTCCACCCAGGAGCAAACAGTACCCCATTCCCAAACCCAGAAAAACCTCCCTCTGAACTAGCTTCACTCTTCAATATATACTTATTGACACCATTACTAAACTTACAACTACCTTCCCAACCATCAACACAGACCCATTAGAAGCTCCACCAACACATAATCCTTCAAATCCCCTATCCACCTTTTCACTATCACCCATTCCCACATCCACCATTCAAAAACTTCTATATAAACTAAAATCATGCACAAATGCCCCAGATAATCTACCTGCAGAATACCTACAACTTGCACCCCCTCCATTGCTTATCCTATCAGCATTCTCCTTAACAGGTCCATTCAAGAATCATGTATTCCAGATATCTGAAAGGAAGCCTTTGTCATCCCTTTTCATAAAGGTGGTAACAATTCTGATATCTCTAATTTCTGCCCCATCGCCATTCTTTCCTCTGTCTCTAAAATATGAGAGAAATGCATCCATGCACAGGTCATAAGTCATCTAGTAAAACAATTGTTTTCCCCCACTCAACATGGCTTCAGGCCTGGACATAGCACCAACGCAGCCCTCATTTCCTTCTTAGACATAGTAAATACAGCTTGTGATACTGGCTCCTTAGTTTCTGCACTCTTCCTTGATTTATCAAAGGCATTTGACACCATTTCCCATTCTCTACTGCTTGCTAAACTGTCTAGCCTTAGCCTATCTCCCTCCACCCTACAGTGGTTTACCAACTATCTCAGCAATAGGCAACAATCTACCAGATGACAGCACTCCTCCTCCCCTTTCATTACTACTAACACAGGTGTTCCTCCAGGCTCAATTCTGTGTCCCCTCCTTTTCAGTATATTTGTCAATAACTTTCATAATACTCTAACACACAGTACTGTCATCCAATATGCATATGACTCAACCATCCTCTGCTCCTCAAAATCTGTCACTGAATTACAGCATCTTACCCAAGAAGCTTTTACCTCTACTGAGCACTGGATGTCCCAGAATCACCTTGCTCTTAACCCCAATAAGACAAAACTATTATTATTTACCTCCACAAAATCTAGCCCTGTTGACAATTCTCTATTTACTGTTAGTTCCCATAATAACACTATCATTGAAGTTGTCCCTAATACCAAATTGCTAGGTGTCATCATTGATGACAAACTAACTTTTGACCTTCACATCCACAACATCAAAAAACCCATCAAAAGCTGGATGCCTTATATAGGCACAACGATTTCCTCATTCTCTCTGCAAAAAAGGCCTTAGCCTCATCCTTCCTACTTCCAACCATTCTATAGGGAGCCCTCATCTTCACCAACCTACAATCCTCCTTAAAAAATAAGCTGGACTCCTGTTACAACAAAGTCGCTAAATTTGCTACAAGCGCAAAATATTCTACCCACCATTGCTTATCTCTGCATCAACTAAAATGGCTAGCATTCCCCCACCACCTTACATACCTACAATTAACTGCAGCCCACAAGATAATCTTTCAACCTGAAAGCTGCCCTTCTCTCACATCCATACTGACCATGTACTACCCCAATCACCATCTCAGGTCTGAAAACAAAATGTTATTATCCATTGAGAAACCTAAACTCTCAGCTGGCCAAATGTTCTACTCTCATTCTGTCTCTAAGTTATGAAATAATCTTCCTCCTTTACTCAGGACAATCAGTAATCCTACTTCCTTCAAAAAATCCCTCAAATTACATTTTTCCTATCACTGGCTATGCTCCTGTACCTCACCAAATAACCCCAGCACCTGATTTCCTTCTCACTCCCCTCTTCTCCTCTGTACCTTTCTGACTTATTTATGTCACCTCGACTAACTCTGACCTATCACCAGCTTTCTACCATGAAGTCAGCTCTGTTCACATAAGAACTCAACTTTCACATGTATAGCTGACTGTAATACACTGTAATACATTGTAATACACTGTAACACATTGTAATGCATTGTTGCCACTTCTGCCACTACTTTTCCTCCTATGTCACACTACTGCCCATAACACTTGATCCTACACATTAATACAGTTTTACTCTTGCATATAGTTAAGGATTTTTGTACGTAATTAATGGAATGACATTGTCCTATGTTTCAATTTCATTTTTTACTTTTGTATGTATCAACATTGTTCTATTATTTATGTATGTATCACTGTGGAGCCTATGTATGTAATACTGTGGAGCTTTTCTTCCCAGGCCTCCACTGAAAATGGGCTCTTCCTAGGCCCAGTGGACTTTCCCGGTCAACAAATGCAATAAATAAATAAATAAATAAAATGAGCAAAGTGCCAAATGTGTTCCACATTTTATATAGGGAAGACCTGTAGATGTTTGAAAGACAGGGTTAAGGAACACCTTTTAGATATTAGGGACCAAAAAAATGACAAATGTATTAAGCAGACACCTAAAAGAGTACAATCAACACAATTTTAAAATTTTAATTCTTCAGCAGTTAGTTAAGAATACCCAAGGAAGAATCTTAGATGTACACTTAGATATATGTGAACTTAGGTGGCAACTAAGATTAAATGCCACCAAGCCCCCTGGCATCAATGAAAATATTAATATTTTGTGCTTATTAAAACTGAAGCATATATTAGGTTGATAAGTTGCACTGGGAGGGTAAATAGTGTTATTCTGAATAAAATGTTTTTTTTTTTGCTATTGCTGTCTGTTATATATTATTCAATTGTTGAAAAGGGTGGGGTCATTCTTTATAAAGACTGTGTTTTAGTTTGTGAATTGTTCTGATACAGGGAAGAAAGCGCTTAACCATTGTGGAGAATTCTGCTTGAATAAATTGATGCTGGTAACTTTAATTAATGTCCTTCCTATAGCCTGATTACGCCTGAATACACACACATTCTGTCTCTTACTAGTCAGGCATACAATGTGTCAAACATTGCACCATGTTTCAAATCCATCACATATACACTTACTGACTTTTGTGCCTCTCGATTTCCAGTGAATAATAAATATCATACATCTAGAAGATTCTTCTTTGGCTTTCAGTAAGCTTATAACTTCTATTTTAAGACAGCAGTTTTGTCTTTCTTGTCCTTTCCTTTCCTCCTTTTGGTTACCGGTGTTTAATACTTTAATTGCTTCTTTATTTATGAAATGATAGAACACTGCACACTGGATTTTTCTGGATTTTTTTTTTGGAGGGGGGGGCAAGTCCACAAGCAGTGAGATATAGCTGAAATCAAAGAATCTAAAATTCACATTCAAATTCAGACATGCAGCTAGCTGTACTGAGCACATGAGAAGTTAACAATAAATGAAATGGAACTAAATAATCTGTGATTCGGTGGGATGAGAAAAATGAATTAATATTTATAAGAGTGAACTCCGTTACTAGATTCTTTGGAAGTATTATTTTAACATCAATCAGTCCAAAAATTAAAGAACCCAAAATCAGAACATGAACTGATACCTTTTTTAAGCAGAAGCATACACTAAGGGTGGACAGTTATTGCATATGGATATGATACAATGGAGGCATCCTCATGGCATCACAAAATGCAGAACAGATCTGAAATTAGAATAAAATAAGAATATAGCCACCTTTTGACACCATGTAATATATGTACACTAAAAAGCATAAAAATAGGCAAGATGAATAAGTGCAGAGGCAATGCATGAAGCTCATTAAAAAAACAGAACTTTTTTTGAACTGCAGAACAAAGAACGGTCACATGACCTACTGATTTCAATATCTGTAAACTCCCTTTAAAGACACAGTTCCCACAATACTACTCACATTACTCTACAAATCTTTGAGTGCTAACCTGTTGACATCAATTCACTGATATTTAACTCAATCATTGTTTCACACAGGAAAGTACTGCAGGTGTGATTTCCCTACATGCACTGGTAGTAAATTCAATGCATCTTACACTTTGTCTAGTTTTCCATAGTTATGTGCAACCATGCTGTAATTTTATCTATTTATTACTTTTAGTTACAGAGGAAGGTTAGACTCGGTACAAAACCCATTTACAGAGGAGGCTTAGGGAAAAAAGCTCAAATATACAAATGTGCATACAACAAGGTTACATTTATATCTGGGTATTGATGATGTCGTTGAATGGTGCAATCATTTCACAAAAAAAGAAAGTCAGCTCAGCTAATCAGAAATCAGCTTATCAAATATTGCCAGGTGTGTTTCAGGGCAAGATTGTGAACTGTGATAATCAAGGAAGTTGCTCTTTCCCCCACTGTACAGTGATCTCAGGATTGGTATATATAATTACCAGGGCTTCATCCCCTGCAAAAATGACTGTTTTTTATTTATTTTTGGATCGACCAGTATTTATTAGTCTTGTTTCTTTTAATGGCATGAGTCTACAACTAAGCATCATATACAGAGTATAAGAAGTGCATAAAAAGTTTGTCATTATTAATATTATAACTGTCATAGTAACCATACAGAGTCACAGGGTATAGAAGAAAACGGACAGTAATTAGTTGTTAACATCAGCAGATAGCTTATGTTAAATAATAAGTACACAGACAGTAATTACAGTTACTAATAGCAGTTTGTGTATGTCCATTCAGATAACAGTAATTACATTGTGAGTAATTTCAGCTATTGAGTTCAAGTTCTGTGAGCTTAGAGATTTGTTTAAAAAAGAATAAGATACAATAATTGGGTAGAGAGGTAGAGGAAAAGGTACAAGGAGTACATGTAAACAAAGACAGATAAATGGGGAATAGAAGTATTTCTGGTACAGAGAGCAGAGATTGTCATTAGCCCAGAACATTGCACGAAGTATGGGGCTTTAATAGTTTTATAAGGTCCTTTAAGGAGTGCTCCTGTCTTGTGGCTAAAGGATGGTATTCCAAATTTTAGGGAGGGTCTGAGAGAGCAGTGCATTGCCCGCAAAATTGTTAGGATTAGATACAAAGAATAAGAATTTCTCTGAGGATTGTAATAACATTCAAGGATTATGTATTTCAATGAGGATGATAAGGGATGTACAGCTATTTGGGTTTATATTATGGATAAAAGGTAGTTGTGAGTAAATCCGGAAGTGGGGGAATTCTAGCCATTGTAATTACCCAACAGTCATTCAGTGGTTCATCCTATTTGGTAAGTTGGTAGGAAATCAAGCCACTTTGTTGTAAAATTGCTCAAATTTATTTATAAGGACACGTAAAAGCGATTGCAGATGGGTGCTGAGTATGAGAGAGAAGGCAGGAGGAGGAAAGTGACAGTATGCTTTCCTGCAGAATCTGAGAGATTTAGTTCGGCTCTATACAGAGGTTTTTTTTATTATTACAGTATGTTGTATATGGATGTCAGATGTTAGGTTCTCATCAATGAGTATGCCCAGTAATTTGGTATGAGGGACAAGCTAAAATTTTGTATTATCACAGGATAAAGTGGCTTTAGTGAGTGCAAGATGCTTTGTGGTAGAAATGATTGTTCTGTTTTTTTTATTTTGGTTAAGGAATAACAGGAAAGATGCTAACCAAGTTTCCAATGAGCAGAAGGATACCTAGGTTTATTGTAGAAGGTCATTTAGATAGTTTGATAAGTAGACAAGGGTAGAATAATCAGCATACTGTTCTAGAGAAACAGTTTTTCAGGCCAAACAAGGTAATTGATGAAAATATTAAATAGGATCGGTCCCATGTTTGACCACTGAGGTACTCCAGCAGGCATGGATAGAAAGGAAGAAATCTCATTGCTCCATTTAACTGTTGGGAGGGTGGCTTAATGGTTAAGGTGTTTGCCTTACAAACACAAGGTGCAGGGTTTGAGTCTCACAAGGCATAATTGGCTAGGCTTAAAATGGCTCGCAAGGGCAGTTAGCTTAGTGCTAATCTATGAACCTATGAACTGCTTGACATCTATAGGAAAGATAGCCATTACCCAGGACAGGCAAGTGTTGTGAAGTCCTAGAGCAAGAAGCATGTGTAAATGAATTGGCCAAGGGACAGTATCAAAAGCTTTGGACAGGTCAAGAAAGAGAGGTGATAGTAGGAGTCCTTTGTTTCTATTTGTATTTATTGTGTTGTAGAAGCTAAGAAGTGGGATGGAGATGCTATGGTGTGGTTGTAAACCACATTGAAAAGGGATCTGTGAGTATTTTCTGTGAGATAGTGTAAGGTTTGGGATGAATGCACTTCTCAAGGATTTTGGATAAGGAGAATAGGATGCTTTGGGCTTCTAACTGGAAAGCTCAGCTGAGTGACCACCATTATATTGTGGAAAAATGTGGCAATTTTTCCAGAGAAGAGGGACATGAGCTTCACTAATAGATTCACTTATTAGAACTGAGTTTGGTTAGTCTATAACCTCAGCTGCCATCTTAAGTCATTTACCCAGTTTGTTGTCAGGGGCTAGTTTTAGAAATAGTATGTTTTATAGTAGAAGATAGAACAGGTTGGAAGAATAGCTTATGGGGAGGAGTGGAAGATGTAGAAGACTTTTGGCTATTATGTTGGGGAGTGTTTTATAGGTTCATAGGTTCATAGGTAGGTACTAGGCTATTTGCCCAAGGGCATTTATAAGCCTAGCCAGAGTGTGTCAGCTTTCAACACCCCATTGATTAATTAACTGAGCCTCTGTCAAGCAGAGCCAATGAAGTGATCCCAGGAGTGCATTTTCTGTTACCCATCCACTCGTCAAGGTTTTTCTTGAAGAGTGTTAGTGAGGGGCTCTGCTTAATGTAGTTTGGAATTTTGTTCCATAGCATGGGGAGTCTCTGTGACAGGAATCTATCCCTCCAGCATGTTCTATTTATTGTTGTGGTGAGGTTTAGCTCACTAGAACACGTGGCTTGCATTGACTTGGATTTCCTTAGGTGGAGCATGTCCATCAATTCTGAGTTGGACATGGCTTTTTAAGTCAGGCAGAGATCACCTCTGAGTAAGCGATATGCTACTGAGTACAGCCAGAGTTTTTTCAGTCGGGCTGCATAGGACATATGTTTGAAGCCAGTAATCCTCTTGGTGAGGTACTTTTGTGGTCTCTCCAGCTGTTGGAAGTGTCTTATGAGGTACATCCCAAATGGGGCATTGTACTCTATGATGGGTCTAATGAGTGACGAGTAGAGGGGCACTATAACCTCTTTATTTCTAGATGCGAACCCTTTAGTAATTAGATGGGCCACATAGAAGAATTTCCTAACTACTTTTGGCAATATGATTGTCAAAGGAGAGATCACTATCTACCTGGGTCCCCAGATCTCTTATTACATCTTCTGTATTAAGGGGGCTGCCACCTATGTGGTAATTTGTGGGTGTTTTGTTTTTCCCAAATGGGATGACTATGCATTTTTTGGCATTTAGCTTGAGACCATGACTTTGACAACAGGTGTCCGTCTCAGTAAGGCTCTTTTGGAGGATGTCCATGTCAGCCGGAGAGTCAATTATGGCTCCCAGTTTGCAGTTATCAGCGAACTTGATTAGCCATAGTCCTCCTGTGTTTGCCTGTACTTCTGAGAAGTATATGCCAAAAAGTAGGGGTCCCAGGACCAAACCTTGTGGGACACCACTTGTGACTGGTTTAAAGTCGGACCTGGAGCCCGCTATTCTTACCGTGTGAGTTCTGTCTGTCTGTAAACCAGTTGGCAACCCATCTCATGATGTAGGGGGCTATGTTCAGGTAGGTGAGTTTTTCTGTAATACCCAAGTAGGGAATGGTGTCAAAAGCCTTAGCGAGGTCAAGGTAGGCTGTGTGAACAACCTTTCCCTCATCTAATGCCTTGGCGACTGTCTCAAAGAAGTCAACCAAGTTTAGTAGGCATGATCTGCCTTTAACAAAGCTGAAATGGGTCGGGTCAAGTGTTTAGAGGTTTCCAATGTCTTTGTTAATGGGTTCCATGATGATGTGCTCCATAGCCATGCAGACTAGGCTAGTCAGGCTTATGGGGCGATAGTTAACAGGGTCAGTTGTGTCCCTCCTTTGTGGAGTGGAATAACCGTTGCTGTGGGCCATTCTATGGGCACGTAGTCTGTGGAGAGGCTGAGGTTAAACAGCATGTTTAGGTGGAGGGTTAGTTCGTTCTGTAGTTCATTCAAGATGCAGCCTGGGACACCATCTGGCCCCACTGATGCTGTGTTTTTATCTTTTGAAAGGGCTATTTTCACCTGTGCGTGTCTGATTTCTGGGACACTACACTTTTTCAGTATTTTTGTGGGCCCTTTTGGGGGTGAGAGGGGGGTGAAGTTTGCACTGAATCTATCTGCCAGGATGTTAGCAATATCAGTAGGTTCAGTATATTTTTTGCTATTTTGCACTAGTTCAGTGCATATCTGTGAGTTGCCACTAAGATTCTTAACATAGCTAAAGAAGCCTTTGTGGTTATCTTTTGAATCCTTGACTATTTTTCTTTCGAAGTTAGCCTTGGATGATTTTATGAGGGACCTTAGTTTCTTACTGACACTGATCAGGGATGTCTTTCCTTCTTGAGATTTGCTTTTTTTCTGAACTAGGTTCCTCCTTCTATTGTATAGCCTGTTTATGGCAGGGGTCCACCAGACTGGTTTCCTTCTCTTAGAGGAGTGAGTCTTGGTTTTGCTAGGGATGGCACAATCCATGCATCCTTGTAGGTGCTCATAGAGTTCATTTGTAAAGGTTTCTGCATCTTGGGCAGTGTTATCCTTTAGTGTGGGGGCTGTGAAACTTATCACCTCTGTCTTAAGTAAAGTGAAGTTTGCTTTAGAAAAGTTTTTTACTGTGGTTTCCTAAGTTAGGAGTGGTGTTGGGGTGTGGACATCCAGAGTGATTAGTTTATGGTCTGATCTAACCAGAGACAGGTTGACTTCTGGTGTGGAACACCTGTCGCCCATGTTTGTGATGATCAGGTCCAATTTGTTTTCACCTCTGGTAGGGAGTTTACCAGCTGATTCAGGGCATTTGAGATGATGAATTTCAGGAAGCACTGGGCCTGGGAGTTTGTACTCGAGTAGTTTTCCCAGTTAATGGTAGGGTAATTGAAATTGCCCAATATAAGGGTGTTCAGTAGGACCTTCATGTTTTCCAGTGTCTCCAGAAAGATGGACTGGTGGTCCTGGGTCATGGAGGGTGATCTGTAGCAGGCCCCAATTTGCACTGCAGATTTGCCCGATGTTAGTTGCACATGGATGATTTCAAAGGTATCATGCTGCGCCAATAACCTGGAGGTGTAGGTATCCTTGAGGAATATGGATACACCCCCTTCTTTTGTGTTTCAGTCTGGGTTCTGTGGCTGAAACGTGTGCACGAGATGTAGCCCAGTAGTGCTGGGGTGCTCTCTGAAGTCTTGAACCAGGTTTCAGTTACTGCACAGACATCGATGTTCTCCATACTGAGGAGTGCTTAAAGTGCGTGCATTTTGAGATTTAAACTCCTGGCCTTGAGTAGCATAACCCTCAGTTTTTTGTTAATTGTGCTGTTTACAGAGGTGGGTTTGACTTTTGAGACTTGCCTAAAAAAGGCACTATGGGGGTAGCAAGAGCCTTGGCCAGTATTCAAAAGCCTAGGGAATGCGGCTTGTCGAGCATGTCATTCCAGGCTGACAGACACTGGATCCCCTTTGAATGACACCAGAAGCTTAGCCAATTGTTGAAACTGATAATTTTTTCTTTATACTGAGGTATCATTCTTGGTGAGGGCAGAATGCTACTCAGGGTCAGGGTCATATCAGCCTGGGCTACATGATCAGAGAGCTCTTCCATGTCTCTTTTCATGTAGTCCAGAGAGGTACATCTCTGTTCATTCACACCAACATGAACAATGACAGAGTCATAATTTTACTTGTTCTGGAGTGACATGAGTGCTTGTGTTATGTGGTGGATTCTGGCTCCCAACAGGCAGCTAACAGTAACCTTCTGCTTGTCCAGCCTAGTGAGTGGGACGTCGGTGTGCCTGACATCCCACTCACTAGGCTGGACAAACAGAAGGTTACTGTCAGCTGCCATCCTAGTGAGTGGGACGTCAGTGTGCCTGACTATAGAGTCACCTATTACTAGTGTGTTAGGTATGTTATTTCACCTTAAGGGCTGTGATTGTGCGGCACACTGATTTTGTGTTTTATGTGTTGTCTGGTTTGTGACAGGAGGTGCAGGTTGTTTAGGTGTCTGCTTTGGAGGTCTCTGATGCTTTTGCAGGTTTTTATTTAGAGCCTCAGAGTATGATTTTGTGTACTTATGTGTATTTTTTGTCAGTGCTGGTTTAGTAGGTCTATGTGTGGCTGGAGATGTGGTGCAAGTGTTAACCTTCTCCTCTTGAATGTCTGTTCCAGTCTCAGGTGGAGACAGCTTAGCCTACAGTTTGGCTGTATAATTGCATCTCTCACATATGTTAGTGTTTTGTGGTAGGAGGAGAGGATTGTCTGTGTACATGAGGCAGTTGTAACTTTGCCTCAGGATATGCAGATTCACCAGCTGGACTGAAAATTACACCTGAAATTGCCCTTTGGTCATGAATGTCAGTATTTTTGTGGGCCCTTTTTGGGGTGGGGGGGTGAAGTTTGCACTGAATCTATCTGCCAGGATGTTAGCAATATTAGTAGGTTCAGTATATTTTTTGCTATTTTGCACTAGTTCAGTGCATATCTGCAAGTTGCCACTAAGATTCTTAACATAGCTAAAGAAGCCTTTGTGGTTATCTTTTGAATCCTTGATTATTTTTCTTTCGAAGTTAGCCTTGGATGATTTTATGAGGGACCTTAGTTTCTTACTGATACTGATCAGGGATGTCTTTCCTTCTTGAGATTTGCTTTTTTTTCTGAACTAGGTTCCTCCTTCTATTGTATAGCCTGTTTATGGCAGGGGTCCACCAGACTGGTTTCCTTCTCTTAGAGGAGTGAGTCTTGGTTTTGCTAGGGATGGCACAATCCATGCATCTTTGTAGGTGCTCATAGAGTTCATTTGTAAAGGTTTCTGCATCTTGGGCAGCGTTATCCTTTAGCGTGGGGGCTGTGAAACATACCACCTCTGTCTTAAGTAAAGTGAAGTTTGCTTTAGAAAAGTTTTTTACTGTGGTTTCCTAAGTTAGGGGTGGTGTTGGTGAGCTGCTTCATCACTTGGTTGGTGAGGGGTGAATAAAGAGCCTTGCCCTGCTGGGCAATCAAGTGTCAGGGTATATTAGTGCTTGCTATTAGGTCTGAGCAAGTACTGGGCTGTAGGATGCTTTTTGAGTGCTTAGGTTGAGAGTTAGACTAGTTTCAATGGAAAAACTGAAGAGAAGACTTAGTGGAGCCGGGAATAATTTAACCCTAGCTAACCGGCACTGCCCAGCGCACAAAACTGTGCAAACATGGTTTTTATAGCAGAGAAATGAAAGAGATAGAAATTAGCCCAAAATGACCAATAAACTACTAACTTCTGGGCTGGAACCACTCCTCCAGGGACATATAAGCTGCTCAAAGCTCCCCTCTCTCACAGGTGAACAGAGAAACTTCCTTCTATCCAAGTAAGGTATGGGCAACTCAGAAACTTGTAACACAGCCCTGAATTTAGCACTAGCCTGAAAACTGGACTACACTAGCTTAGAAATGCGGGAAACAATTAATTTTTTTTTTTTTTTGAAAAGATAAAGCAAAAACAGTAAAGAATACACTTAAAACAGCTTTAAACAACTACAAACAATCAGAAAAGGCTATCACACTTTAGTGTGTAGCTTACAACAGTTAAATTATTTAAACAAAAAATGACTTTTTAAAAGTGCAGGCAGTCAAATAAGTACAATATGTGAAACAAAAACAATTGTTGAATCACAATAAATGCTGGAAAATCGACGTTTAGGCAGAAAACAGTTAAGTACAGCAAGAAAGTACAGAAAACTGATACTTAATCACTCCAAAGTCTCTCATCTAAGCTAGAAGGCTTGTATCAGTTTAAAGCTTTCTAGTGCTTCCCAGTAGGTTAGTTGCGGGAAAGATGGGAAACAAGCGCAGATGTGGTCTTTTAAATCAGAAAGTTGAAAGAGATGGACAAACTGTCCAAATGGTCAATAAACTACAATTTCTGGGCCAAGAACCACTCCTCTTGTGGTAGACAGGCTACCTAGTGCTTACCACTCCCACTGATAAGCTAGAAGGCTTTCCTCCAACACAGAAAGGCTTGCAGGGCTCAGAAGCTTACCAACAGTCCTGGATACAGCAACTCTGTATGTGGACTAGGCTAGTTACACGAAAGGTGGGAAACAAGTGCAAGTGTGGCTTTCAAACCAGAAAGTTGAAAGAGATGGAAATATACTGCCCAAATGGCCAATAGCTACAATTTCTGGGCCAGGAACCACTCATCTTGTGGTAGACAGGCTACCTAATGCTTACCACTCCCACTGATAAGCTAGAAGGCTTCCCTTCAACACAGAAAGGCTTGGGGGTCTCAGAAGTTTACCAACAGTCCTGGATACAGTATCTCTGTAACCGGACTATGCTAGTTAGAGGAAAGGTGGGAAACAGGCGCAAGTGCGGCTTTCAAACAAGAAAGTTGAAAGAGATGGAAAAAAACTGCTCAAACAGCTAATAGCTACAATTTCTGGGCCAGGGACCACTCCTCTTGTGGTAGACAGGCTACCTAATGCTTACCATTCCCACTGATAAGCTAGAAGGCTTCCCTCCAACAGGAGGAAGACTAAGACTGAGTAAATACAGTGGATTTTAAAGACATCAGAAATATTAGGGAAGTCATTACTGGGTCTAAGTGGACAAGGGGGTTGGGTGGATCAGTCAGGAGTAATTAAGTGATGTATGGAGGACTTTTTTGTCTAGCTCAATTGAAAGCTTGACTGTGATTTATTGGCAACCAAGCTTTCAATGCTTTATCCCTTTATCTCATTAGGTGCTTTGTGTTTCAGGAGAGCCAGGGGGCAGGATTAGCTTCAACATGCTCTTTCTTGTTTGTGGGTAGTTTATTTATGATGTTTAAAATGTAGTACTAAACAAAACAACTGCATTGTCTAAGGGCAGGTATTTCAGGATGTTCCTGTCATAATGTTTTAGATAGGATATGAAGCAGTCTTTGTTAAAATTTGTGAGTTACTTGTTATGCTAAAATGGTGCATTTGGGAGGTATTGGTTTTCTTCCTTATGACATAAACAGGTAGATGATCACTTAAGCTGTCAAAGAGGGTACCTAAAGCAGAAGTTTTATCTGGCACGTAGGTAAGAATTCAATTAATTTTGGTTCCTTTATTGTTATTATTATTATTATTGTTTATTGTTACTGTTATTGATATTGTTTATTGTTATTGTTATTATTGTTGTTATTATTGTTCATTGTTACTGTTATTTTTATTGTTGTTAATTTTGTTTATTGTTACTGTTATTCTTTATTGTTTTGTTGTTGTTATTTTTATTATTATTGTTATTGGCATAATTGTCTATTGTTACTGTTATTTTATTCTTATTGTTATTTTTATTCTTATTGCTATTGGTATTATTATTGTTTATTGTTACTGTTATTGTTATTGCTATTGTTATTATTGTTTATTGTTACTGTTATTTTTATTGTTGTTATTGTTTATTGTTACTGTTATTGTTATTGTTATTGTTTATTGTTACTGTTATTTTTATTGTTATTGTTATTATTGTTGATTGTTACTGTTATTTTTATTTTGTTGTCATTATTAATGTTTGTTGTTACTGTTATTTTTATTGTTATTGTTATTATTGTGTATTGCTACAGTTATTTTATTGTTTTGTTATTGTTTATTGTTATTGTTGTTATTGTTTACTGCTACAGTTAGATTAATAGTTAGGTACTAGGCTATTGGCCCTAGGGCCTATACAAGCCTAGGCAAAAAGGTACCCTGGCTTTCGCCACCCAAGAAAATTATTTTCCTGTGTCCCTGTCAAGCAGAACCACAGAAGTGATCCTCGGGGTGAATTTCCTATTACCCAAACAATCATCAAGATTTTTCTTGAAGTGTGCTAATGAGGAGCTCTGTTTGACATAGAAAGGTAGTCTGTTCCAGAGTATGGGAAGTCTCTGGGACAGGAATCTATCCCTCAAGCATGTTCTGTTTATTATGGTGACAAGGTTTAGGTCCCTAGAGCGTATAGCTCAGAGGGATTGGGATTTCTTTAAGTGGAGCATGTACAACAGCTCTGGGTTTGACATAGCTTTTTATGTCAGGCAGAGATTGCCTCTGAGTAGGCGATATGCGATGGAATAAAGCTGGAGTTTTTTGAGACGGTCCGCGTAAAACATCTGTTTGAGGCCAGTAATCCTCTTTGTGAGGTATTTCTGTGGCCTTTCCCATTGTTGTAGATGTCTTGTGAGGTACATACCAAAAGGGGTGTTGTCCTCTATACTGGGTCTAATGAGTGATGAGTAGACCTCTTTTTTTTCTGGATGAGAAATTTTTGTGAAGAAGTGTGCCACGTAGAAGGATGTCCTGACCACTGTGGCGATGTGATTATTATAGAAGAGACTACTGTCCACCTGTGTCCCAAGGTGCCTTATCACACTTTCGGTGTTAAGTAGACTACCGTCTATGTGGTAGTTCATGGGTACAGAGTTTTTACCAAAGGGGATGACAATGCACTTTTTGGCATTGAGCTTGAGACCATGTCTTTGACACCAGGCATCTGTTTCAGTGAGGCCCTTTTGTAGGATGTCCACATCATTAGGAGTTTCGATTATGGCTCCTAGTTTGCAGTCATCTGTGAATTTAGTTAGCCAAAGACCTTCTGTGTTAGCCTGTACTTCAGAGAAGTAGATACCAAACAGGAGAGGACCCAGGACTGAACCCTGTGGTACTTCACTTGTCACTGGTCTGAAGTCTGATTTGGAGTCTGCTACTTTCACAGTGTGGGTTCTGTCAGTAAGCCAGTTGGCAACCCATCTTGTGACATAGGGATTTATACCTAGTTTAGTGAGTTTATCTGTAATTCCAGAGTGGGGGATGGTGCTGAACGCCTTGGCGAGATCTGGATAGGCTGTGTGAACCACCTTACCCTCATCTACGGCTTTGGTGACTACTTCAAAGAAGTCTATCAGGTTTAGGGGACATGATCTGCCTTTTACAAACCCAAACTGTATGGGTTCCAGAGTTTGGAGATCTCCAATGTCTTTGTTTATGAGTTCCATGATGATACGTTCCATGGCCTTGCATACCAGGCTCGTCAGGCTAATGGGGCGGTAGTTCCCGGGGTCTGTTGTAGCTCCCCCTTTTTGGAGTGGGATAACTGTTGCGGTGCACCATTCAGTGGGCACAAAGCCTGAGGTGAGGCTATGACTGAACATGGTACTTAGGTGGGGTGCCAGCTCATTCTGTAGTTCATGTAGAAGGCAGCCTGGGATGTTGTCAGGTCCCATGGATGCTGTGTTCTTGGATTTGGAGAGTGAGGTTTTTACCTGTGCAGCCATGATTACAGGAACTTTGCATTCTTCCAGTATAAAGATGAGCCCTTTATGGGGTGAGAGGGGGGTAAAGTTAGCACTGAACCTATCTGCCAGGATGTTGGCAATGTCAGTTGGTTCTGTATATTTAGTGTCATTGTGCTGTAACTCAGAGTAGATCTGAGTGTTGCCATTGAGATTTTTGACATAGCTATAGAATGCTTTGTGGTTGTCTTTATAATCAGTGGCAATTTTGTTTTCATAACTAGCTTTGGAGGATTTTATGAGGGATCTCAGCTTCTTACTGAGGCTGACCAGGGAGTTCCTCCAATCGTGCGATTTTACTCTTTTTTGCGACAGTTTCTTTCTTCTGTTGTAGAGTTTGTTTATGGCAGAAGACCACAGATTGGCTTCCCTTTTTTTGGAGGATAGCATCTTGGTTCTGTTAGGGATAGCACGATCCATGCACTCGTGTAAGTGCTTATAAGGTGCATTTGTGTATGATTCAGCAGTCGTACCTCTATTGTCCATCTGCATGGGTGTCATGAAGTTTGTCACTTCTGTCTTAAGAAGTGTGAAGTTGGCTTTGGAGAAATTATTTACGGTTGTTTTCCTAATGGGGGGTGGGAGCGTGATGTGGATGTCTAGGGTGATTAGCTTGTGGTCGGATCTGACCAATTAGGAGCTGACCTCTGGTTTGGAACACTGGTCACCCATGTTGGTGATGACCAGGTCTAGGCTATTGCTGCCTCTGGTGGGGGTGTGGATAAGGTGATCCAAGGCATTTTAATTGATGATTTCCAGAAAACGTTGAGCAGAAGAGTTGGTACATGAGTAGTTTTCCCAGTTAATGGTAGGGTAGTTGAAATCACCCATTATTAGAGTGTTGGGTTGTACCTTAATATTTTCCAGTGTATCAAGAAAAGAGGAGTGGGAATCCTGGGGCATGGTGGGGGGTCTGTAGCAAGCTACAATCTGGATTGTGGTTTTTGCTCAGAGTTAGTTGAACTTGGATAATCTCAGATGCATTATGCTGAGCAACTAGCTTGGAAGTGTGGATATCCTTAATGAATATGGACACGCCTCCACCTTTAGTGTTTCGGTCCGGGTTTGGTGGCCGAAAGGTGTGGTATGAATTATAGCCTGGTAATGCAGGGGTGCTCTCTGGAGCTTTGAACCAGGTCTCTGTCACTGCATAGATGTCAATGTTCTCCATTTTAAGGAGTGCCTCGAGTGAGCGCATTTTGAGGTTTAGACGTCTAGCATTGAGTAGCATTACCCTCAGATTTTGATTGCTTGTACCTGTTATGGTGGTGAATTTGTCATTTTAATCTTGCCTAAAAAAGGCACTATAGGGGTGGCAAGAGCCTTTGCCAGGATCCGGAATCCCAAGGGTGACAGGTGCAGGCCATCTCTGGCAAAGCAGCGTGGTCTGTCGATCATGTCATCCCAGGCAGACAGATACTGGATTCCCTTAGAATGACACCAGAAATTTAGCCAATTGTTAAAGTCAATCATTTTGTCCTTGTACTGTGGTGCCATGTTGGGTGACGGCAGGATGCTACTCAGGGCTAGGGTCATACCGGCCTGGGCTACAAGATCGGAGAGCTCCTCCATGTCTCTTTTCATGTAGTCCAGGGAGGTACATCTCAGGTCATTCACATCAACATGGACAATGACAGAGTCATATTAGTACTTGTGGAGTGACCTGAGTGCATGTGTTATGTGGCTGATCCTGGCACCTGACAGGCAGCTGACAGTAACTTTTTCCTTGTTTAGCCTGGTGAGTGGAACATCAGTGTGCCTGACTATAGAGTCACCTATGACTAGAGTATTGGGTACATTATGTCTTATGGGCTGTAGTTGGGTGGCACACTGAGTTTGTGGGCTATGTGTCATTTGGGTTGTGTTGGGGGGGTGGAGGTTGCTTGCATTTCTGCTTTGGAGGTCTCTGTTGTTTGGGCAGATTTGTACTGAAAGCCTCTGTGAATGTAGGTGTGTGTTTTGTGCTTCTGTGTGTGTATTTTGGTGGTGTAGGTTTTGAGGGACTATGTGATGAGTGTGGTGCGGTGCAAGTGTTTACTTTCTCCACTTGACTGTCTAGGCCAGTCTTTGGTGAAGAGAGCTTTGCTTCCAGTTTGGTTATATAAGTGCATCTCTCACAGGTCGTAGTGTTGGCTGGTAGGAGAAAAGGTTTGTCTGTGTACATGAGGCAATTGCTGCATTGTCCCAAGATGCCCAGATTCATCTGGTAGACAGGAGAAAACACCAGGAGATGACCTTTAGACATGCCTAAATAGGTGCTTATTTATTAAGTACTAAAAACTGTTTTCCTCTCGACAAGTGAGGAAAGTTGAGTGCTGTAGTAATTTGTAACTTATTTAGTGCTTACAATGAGTTCTGAACAAGTGCTGAGATCAAAGAAACAGATGAGTGCTAAAACTACAAAGCTGGCTAGATGCAAGGGAAATTTTGAAGAACAGACTTTATGGTGCCAGGAATAGTTTAATACTAGTTAAGTGGGGGGGGGGGCTTAGGAGCTCACAAACAGTCCTGGATACAGCAAATCTGTATCTGACCTGCCACGGGAAAGGGAGGAAGCAAGCTTAGAATTTTTTTTTACCAGTAAAATGGAAGTGGAGAAAACTGGAACAGAAGTTAATTCAATGTTAAGAATCTGAGTGGGTTGGCCTTCACAAATGTTCTCTATTAGATTGAGTGAACTAATGACACTAGACTAGGAGGAGTGTCACAGATCAAATATACAGTATGGGCGGGCAACTGCAAAGCCACCAAAGTATAAGAACACACAACACTAGCGAGGGTGGGTGGGAAAAATTACAGTTCCTAGCTGTAGCCACTAAATGAAAGTTTTAAACAGATCAAGGAGCAGACTCGAGAATGCTTTTAACTGTAAACATACAAAAATGCACAGAAAAGCTCGGATAGAGTACTCAGAAAATACATCTCTCAGTACGAAAAAGCAGTTTACAGTTAATTAATGTTAAAACAGCATAAAACAGTACATAAATGCAGTGAAACAATAAAATAAGCTTTATAGTGCAAAATGTAGTAGATCAACTGTATAGCACAGTTATAAGCGTTTCAGAAGTGCAGTTCAGTGAAATAAGTGTAAGAAATAACTTATCCTGCTCTTGGAATCTTAAGGAATTTCCACTTATGCAATGCAATCCAGAGCCTCACAATACAAACAGAACCTTTATAAGACACAGGGTTTATATAGCAGTAAGAATGGAAGAGTTGGTAGATCAGATTACTACTCAGCCCCTGCTATTACCCAATCACTCGTACTACAGAAGGTCAGGAGGCCTTGTTACTCTCAATAATAATGAAGACAGCAGAAAATGGCTGCCAGAAACATAGGAAACTCAAACAAAACTACCAGCCTAGACAACAGGCCTCTATCAAGATTATGCCACCTGAGCAGAACACAGAAGCCTCACTTTAAAAGCATAGAAAGAACACCCACAAAGAGAAAATATAAGCCTCAGTATGAAAAAGCAGTTTACAATTTAGTCATTTAAATAAAAAATGCAATTATAGTAATGCACACTATTAAAGTTCCTAGCTGTAGCCACTAAATGAAAGTTTTAAACAGATCAAGGAGCAGACTTGAGAATGCTTTTAACTGTAAACAGACAAAAATGCACAGAAAAGCTTGGATAGAGCACTCACAAACAGAAAATACAACTCTCAGTATGAAAAAGCAGTTTACAGTTAAGTAATATTAAAACAGTATAAAACAGTACATAAATGCAGTGAAACAATAAACAAAGCTTTATAGTGCAAAATGTAGTAGATAAACTGTATAGCACAGTTATAAGCGTTTCAGAAGTGCAGTTCACTGAAATAAGTGTAAGAAATAACTTATCCTGCTCTTGGAATCTTAAGGAATTTCCACTTATGCAATGCAATCCAGAGCCCGACAATACAAGCAGAACCCTTATAAGACACAGGGTTTATATAGCAGTAAGAATGGAAAAGTTGGAAGATCAGATTACTACTCAGCCCCTGCTATTACCCAATCACTTGTACTACAGAAGGTCAGGAGGCCTTGTTACTATCAATAATAATGAAGGCAGTCAGCAGAAAATGGCTGCCAGAAACACAGGAAATTCAAACAAAACTACCAGCCTAGACAACAGGCCTCTATCAAGATTATGCCACCTGAGCAGAGCACAGAAACCTCACTTTAAAAGCATAGAAAGAACACCCAGAAAGAACAAATACAAGCCTCAATATGAAAAAGCAGTTTACAATTTAGTCATTTAAATAAAAAATGCAATTATAGTAATGTAATTAAGTAATTAAGGAATCTTAAGGAATTTCCACTTATGCAATGCAACCCAGAGCCTGACAATACAGTTATTTTATTGTTTTATTATTGTTTATTGTTATTTATTGTTATTGCTGTTATTGTTTATTGCTACAGTTATTTTATTGTTTTGTTATTGTTTATTTTTATTGTTATTATTGTTGCTGTTGTTATTTTTATTGTTATTATTCTTTATTGTTACTATTACTGTTATTGTTATTATTAAAGCATATGGGAGAGTTGCCGAATTATGAGAGTCCATATCAGTTAATTGCATGGGTAGGTATGTTTGAGGAAAAAGAGACAGAAAGAGAAAAATCAATATTAAAATTTTCCAATATTATTTTTTTTCTAGATGAATATATATGATGAAAGCCAGCAGAATCAATGTTCTGCAATGTGAAGATTGTTACCAGGTGGAATATAGTCTCTGATGTTTTGAAATTGTTAAGTATGAGGTAGATATAAATATTTCTGCTTTATTATATCATGTGGGGGGCAGCTATAGAGTTTTTTTGTGTAGTATTGCAATTCCACTAGCCTGAGTATGTTATAGTTAAGGGGAAGTATTTCATTATCTTTTGTTTCTTTTTTGACCTAGGTTTCAGTTAGCAGTAATATCTGGAGAGTGCACAATAAGCCAAGTATGAGATTGTGGAAGTTTATTACAGATGCTTCTAATGTTTATGTGGACTATGCTTAGGGAAGAGTAAGTGATATTGTGTTGTGTTTGAGTGGTGAGGATGGATTTGGTGAACTGGGATCTTTGAGATGTTTTGGCTGGACCAGAGTTACATTGGTTGTCACCAATGTTAATAGATTTAGGGTAGTGTGATGGCAGTAAGATGGCCACTTTTATCTAAGTGTGTTTTTAGCTTCAGTTTGATAATTATAGGGTTGTAGAAGTATATGTTGTGTGTGAGGATTTCTATGGTGTTGATAGAATACAAGGTGCATGCTATTATGCATGATCATTGTGCTGCATTTAGAAAAGAAGGTTCAATGGTGCAAGTGGGGTGTAGAGAGTGAGTGTGGTGAATGTGTGATGGTAAGGATGCTAGATGGGTAAAGAGTTTGAGTAGATGAGAGTAAGAAGTTGTGAATAAAACATATTGAGAGGTTTAGTGTGGATAGATGTGAGGTTGGGGTTAAAATGTCAGGAAGAGGAGGAGTAGGTGATTAAGTAGTATTTTTTAGATGGGGTGAAGAAAGAGGTGTGAGGAGGTAGGGTGGATGTTATGAAAAAGACTGGGAGATATGAGGGAAGGGCAGGCAATTGATGATGTAATTTAGAGAAAGGACTAACAAAGTGATTGACTGTACTACAGGTGAGAAGTTAGAGGGGGTTTAGTTTAGACTAAGTGGGAGTGACTGGGAAAGGTGTCTATGGTAGGGGGGGGGCAGAGTGAGCCTGAGCAAATTGAGAGCAAACTGAGTAGGGCCTTTCCAAACTATTGTGACAGGCTGCAATACAGTGTTAAGGTGACTAGAACAATATTTGTTTTTTAACCCAACAGTTGAGTATGGTTTGTGCAGATATACCTTAGTGAATCATAGGTTCATAGGTTCATAGGTTCATACTAGGCTATCTGCCCAAGGGCATTTATAAGCCTAGCCCATAGTTATGTGACTTTCGCCACCCCTTTAGTTTGAATAAAAACTATGCCTATCATTTTGCTGTGCCTCTGTCAAGCAGTGACACTGAAGTAATCCCTGGGGTATATCTGCGATCTCCCATCCATTGGTCAAGATTCCTCTTGAACAAGGCCAGCGAGGTGCTCTGCCTCACAAATACCAGGATTTTGTTCCACAGCATAGGGAGTCTCTCCACGTTCTGTTTATAACCGTGTCAAGGTTTAAGTCTCCCGCCCTTGTGGTTCTGAGGGATCTAGATTTTTTGAGGTGAAGCATATTCATCAAATCTGGGTTTGACATGGCCTTATATGTCAGGCACAGGTCACCTCTGAGCAAGCGGTATGAGACTGAATAGAGCTGGAGTTCTTTCAGTCGGGCAGCATAAGACATATTATTGCCTTCAATACTATAAGGGTTTACGGAGCCAAGTGCAGAATGCCTTTCTGTTGTCTTTGTGTATTCTTTGTTTTACTTTTCTGTTTCAAGGGTTTGAATAAAAGGGCTGACTCAGTTTAAGGGAAACACCCATATAGTATAATTGTTGAGTTGTAGCTTTTTTCAGAACCATGCAGGGATGTTTTTTATATATATCTATATCTATATCTATATATATATATATATATATATATATATATATATATATATATATATATATATATATATATATATATATATATATATATATATGTGTGTGTGTGTGTCTGTGCGCGCGCGCGTGTGTGTGTGTGAGGATCAGTAATACACCTACACTTATATGGTATATACATACTGGTAACCTCAATAGTGGATTCCAGAACCAAAAGAGAGCCACAGTTTTCAGGATCTGAGAGGAAATTCCTTTCATTGTAAAAAAGTTGTTTGAGCTAAGTGGCAACCAATCCATTGCATGTGTGTTTGGCAAATGCTTTAACTCAGGAGGTGAGGAACACTGATTTCAAGTAAAGTAACAGGTATATGACTTGAAATAAAGGAGTGTGTAAGTTGCAGCATGGCTTGTCATGTGCAAAAGAAATGTTTGTAAGATTTTTCACTTGGATGAAAGTGTAACCATTTTTTCCATCCAGTTGAACCTTCAGGTAGTTGAGACTTTGGGGAATGTAGAGAAAGCTATTTCCTTCATGTATCCCTATATATGTGAGCGTGTTCTCTGCAGCCTTAGTGAAGTATTGCTGTGCCAAGAGAGAGTAGTGTTTATGGGATATGATGCCTAATGATCTGGTGTGAGATTACAGGAAGATCAGATACAGAGGGTAAAAAACTTCAAAGAGAATAAGTGTGAGCAATTTAAAAAAAGGCTTGTAGTACCCAAGGGGAATGCTACGCACACTCCAAATGCAAATCACTTCTTCCACTGGGATATGATATGTAGATGAATAGAGTTTACAAGGCAGAGAGATTCCATGGACCAAAAAGCACCTTGCAAATACCCAAAATACTAGGGCATCTCCTGCCTCCAGGAGAGTAAAACAAATGAGGAACAGGAGGAATTTGTAGGTGTCCAATCATCCTCAATGTTTGTCTTTAAGTAACCAAAAGTATTATTCTGTTTTACATGTAAGAAAAGAGTATTTTGAAGATGGGGGTAGTGTTGAGTGTGGGGGGGATCTCTATCTTTTCAGTGTGTCCTTATTTATTGATTGATTGATTCAGATCTTTAGTTTGAGAGTTTGTGGAGCCTTTTGTTTTGTAGAGATATAGGAGATGATGGAGGATTGAGTCATATACATGACACAATCCTGGACATAAAACACAACATAGGTGTTAAAAATGGCAGGGTATAGGGCAAACGATTCCAGCCTTTTTTTTTAAGTGAGGGTGTTTAGTCCAGTGAGATTTTTAATTAAGAGTGCCTTTTTGGTCCTCTTCAAAAGGAACCTTGATGATTGGATGGGAGAAAGGAAATTCACCCCGGGGATCACGTCAGTTGCCCTGCTAGACAGGGGTCCAGGGAAGTAAATAGTGTGGTAAGAAATAGCCAGGGAATTGTTATGGCTAGGCTTGTATAGGCCCTAGGGCTGATAGCCTAGTACCAACCTATGAACCTATGAACCTATAAGAACCTCTACAGTCTTTTTAGTTGTATGGTGTGTTTTGACAGATCTGCATTAAAAAGTGCATTTTATTCCATAATTGGTCTGATCAGAGCGGATTGTAGAGGAATGATAACTTATTTTCATCTGAATTAGGTGCCAGTACACAATTATTAGCCTGAACAGAAGGATTTCCTGACTGCTGGTTCATTCTTTGTGGTGATGAAGGGATAGGGAGCTGTCTACAAAGGAGCTGAAATCCCTAATGACCATATCAGTCTGGAGTGAGGTGTCTGTACTGTAAGTTGGTTTCAAGATTTATTTATCAGAACCGCCAAAGCCTTACTTCTTAGCATTTAATTTAAGCCCATTTCTATTAAACCATTGCTTTGTATGGTTTAGTCCTATAGTATTGCATAAGTTCATAGATGCATATTAAACTAATGAACACCAGGGCCTTTGAAGCCTAGCTATGCAACTCAACCCACATATGTCCCTATGTATTACTGGCATTTATTAGGCGGGTGTATGTTAGTTAGGAAATCTGTACAGGTTATGTGGAGGTATATTTGTTTGGTCAATATAATACTTATATCAAATTACACATGATGTGAAAACATTGGTTCAGAAAAGCTATAATTTGTATGACAATGTTTAATATTTAGAGGAAATTTTAGCCACTTTATATAAATTAAAGGTAAGCTAGTGTAATACAAATATAAATTGCAATATGAAGTTAGAGAAAAAACAAGGTTATAGTATATTTAGAAAGAGAGATTCAGGAGAGAGAAATAGATTGAAGTAAGGAAGTGCATGAAGAAGGGAGATTAAGGATATGTGAGGTATGAAAAGGTACTTGTTCTTATTTAGGGATATAGTTTATCCTGGGGTTGGGCAAGAACAGAACATCATTTTGGCTAGGAAGTGTTTCACAATGATTTTAAAAGGACTGGAGGGAGGGTATTGACCTGACAGATACAGGTAAGGAATTCCAGATCCTAGCAACATGGTATGAGTCTGCCCTTAACAAAGCTGAAATGGGTAGGGTCCAGTGTTTGGAGGATCCCAATGTCTCTGTTAATGAGTTCCATGATAATGTGCTTCATAGCCTTGCAGACCAAGCTAGTCAGGCTTATAGGGCAATAGTTCCCAGGGTCTGTTGTGGCTCCACCTTTGTGGAGCAGAATAACTGTTGCTGTGCACCACTCTATGGGTACGTAGCCTGTGGAGAGGCTGAGTTTAAACAGTGTGTTTAGGTGAGGGGTTAGTTCGTCTTTGAGCTCATGTAGGACACAGCCTGGGACACCATCCAGTCCCACTGATGCTGTGTTTTTGGCTTTGGAGAGGGCTGATAAACCTGAGTGTCTGTGATTTCAGGGGCTGTACATTCTTCTGGTATGATTATGGGCCCTTTTGGGGGTGAAAAGGGGTGAAGTTTGCACTGAACCTGTCTGCCAGGATGTTGGCAATATCAGTCGGTTCAGTGTATTTTGTGCCATTCTGCACTAACTCTGAGCAGATCTGAGCATTGCCATTTAGATTCTTGACATAGCTAAAGAATGTCTTGTGGTTATCTTTGGAGTCCTTGACAATTTTTCTTTCGAAGCTCACCTTAGTTGATTTTATGAGGGATTAAAGTTTCTCACAGATACTGATCAGGGATGTCTTCCCTTCTTGGGATTTTACTCTTTTCTGTACTAGTTTCTTCCTTCTATTGTATAGCTCGTTTATGGCAGGGGTCCTCCAGACTGGTTTCCTTTTCTTGGAGGAGTGAGTCTTGGTTTTGCTTGGGATAGCATGATCCATGCATTCTTGTAGGTGCTCATAGAATGCATTAGTAAAGGATTTTAAAGCTTGGACAGCATTATCCTTTAGCATGGGGGCACTGAAACTTTCCACCTCAGTTTTAAGTAGCAGGAAGTTTGCTTTTGAAATGTTTTTCACGGTGGTTTCCTTGTCTGGGGGTGGGGGTGGAATGTGGATATCCAAAGTGATTTGTTTATGGTCAGATCTAACCAGCGAGGGGTTGACCTCCGGTGTGTAACACCAGTAGCCCATGTTGGTGATGACCAGGTCCAATATGTTGTCACCTCTGGTGGGAGTGTTGACCAGTTGATCCATGGTGTTTGAATTCATAAATTCTAGGAAATGTTGGGCAAGGGAGTTAGTTATTGAGTAGTTCTCCCTAGGGTAATTAAAATCACCCAATATTAGGGTGTTTGGTAGGATCTTTATGTTTCCCAGTGTTTCCAGAAACACAGAATGAGGGTCATGGGACATGATGGGTGATCTGTAGCAAGCTACAATTTGAACTGCAGTTTTGCCTGTTGTTAGTTGCATGTGGATGATCTCTGAAGCATCGTGCTGTGCTAGTAACCTGGAGTTGTGGGTATCCTTGATGAATATGGATACGCCCCCACCTTTTGTATTTTGATCAGGGTTCTGTGGCCAAAATGTATGGTATGGGTTGTAGCCTGGTAGTGCTGGGGTGCTCTCTGGAGTCTTAAACCAGGTTTCTGTTACTGCACATATATCGATTTTATCCATACTGAAGAGTGCTTTGAGTGCATGCATTTTGAGGTTTAGACTTCTGGCATTGAGTAGCATTACCCTCAGGTTTTTGTTACTTGTGCTATTTACTGCAGTGGGTTTGTCTTTTGAGCCTTGCCTAAAAAAGGCACTATGGGGGTGGCAAGAGCTTTGGCCAGTATTCGAAAGCCTAAGGGTGACAGATGCAAGCCATCTCTAGTGAAGCAGCGTGACTTGTCGAGCATGTCATCCCAGGCAGACAGACACTGGCTCTCCTTTGAATGACACCAGAAACTTAACCAATTGTTGAAATTGATATTTTTTTTCTTTATACTGTGGTATCATTCTTGGTGAGGGCAGGATTCTACTCGGGGTCAGGGTCATACCTGCCTGGGCTAAATGATCAGAGAGCACTTCCATGTCTCTTTTCATGTAGTCCAGGGAAGTAGGGCTCAGGTCATTCAGACCAACATGGACAATGACAGAGTTGTATTTGTACTTGTTCTGGAGTGAATTGAGTGCTTGTGTTATGTGGCATACCCTGGAACCCGACAGACAGCTAACAGTAACCTTCTCCTTATTCAGCCTAGTGATTGGGACATCAGTGTGCTTGACTATAAAGCCACCTATTACTAGTATGTTGGGTATGTTATTTTGCCTTAAGGGCTGTGATTGTGTGGCACACTGGTTTTGTGAAGTATGTATTTCATGGTTTGTGTTGGGGTGGAGGTTGCTTGGATGTCTGCTTTGGAGGTCTCTGTTGCTTTTGCAGATTTTTATTTAGAGACACCGAGTATGTTTTCATGTATTTATGTGTGTGTTTTTGCTGGTGCTGGTTTAATGGGTCTATGTGAGACTGGTGGTGTGATGCATTTCCCTTCTCCTCTTGACTGTCTGATCCAGTCTTGGGTTGAGACAGCTTAGCCTCCAGTTTGGCTGTATAATTGCATCTCTCGTATGTATTAGTGTTTGGTGGTAGGAGGAGAGGGTTATCTGTGTACATGAGGCAGTAGTAACAATGCCTCAAAATGCCCAGATTCACCAGCTGGACGGGAGAGTACACCTGAAACTTCCCTTTGGACATGCCTGGATAGGTACAGTGAACTGTTTTACTGAATGGCTGGTAAGGTCGAATAGAGAGCCTTGTCCTTCTGTACAGTATAGGGGTTCTAGTGCTAGGGTTTATAAGTGCGTGCTCTAAGTTTTGAGCAAGTGCCGGGCTGAGAAATAAATGGCTTGAGTGCTTAAGTTAAAAGTTTGTCTAGTTCCAAGGCAAAAATTGAAGAGGAGACTTTGTGGAACCAGGAATAGTTATACCCTAGCTAACCGGCACTGTCCAGTGCGCAAAACCAGGCAAATGCGGTTTTTATAACAGTTAAATGAAATAGAAATTAGCCCAAAATGTCAAATAAACTACTAATTTCTGGGCTGAAACCACCCCTCCAGTGACAGATAGGCTGCTCAAAACTCCCCTCTCTCACAAGTGAACAGAGAAACTTCCTTCTATCCAAGTAAGGTATGGCAAACACAGAGATTTGTAACACAGCCCTGAATTCAGCACTAACCTGAAAACTGGACTATAATAGCTTAGAAAGGTGGGAAACAAGGATATATATTTTTTTCAGAAAACAAAGCAGATACAATAAAAAACACTTTAAATGCACAGAAAAGGATACTTATTGTTATATATATCAGATCAGAGTTGTAGTCAATGCCCATAGCATTAAAGTAGGAAAAAACACAAATACAGTAAAAGCAGATGAATAAATTGCAGTGTTTTTACACATACACACACACACACACACACACACACACACACACACACACACACACACACACACACACACACACACACACACACACACACACACACACACACACACACATATATATATATATATATATATATATATATATATATATATATATAAAACAATAGAAAATGAACAAACTGATTGAAACAAGTTACCCAATTAACCAGAAAAAAAGCTCAAAACTGAGCTCTGTTCCAGCCGTCTTCAATCAGACAAGTTCTAACTGCACACTCCTGCTACTAGGGTGCAGGGGAACCTTCTCCAAAAAAGATGGCCTGGATCAGTGTTCAAGTTATACAAACAAAGCTAGATTCAGCAGGCCTGAATCTGGTCTATGCTACAGCAACAAGGTTCACCAATTTCAGAAAGAAACAGTTCAAATAAGCATGCACAATGAGCCTGTGACCAGAAATTCCCAGCTCAGAGGGGCAGAATCCAGCCTCTCCTCCCACAAGAGTTCAGACAACAAACCTTCTTAATATAGAATAACTGGCCTGAAGCCCAAGTGCTTAAACCTGAACTAATACACTTTTAGAATAGCAGACACTGAGCCTTCAATCAGCAATTCCCAGCTTAGAAGGACATAAGCTACCTGTCCTGCCACAACAGTGCAGACCACAAACCTTCTTAATGTAAAACAATTGGTATGAAGCCCAAGTGCTTAAACCAAAAGACTTAGATTAACAGTTACAATTTAATCAGGCTACTACCAAGCAGTGATAAATGCAGCAGAATTAATAAAATTGAGTACTTTTAAGAAGAGGCAAAAGCAAAATAAAGTAGGAGGAAACACAAATACAGTAAAAGCAGATGAATAAAGTGCAAGTTTTTATTTTTTTATTTTGTATTGTTAGTAAAATGCAAAGAGAGAGGAAGGAAGAACCTAAGTGGGTTAGCCTTCTCAAATCTTCTATCTGTATTAAGTAGAGTGAACACTAGACTCAGAATATAATCTCACTGTACTCGGTTAAGTGAGCAAATGAGATGGACCTAGGAGGAATGTTTAAATACAGACTTACAGGAGGGGCGGGCAATTCCAGAGCCACCAACACTAACACCAAGACAAGAACAGGGAGGGTGGGTGGTGAACTAACTGCAGCAACTACTGTACAGCACACTATTCAGTGAAACACACAATTAGGTAACCAAAAAAATGAAATACAGTACTAACAGAAGACTAAAATACAGTACTGCAAGTTTGCACTTAACTTCACTTTATAATGCAAGTGATTGTAGCCAACCAAGTCACTCAGAAGTTGAGCATAAAATTAATTCTCAAACTTTGTGGCTAGCACTTAAAGTATAGAGGAAGCCCTCTAGGCTAACAGTTAAATATCAGAAAACAAAGCAGTGAAAAGACCACAACCCTCTCTTATAGCAGAGAGACACATAGTACACTATTCAGTGAAACACACAATTAGGTAACAGAAAAAAATGAAATAAAGTACTTTTAAAATTGCAAGGTTGTACTTAACAGAAGACTAAAATACAGTACTGCAAGTTTGCACTTAACTTCAGCTTCTAATGCTGGTGATTGTAGCCAAACAAGTCTCTCAGAAGGTGAGCATAAAATTAATTCCCAAACTTTGCGGCTAGCACTTAAAGTACAGAGGGAGCCCTCTAGGCTAACAGTTAAATAGATAACAAAGAAGTGAGAAGACCATCAGCCCCTCTTATAGCAGAGTGACACACAGTACACTATTCAGTGAAACACAATTAGGTAACAGAAAAATGAAATAAAGTACTTTTAAAACTGCAAGTTTGTACTTAACAGAAGACTAAAATACAGTACTGCAAGTTTGCACTTAACTTCAGCTTATAATGCAGGTGATTGTAGCCAACCAAGTCTCTCAGAATCAACACAATGATTGCTTTTATGATTTATCAGACATGGTTACCACATGACTGGAAGCAGCCAATCAGAGCTACTGTAAATGACCAACCTAAGTACAAATAGGAAATGAAGATGTTAATACCTATTGGCACTGGCTATTATACCCAGCCTAAACTGACCAACTAACCTGAGGTCAACTAAAACTATTATTAAAAAATAAAGAGAAAAACACAATGCCAACAGAATGCAAATTAATGAAGCTAAGATAGCTAAGATAAGCAGGCACCATAAACTATGAACAGCTGCAAAGCTGCATAGTGCAAGCTATTGCACCTTAATACCAAGCTGCACTACCAGTAGTAATTTTTAGTAAAATGCATACTAGGTAATGGACCAAGATAAATGCAGAAAATGTTAAATAAAAATGATAAATTATTACAGGAAACCAAATGCATCTATACAGTGCAATATATCCCACTACAAGTAGTGTAACAATGTCAAATCTATTTAGAATTGGTCAAGCCAAAAGCAATAGAGATCAAAGAAATGCATCAAAGAACAGGCTAGCCAAGCAGAGCAATAAGATGTGCTATGCAAAACAATTTACAATCTGTGTCAAAAGCCACACTCTGTTAGAGAAATAACTGCAAATTAAGCCTTGAACAAGCAGAATGGAAAAATAGCAGTTTCATAGTATCACTGGAAAAGAGCCAAACAGTATAAACAAACAAACAAAACTCTTCAATAATAAAAAATATTAAAAGACTATCAGGAAAGTCACTTTAAAATAATACAGTTGTACTTTGATTAAATAAAATCATTTCCCTGATGTCTTTAGAACTAGTAGCAGGGTCAAATACTGTTCGAACTCACTCTTCCAGTTGCACTGCGTAACAAGGAAATACAGTAAACAGCAGTCCAGCCAAAGGAGACAGCAGGTCTTGCTATATAACATAATTTAAAAGCCAAACAAAGTTCACAGTCAGCCAGAAAAAAAAATCTGGAGCATGCAAAATACCCTGAAAATCAACAATTTCTTACTCTTATTAGACAAAAAAAAAAAGCTAAATAGCATCCCAGAGAACTTTAAATGCACACAGATGGAATTAAATTAATAACAAGAAATAAAACCTTCTCTGGTGTCTCTGACTGTAGTAGTAAGGTAAAGCTGGTAAACCACTGGCAGTGTCTCACAAGGACATGCAGCATAGACCAGACCAAAGGAATGCAGCAGCATGTCTTGCTATGCAGCTCAAAATAACAGCTACTGTTTAAAAGGTGCATCCAAAAAGTATTAACAGATTAACAGTCAGTGCATCTTAAAAGTGCAAAGATGGAATAGGATGAAATAAAAATCTGTTTCCAGATCTGATTTAGAACTCGTCAGTTAAATTGCAGACTGTATCAAAGAAATGCAGTACAGAGCAACACAGCTAAAAAGAGCAGTAAGTCCTATTATCCAGCACAATTTAAAAGTTGCACTTGAAAGTCTTGGTCATTCAGAAAAGTAACTGTAAAGTAAGACTGGAACAAGCACAGCGACTATAACACCAGAAGTTTCCTATGCACTCTCTTGGAAAAAAATATCCCAAATGAACAAAACTCAGTAATAATAAAAAGTATTAATAGATTATCAGTAAATGCCCTTTAAAATGATGCAGATAGAATTGGATTATATAAAAATACTTTCTAATGGGTTTGGAATTGGTATCAATTTCAAATCTAGTTAGAACTGGTTCAATCCAGTAACAGTGTGCCACAAGTTAATGCAGCTCAGAGCAGCCGAGACAAACAGATCAAAATTGTTCTAAATTATCTCAGTGCAACACTGAGATGGAAAATGTCTGATTAGCATTATGCACATCACATGTTGCGTCTTTCGGCTTTTCCCGGTTAGGGGTCGCCACAGCGGAACGCCGGTCCGCTAATGATTGGCAGTAGATTTTTACGTGTCGAGTTGCCAGCTCTGACGCACAACCTTCAACGAACAGGACGTCTTACTGCGAGGCGACAAGAGTACCGCAGCACCACACCACAGTAAAGTATGGTTGTTCTCCTTCCTGACAATTATTGCATCAGTAGTATACCTAAAGTTTGCAATTTAGTTTTCTAGGCTTCCATACACATTTTGCAATGTCTGCTAATTGCATCATATTTTTAGAGAGAGAAACTTGATTATTGTGTGCAATACTAGAAGGCATATTATAATGATGGATTGATAGTCCAGGATGGAAAAAATTTAAAGCAAATTAAAATCTTAAGATTTTCTATTCAACTGCATTGCTCACCATTAAATAATGCAAAGAATAAAAATATTTTCATATACAAGAAACAAATCTAATTATGTCTTTGAAGTTTTCCTCGAGGGATAACTTACTTCTTTACAGTCAATAGCAGTGACTTTTTGAAATGAGAATTAGCTGCTGTTCTTAGTATGTTCTTAATTTAATATTATGTATTTTATGTATTTCATTTTGAAAGATCAATAGACTTTTAATTGAAAAAGGAAGCTTTTACACCCACTAAATCCCAATGAAAGGCAATAACACAGTCACACCTACATTAATACTTGGCCATATATTTATTTTCCTAAAATTTCTTATTGGTAGAAACTTTTTATTATAGGTTTATAGAATCTTACTAAGCTATTAACCCTAGAGGATTTTTAGAATCCTAGCCACATATTTCCTTGAAGTTGTTTAACCTTGTAATTTAAATATGAAATAACCAGGAGCTACAGAAAATGTGCACAATACTCCTTTCCATAACAGACAAGGGCACTACTCTAATGATGAATTTGTAGTTTTCCATTGTTATGGCAAGATTACATTTCAATAGAACAAGTGAAGTACTATGCTTTAATGGAAAGGAATATGATTCCAAAATAGTGAAATTCTATACCTCCGGTTAGTCACAAATATGAATAGTATTATTCTTAAGGGGTACTCTGACTGCATTATTGTGCAGCCTGCAGTGAAAGCATAAGTAGATAAACCATGTACTGAATATAGAAATCAACATATTAACATTCAATAGAAAGCTGCATAAAAATGAATATGTAGTGGCATTTCTGATTAAGTGATCTAAAACAATTGCAATTTATTTTAATTATCTGAATGCAGTTGTAAGTTATTCCTGGTAAAGATATTTATGAAATATCAAAGTAATTAATACATTTTTATTAAACTTTTTCTCCCTGTGACACTTCTCATAATCCCTTTTCAATTATTAATGGACACATATTTAAAGAAAAAAAGTAGCTGCTTCAAATGCATTGCTAAAGTATGGAGAACACACCGTAGTGGTCCAGTCTACATTTGATTACATGCTGGGGGCTTATGGTTTTAACTGCAGTTGGGAATGGCATTTTTTCTGAAAATGATGCCTGACTACATCCATAGGTTCATAGGTTCATAGATAGGTACTAGGCTAGTAAGCCAAGCCAGCAAGGTACCATAGAAATACATCACCCAAGAAAGTTATTTTCCTGTGCCACTGTCCAGCAGAGACACAGAAGTGATCCCCGGGGTGTATTTCCTATTTCCCATCCACTCATCAAGATTTTTCTTGAAGAGTGCTAATGAAGAACTTTGCTTGACATAGATGGGTAGCTTGTTCCAAAGTATAGGAAGTCTCTGGGACAGGAATCTATCCCTCCAGCGTGTCCTGTTTATTGTGGTGACAAGGTTTAGGTCTCTAGAGCAAGTAGCTCGGAGGGAGTGGGATTTCTTTAGGTGTAGCATGTCCAACAGCTCTGGGTTTGACATAGCTTTATATGTTAGGCAGAGATCACCTTGGAGTAGGCGATATGCTACGGAGTAAAGCTGGAGTTTTTTGAGGCGGTCAGTGTAGGGCATTTGTTTGAGGCCAGTAATCCTCTTTGTGAGGTACTTCTGTGGCCTTTCCAGCTGCTGCAGATGTCTTGTGAGATACATTCCAAAAGGGGCGTTGTACTCTATAATGGGTCTAATGAGTGACGAGTAGAGGGGAACAATGACCTCTTTTTTCCTGGATGAGAACCCTTTTATGATGAGGTGTGCCATGTAGAAGGACTACCTGACTACTGCGGCAATGTGACTACCAAAGGAGAGACTATTGTCCACCTGGGTCCCAAGGTCTCTTATCACACATTTGGTGTTAAGTAGATTGCTGCCTATGTGGTAGTTCATGGGTACAGAGTTTTTACCAAAGGGGATGACACTGCACTTTTTGGCATTGAACTTGAGGCCATGGCGCTGACACCAGGCATCTGTCTCAGTGCGGCCATTCTGTAGGCTGTCCACATCATTTGGACTAAATTTGTTAAGTTATAAAAATAAAAATATGAAGTTATAAAAATGTCCCATCCCTCCAGAATCTACTCCAACCCTATCGCAACACCAGACCACTAAGATCCAGCAACAAAAATCACTTGCAGATCACTAAAGCCAATAACTCTGCTGGTGAAGCACTATTCTCTTGCACCATAGCCAAATTGTGGAACTCCCTTCCACCCACAGTTACCTCTATACCATCATACACTCACTTCAAAACTTTACTAAAAGTGCACCTAAAAACATGTGGGCTATGCCCTTGTAACTCCCACTCTAATATCACCCACCCCATCCAACCACTACCTTTCTTTCCACTACACTAACTACCTTGATTACAGCAAGCTCAGATGCTCATAAGCCTAGTACTTATTATACAGCAGGAATTTCTCATTGTAACATTTGTTAATGTCTGTTATGTACTTCACAGATAAAGATTCTAGTTGTCTACTGATGTACTATGTTCTTCATCTGTAAATATGTTGTAAGTAATTGCTATGTTAAATTGTTAATCGCTATGTAATCCAATGTAACTACTGTCTGTTTATTTTAACTGTGGAGCTTTTCTCCCTGGGCCTCTGCTGAAAATGGACCTACGTCCAGTCAGACACTCCCGGTCAACAAATGTAAATAAATAAATAAATACAAATAAATGAATAACATCGTCATTCTATTATCTAAGCAAATAAAATAAGGTGCATATGCAGTCATGAAACCACTGAAAAATGGGATAAACATAAAACTTTAGAAAAGTCAAAAAAATGAAATATCATTTGGCAGAGCCTTCAGGCTTTGATACCCAAGTGTTGAAATGAGTGAGAGAAGATAGAAATACACAGTATATGAATGACATGGTGGTTAAAAAAATCTCTGATTTTTCAAACAATTGTTTATATTTTTAATAAATGTCTGAACTGTGAATGGTCATGGCATTATTTCCATGCACACTGTACCACATATAATGTTTTTACATATATTTAGACCATCACCTGTTTCACCTTCACATTACTTGCCAGCTGTACTTTTATTCCCCTGCTCTATTTTGGATTAGGCAAAACTTATGTTCACAGCCCACATCCATATACAATAATAAGATAATGTTGCCATTGTTACCATTTATTGAAGTGACACAACATCATTAACTGTTCAATATCATTATAACCAAGGCAACTTCTTTCCCTAGAATGTAACCAACCTGTGAATAAAACTTCCTGGACAGCCTGATTTGGGTAGTATAGCTACAATTGTGCCCCCTTCCCCTAGCGGGCCTTCTTGACCATAGCCCTTGGAACATTGGACATTATTTGGCTGCAGTATTTGAACTGTTCACTGCCCACATACGCCATACTGTAGCTCAAGAAAACGGGGGGATGCATGGTTGGCAGGCCACCCCCTGACCACCCACAGGGTAGATGGCTGCTTGTCCCCCCCTTTTCCTGGCTGCAAAGACATAAACCTGAACCAACACACAGCTCTTCTCCAAAAATATAGCAAAGCAGTTCATCTGGATGACATATGTCTTCCATAATATCACAACAATCACAGATGTAACATTACACAATAATTACTCATTGAAGAATAAATGGTATCCTTGCAGAAATATAAAATTAAATAAGAAAAGTCCAAAAAGAGACTGAATAATACAACTTGGGGAAAGTGTATAGCATCTTGTATGCAAAATGATGGATGTGGGTTAAATACATCCAATCCAAAATCAGATAAATAAATACTGTCTTGGTGAAACTAAGCAGGACCCCACATAAAAAAAAAACAACGACCTAAAAAAAGTTGGGCTACCCTGGCTATCATATGTTTTTTGTAAAACCCGTGAATCATCTCAGTTGCTTCAGGGATCACCATTCTGCACCACGGAAGTCTGAGAATGATGGCTAATTAAACCACACTAGTATTCATAAGGAGCTCTTATGTACAGAAAAGAACTGTAATGATGTTACCAGCAGCTGCTGCTTAGGTATCAGATCAATATAATTCTCACCATGTAAATGAACAAAATGTGTGGCTATACAATTTGCTGGAAGTCACCATCTGTGCGCAATGCAAACCTGAATAACCCTTCCATATGACCTCCAGCATAGATTTTATTCATTTATTTAACATTTGTTTACCGGGATAGTCCAACTGGGTTTAAGAACTCATTTTCTGTGGAAGCCCAGGGAGAAAAGCTCCACAAAGAAATACATAAAAGTGAAAAAATATTACAATTGTTGCATATGTACAGTATAATAAACTATACATTATTAGTAACTAGAACAAAAAGAGAAGAATTATAATCTAAGAAAAATCTGCAAAATAGTTATGATACTGGAAATGATATGCCGATAATGGATCGGAATATATTACAGAGAATATTATGTTTGAGAAGGCTTTTAGCTGTACTAGCCAGAAGTAGTACATGTACAAAGCCAAGAATCAGAAAGAAAGTTTTTGAGCAAATGTTTGCGCAATTAGTGGTGGTTCTAATGTGAGAAGGAAGTAAATTCCAATGCCTTGCAACACAGTGAGAGTATAAGGAGTCTCCGGCAGTGTTTATGGATTTGGTTTCCTATAGTAAGCAAGTATTAGTTAATCAATTCTCAAATTTGAATCCAAAAAGATGGCTCGCTCCAGTTTTAGGCAAATGTTTTATTCAAAACAGCAGTGAAAGCTTGTAAGTGCTTTCATCTCAAGTTTAAAACAATACAGGAACTTTATCAGACCCAAATTTGAGCCACTCTGTCTTACCAAAGCCCTCATAGCTGCTAGCATAGTGCTCCAGTGACCAAAAATGACAATACTGGAAAAACCTGCAACAAAACAGAACTGACAAATATTATCACTGGTTTAACATGGGACTTTCTAATACATTTAAGAAAAACTGAATACAAGCACCATCCAATCCTTTTAAAAAACCTGGACAGGCTGCCCTTCTCTGGCCATGATTAATGTCCTGCTAATCTGAAAATATTGGTGGAAATGCCCAGCACGGGTAGGCACTGCTGGAGCAAGGCTCTGTGCCAATGACATGTCAATTCTTAGGGGGTAATAACCTTGCTATGGGGAAGTTTAAACACTAACTCCCCATCAGAAACCCTGCCGACCCATCTATGACTGGTCAATATCTACTGCAAAGGACAGAAGAATACAATTGAAAAGTCACCCTGTCCAATATCACCACTGCCTCATTGGTCAGTGTTAGAGCTATGCAGCCAATCACACCAGAATGCTTATATATATATATATATATATATATATATATATATATCGATGGAAGTTAGAGACAGATGGAATTCACTGATATGAAAAGCCACCCGATAGAGCTAGCACATGAGTGTGACCTAAACCAGATAACACCGATAATCTAATAGGTTAAAATGCACTTTATTCCATATGCTGCATAACACTCCTTTGTCAGTAAGGCTCCTGCAGTCTGTGGTGCAACAGATGATCTTTTCCCAACCCATCACAGTCCTAGAAGGAATCCAGGATTTGGTAAAATCTGGGCAACCTGATATCTTTGGCAAGAGATTGTGGACCAAAGGGTGGTTAAGCAATGTTTTTTCAACCTTGTTCAATATGCATCTTGAAACCAGGTAGCGTCCAATCAACAGAGGTGACCAGATCTTTTCTTCTGGTTGTAAGTTTTTGCTGAGTTCAAGAAGGATCACAGGGCAACCACATACAATGTCTTAGTGTTAAACAGCCAAAAAGTATTCTGTGTCAATCAACCATAGATGAGGTGGGATGCTGGTGGGCTCCTTCTGTGCATCCAAGGCTAAACAGCAAAACTTGAAAAGGTGCAATCAAGAAAGAGCATCAGCAGTGTCATTGTATTTCCTGCAATATGCCTACCAGTAAATAACTTTATCTGAAGACTATAAAGCACCAAAAGCTTGAACAAAGGCTGCATCCACTGAGATGTAGATGTTTTCACGCAGGGCACCTGTACCACAGCAAAACTGTTAAAGAAAAAAAAACACTGTCTGCTTTGAAAGTACTCCTGCTTACTGTGATGAAAAGCCAAATAACCATCAACATGAGAAAACTGAAGTCTTGGTTCAATTCTAGGATCAAAGAAGATAGCTACAATCCACTGACCATTGAAGTCTGCCCCCATTCAAATGGCCCTGATGCATCATTAAACAGTTGTGTGGCACAAGACGAAGTCCAACTGCACTGACAAAAGTAATCCTATGGTTTGACAAGTGAAGTTTGGTACAGATGAATTTGTCACGGGATGACCTTAGATGAGTAAAGTGGGGGGGGGGCTGGGAGTAGGGTTATAGGTAGGTTAGGTTTGTGTGGGTAGGGAGCACGTAGGAAAGAGTTAATTAGGTGTGAGCTGAGGGAAGAAGTGAGGTAAGGCTAAGGGGAGGGTCTTAAGAGGTTTTGTTGGGGAAATTGGTATGAGTAAGCACATTCTGATGTGGTCTTTTTGAAGCAGACTCATGTCCTGATGACCTGAGTTAGTAAGGTAGGCCTTGGGTAGTGCTAGTTAGTGAGGTGAGTAGTTTATGGGTTATGATTATATATTTACATATTCTTTTTTTTTTATGGTGGGTTAGGGAAATGACATATGGCAGCATTTAAGTAGAGATTTGGTAGGCATGACTGTAAGGAAGACAGTATATTTAGCTAGCGTGTGTCCATGGTAGTTCAGTGGTTATTTTGCTTATTGTAGGTCGAATTTGCTTTCCTTAATGTTCCCTGGTGGTTTATTGGCTTATTCATTGCATTTTATTTCTTATTCATGGTGGTTTATGGTCCCTGGTGTCTAGTGATGGCTTTGTGTGGTTCCCTGGTGTCTAGTGATGGCTTTGGGAGGTTTGTGTCTGTGTTTCGGTCCCTGGTGTCTAATGGTGGCTTTGCAAGGTTTGTTTGATGGTTTCCTGTTCCCTGGTGGCTAGTGCCAGTTTTGGGAGGTTGTGTGACTGGTTTTGGTTCCCTGGGGTCTAGCAACAGCTTTGTGAGGTTTGTGTGGATGGTTGTTTTCCCCGGTGTCTAATGGCGGCTTTGCGAGTTTTCTCTGGTGTCTAGTGATGGCTTTGTGAGGTTTTTATGCAAGGTTCGGTACCCTGGTGTCTAATGGTGGCTTTCTGTGGTTTAGATGGATGGCTTTTGGTTGCCCTAGTGGTTAGTGTCGACTTTGAGATGTTTTCAGGCTGTTCTGTAGGTTTCTCCTTGTCCCTGGTGGAGTAGTGGTTTTTGCGGGCTCAAATTGTCAGTTGTTGCCAGTGCCATATGCGCAGTACTGTTAACCAGAAAAGAGAAAAAAAAAAGAAAATATAATGAATGCTTTCTCCATTTCATCAGGTGAGGTATGGTGGGGGTTGTGGATGGTAATGCTTGGTGCTGTCCGAGTGGTTGAGAGGTCTGTGTGGTGTTTGTTTGCAAGTTTTTTGTTGGTGGATAGTGGTTTTGTTGAGTTGAATGGATGTTTATGTTCCCCAGTGGGTAGTGGCAGCTTTGAGAAGTTATTTGAATGGTGGTTAGTGACGGCTTTGGGAGGTTTGTGTCCATGTTTCAATCCCTGCTGTCTAATGGCGGCTTTGCGAGGTTTGTTTGATGGTTTCTTGTTCCCTGGCTGTCCAAGTGGCTGTGAGGTCTGTGTAGTGTCTGTTGCATGTTTTTTGTTGGTGGATAGTGGTTTTGTTGCATTGAATGGATGTTTATGTTCCCTGGTGGGTAGTGGTGGCTTTGAGAGTTTGAGTGAATGGTTTTGTTGGCCTGGGGTCTAGCAGAGGCTTTGTGAGGTTTCTGTGGATGGTTTTTGTTGTCCTGGTGTCTAATGGTGGCTTTGCGAGGTTCCCTGGGTCTAGTAATGGCTTTGTGAGACTTTTGTGTAAGGTTCAGTTTTCCTGGTGTCTAATGGTGGCTTGGTGTGGTTAGATGCATTTGTTTGGTTGCCCTGGTGGTTAGTGTTGGCTTTGTGATGATTTTGTGGGTTCCTGTTCCTTGTCTGGCTTCGTCTTTCCATGGTGGCTAGTTGTGGCTTTTAAGCTTGTAAGATGTTTTTCCCTGGTGGTTAGTGGTGTCTAAGCTGCAGGTCTGATATGCGGCTTTCCCCGGTTAGACTGGATAGTGCGCGCATGCACATTATAGTCCGCAAGCAGGGTTTTTTTTTCCTTCCTACATGTAATCTGGATGGGCAGGCAGAGAGATCAGGCTAGATTCTTCAGGTAAGTGTTTTTGGGGTTTATTAAAAAATATATATATATATATATATATATAAATATATATATATATATATATATATATATATATATATATATATATATATATACACATATATAAATATATATATATATATATATATATATATATATATATATATATATATATATCTATATATATATATATATATATATATAGCTATATATATAAAACCCAAATCAGCGGTGCACGTATCCAGAAGAGGTGCTCGGAAAACCAAATAAACAGTCCCAAAACAACTTCCAGCACTCAAATAAAGGAAGGCAAGCAATGAGAGTTCAAGCAGTTTATTGCTTCACAGTCTGCCCCACAGACCGGTTTCACTTACAAAAGCGTCATCAGTGTGATACACAACGCATGTACGTCCTGTTTATAACATCTTCACACTTAAAGAGATATCAAACATTTTAGTTACACCATATTATAAATAAATGGAAATACATAACCCCTACTTATACAACAAATATGGAGATCAAATCAACCAGCACATAATTACTAATTTGGTATTATAAAACTCACTGTAATACCATATTATAGTGAATATACAACTATACCCTGAAAAAAATGCTAGGCAAATAGCCTACAAAAACAGCCAGACCAATATATCTAACATCATATTTTATGCTTACTATATTCCAAAAGGGGACCTGAAAAAACTACTAAACAGGGGAATAACTTACCCCATATTATATTTAGCTATGTTACCAATGGTCATTTAGACCCCGGCTTAAAAAGGGTCCACAAATTAACTATCCATCTTCGTTCTTTAGTTGTCAACATATTGTGCCTGGCTGTAGCACTATTACAAGATATAGTTAGCCTATCTATACCTACAAATATAAAATGTGCTGTCGAATGTACCAGAATATGTTTGTATAAAGCACTACGTGTTCTTTTACATTTTATGTCACTAACATGAAGGGCAATCCTCTGTTTTAATGGACCAGAAGTCTGTCCTACATAAAATGCCCCACACTGACATATGGCCATATAGACTACCCCAGAACTAGTGCATGTGATAAAACTTTTAATATCATATACCTGTCTGGTATTGATAGAAGTGAAAGAACATGTTTTGGACATCAATTTACAGAACTTACAATGGCCACAATATGTACTTCCTACAGTCTTGATTGCAACTTCCTCTTTAAAGTGAATACCTTTTTTAAAAGTAGACAAATATTGCCCTATTGATTTACCTTTTCGGTATGCAAATTCACATCTAGATTTTAACAAAGTGGAAAAAAAAAACGGATCCATATATAATACATTCCTATATCTAGATATAATTTCCTTGATCTTGGAAGTATTATTGGCATATGTTGTGACAAATCTCACCTTCTTGGATAGACCCCCACTGGGACGTATTTTGTCCTGCAACAGTGAGTCTCTATCCATGCTATTAACCTTATTATAGGCTTTCTCAATGATATTACTATGATAGCCACGAGCCAAAAACCTTTGGTTTAAATCAATTGCTTGTTTATCATAATCAATAGGATTAGAGCATATTCTTTTTATTCTTTGAAACTGTGCGACTGGAATATTGATAATATTATGAGGTGGATGACAACGGTGGGCATTCAGGATGGAATTTTTTGAAAATGGTTGATATCGCTTTAAGTGTGAAGATGTTATAAACAGGACATACATGCGTTGTGTATCACACTGATGATGCTTTTGTAAGCGAAACCGGTCATTGGGTCAGACTGTGAAGCAATAAACTGCTTGAACTCTCGTTGCTTGCCTTCCTTTATTTGAGTATTTGAGTGCTGGAAGTTGTTTTGGGACTATATATATATATATATATATATATATATATATATATATATATATATATTTATAATTATGGATAATGATTTTCTATAGGATTAAATGGCATAGTTTGGGGAGGCGGAACTAACTAGTTGATTTTCTTATATATAGGGAGAGAAGTAGGGTCATTGGGGGGTGGGAGGGGTGGGACCGGTTGGTGATCTTTCTTTATGGGTTGTTGACAAGTTTCTTTGTTTTTCTTTAGGTATCATGGATGATGCATTGAGACAGAGGTGGGTCAGTATTATGGCACAGGCTGAGGATCTCTTGGAGGTTGGGACAATGGTGGTGGTTCCTTCGTCTTCTGCAGTTTTGTAGGTTTCAGCAGGTGGCTCCAACAGCAGCATTGCAGCTGGCAGTCATTCCAGAGGACATTTGGCAGACTGATCCATAGTAATTGGCAGGTTGGTGCAACAGTCATGGGCGGTGGCTAGAGGAGATCTTACGGTAGGGCATTACTTCATTTTGACCAGTTTTTGAGGCATTTATTGGATGAGTAGTGTGATTGATTTGAGGCTTTGTTGCGTTATTTGGCTATACTGCGGGAGCAGGGAAGAGCAGTTAGGTCAGTGTTGGCAGCCATTGCTGCTTTTACCCATTTGGCCAGGCTGCAGGACTGGCCTAGGTCTTGGGTTGTGAGTCGAGTCTTAAAGGGTTGGGGCAGAGTTGATGGAGTCATGGATAGGAGATGGCCGGTGACGGATGAGATTTTACATCAGTTGCTGCAGGGTTTTGGTAAGGTGTGCAGCTCCTTGGAGGAGTATGTGACATGGAGCATGGTTAGTGTATGGATGCATTGTGGGGTGTTTGAAGTGTCAGAGTTACTAGGTTCATTACTATGGGGGGATGTGCTGATGTTGCCTAAAGTGGTGCAAATTTGGCTGCAGTTTTCAAAGACAGATCAGGAAGGATGAGGAGCACTTATAGTACTGGAAGCGACTGAGGTAAGTTGGAGGTGACTGTGGTTTGGGGAAAGAGACTGCGGATGGTTCAGAAGGATAGAGCGACAGGTTTGGTTTTTACGTCAGTAAGTGGTAAAGGGTTGGCGGGAGAGCATTTGAATTTAATTATGAGAAGAGCTCGTTGCAGTATTGGTTTAGAAGGGGATACGTTTTCTTCTCATTCTTTTAGGATGGGTAGGGCATCGGACTTGGTGAAGGAAGGTAATTCTATAGAACTCATCAAGAGGCTGGGAGTTTGGTGTTAGAGGGTTGACCTGGAGCAGGATGTTGCAGGTATTGATTTACAGGACCAATGGGTGTTGCCACACATGTTGTTGATTCATTTAAGGGGGAATGATTTAGGTAAGGCATTGAAATGGGAGTTGGTGTATCAAATTTCTGAGGATATGTTAACTTTGAGGAGGATGTACCCATCTTTGGTTTTAATATGGTCAGGGATTATCCCCCAGTTAGTATGGAGAGAGGCAAAGAGCATTGTGGCTTTGAAAGGAGGTTGTAGGTACATTCATTTTATGTTGAAATATATGAAGGACATTGGGGTATATAGGATACAGCATGCTGAGTTTGAGAGCAGGGACCCAGTATGGCATAGATCGGATGGAGTTCATTTAAATGAATTTGGGCTTGATTTATGTAACCTTAATGTGATGGGTCCAGGGTTCTCGCAGACAGGCTGGATGCGTAGCTATCCTAGGCATAGGAAATAACTAGGTTAATGTTTAGGGATCTTAAGTCGGTTATTTATCAATGTTTCAGTTATAGTCATTGCATCATTGTAGTTGAAAGATAGGGTTGCTGTGGGTGAGATTGGGTTGAGGTGTGTTAAACAGCATGGTAACAAGTTTTCTTTATTCTGTATTTGGGGTGGCTTCTAGGGTAATGGTTCTCAGGTTTTATAACCTAACCATGTTCGGGTAATTGAGATTTCACAATCCAGAGTGTAGCGCATGTTGCTCTTAGTTAAGTCTGACACTGGGTGTATATTATTGTCTACAGGGCACATAAGTGGAGCTGTAAGGGGAATTTGTGTCTTAGGTCATCGACTGTGTAGCAGGAGTGTGGGTGGTTTTATTCTTTCGCTAATTATTAATTTTGTTGCAAACTCCTTGTTGGTAAAAGGGTGATAATTTTATGGATACAATAAGACTTGTTAATGCGATGTTTTGTTTTATTCTGCATGGGTAACTGCTGTACCATTACTGTGTGAGGTGGGAGGTAACTTTATGGGGATCTTTGTTAGGACATCTTAATTTTCAGGGGTAATTTTGCATCTGGTAGTGTTTGCATTTTATGCAGTGGATGAAGGAAATATGCCATCGGTGGTACATAATGGTCATTAAGAAATTCAATTATATGTGTCTGGAGTACTTACAGCTTTCTCTTTACAGATCACCCTGAGTGCAGATGGGATCATGTAGAGTCAGTATCACTTAGGGAGCCTCAAGAAGTGTGGACTCGAGCGGCAGGACAGGAGGTCACGGAATGCCAGCAGTGTAGCTGAATATTGGTTGTGTTTTCTTCCCTGCAGTCACAAGGTAATGTTTTGTTGCGCCAATCTTGTAAGGGGAGCATTAGGGTTGAATTGTACACTGTTTTATGGGTAGCAGTGGTCTTCTTTGAAAGGGTCAGATAGTGTTGTGTACATTACGGGTGGGGGTTCAGTGAGTTGCATTGTGTGAGTTAGGCTTGTGAGTTAGATGGGGGTTTTGCTAGGGGGGGGTTAAGCTTTGATTTATGCATTTTTAGGAGAGACTGGGTTGGGTTTATTCACTACATTATGGATAATAATAGTGTCACAGAGATTGTGTGACCTGGTGACATCGGGTATTCTTTAGTTTGTTGGTATATTGTGTTTAGTTAATTTTGCCTGGTTTGAATTATTGCTGATGGTGTATTTGGGATCTTGCTGCTACTGGGCATGATGGTAGTACAGGTGATTTTGTTTATAATGGGTAATTGGCATGATGGCAGCAATTTATTGAATGGAATTTAAGATATTTAAGTTGGGGTATTACATTCGCTGGACCCAAAACATAAAAAAAAAAAATAATAAAAAACACACACACACATATATATATATATATATATATATATATATATATATATATATATATATTTTTTTTCCCATTGGATGGTAAAAGAGGGTTTCAATGTGGCATAGTGCATTTGCCTCGGCATGATTTCAGTGGCTGCGGGGTAGTATGGGTGCTCCAGCGGATGGTAATGATACAGCATTTAGACGCAATGGAATAAATTTGAGCATGTGTTAGCGTTGAAGAGGATGTATGGATTATTTCCTGGTTGGTTGGAAAGAGGCAAGGAATTTTGTTGTGGGGGGAAAAGCTCAAAGGTATGTTAATTTTACACTGGCAACATTTTTTAAGTAAATTGGGGTGCATACGATGCGGCATGTGGAGTTTGAAAGCAGGGTACTGTATACTACAGGTCGGATGGAGTTCATCTTAATGGATTTGGCCTGTTTTATTTAATCTTAACCTGGGCTTGACAGTGGAGGATCCATTGTGAAGTAGTATGGTCTGAGGGGGAGCAGCCCTTTGGGCTGGTGGGTGGAGAAGAGGGTCAGGCTTGACCTTCTTCTGTCCCCCTCAGTAGGATACTTGGAATTGAGATGGTGATTTGATGGTGGATGACTTAGAATGGGAATATGGAATTGTTGATGATATTAAGGTGAGTGTGGATGCTGCCTTTAAGATTACTATAATTTGGAATGGAAACATGGAATTGATGATCTTAAGGTGAGCGGAGATGCTGCCTTTATGATTACTATGATAAGTGAGCAAGTGGGGGACACTGTTTATTCAGGGTGAGCAGGTACGCTGCCCTTATGTTTACTATCTTACTATTGCAATGTGGATTCTGTGTGCCTCAATAAAGTTTGATGTTTGTTGTTCAATTTCATTACAATAAAGGTCGTCAAATTTCTTTGGGTGTCTGTGTTTTATTAGGACCGTGGCAAGAAGTAGTTACAATTGCACACATTCTCCTTGACCATGCTTGTGACTCTAGTCCAATAGTGTTTCTGCTTACAACCCTTTAAAAGGTTAGCCAGAGCCATGATAAAGACCCTACACATAGCCACCACCCTTTAGGAAAAATTGCAAAGTGCCAGCAACTCTGTAACCTCATGAGTCCTGACTTCCTTAGCTGCTACAGGTTTATCTGTTCCTGCTTTAACATGAGATAACATAGATGCTAATAGCCTAAAGGAAGATGACAGCACATCCATTTGTAAGCCTAACACCTTTAGAGTTAATCAAGCCTCCATTTTTGTCTTCAATTAATGGGATCCCTAATTCAAGACACAGCTGAGTGAACCAGCTAACACCATCCTAAATGCCATCAGCTCCATCTCCATCAATAAAGAAATCATTCAAATAAGGCACTGAAGCCTGCCTTTGAACCCTCTCTTGCCAGCACCAGTGGAGGGTCATACTGAATGTTTTTAATGAGGTGCACACCCCATGTGTGTGGCCATGTGAAAATAAAACTGACCATCAAAGCACATGCTCAACAGGGTCTATTAATCTGCCCAAATCAGCAGCAAGCAGAAGCCAGCCTCGATATCTAGTTTTGTTACTAGGGATCATGAAAACAGTAATGCTGACATGTATCATCGAAAGAGAATAACAAACCTGTGCTTCAATCTTTGCTAATGTTTTCATTGACCAAAGACCCTGATGGGAAAGAGGGATAATGGATGGGTCTGAACTGACATTTTCTTTTTTTGGATAGCAGTGAAAAGGGTGAACCCTTAAACAAAGGAAAAGGGGGAGCTGTAAGGGGTTATGCAATCCTGCTGGTAACCACTTCTTTGTTAAATGTGTTCCTGATAATGTCTTTCTCAGGGGTAAGCACAGGTTATGACTGAGTTTAGCAGTAGGACTGGCCTGGAACTTTATGTAAATCCTACAGAAAATTTTGCTAAAAGCTCATGCTTAACCTGTACATCAGGGTCATCACCTAACAGATTGGCCAACACCCCCACATTGGTAGTGGAGTGCAGGGTTCTACTTGAAGCAGAAGCCTCAAAAGGAATTACTTCATGTACCTCAAAAGGGCACATTTACCCCAGTAACAGACACTGACAGGAGAGTTGGTTGACTATCCTCATTCCTGTCTGCTGCCTTACCAAAAGCCTGACCATCCTTAATCTGACATTTAACTAGACGGTGGCCTTTCCCGCAGTGTGAACAAGCATGAGCAAAACAACATACTGGCCCTTTGTATACGCTGTTGTTGAAGGACCAATAGCCCTAGGCTCTGTCCTTGAACTTAACAGAGCCCATAAAGGAAATCACACTCAGCTTATCTATCATTACCCCAACCAAGTGTCTACATGCCTCCCCTCTTCCATTTCAAAGAACTGTTGGCCAACTTCAACTTTCTAAACCTTTAGTCATACCAAAGTCATGAAAAAATCTCCCCTAAACCAGTATGCTTATCAGACAGAAAGAAAGTATGTAAATGTGCAGCGGGTGAGGAGACCTTGCATGGATCCTTCGATAAAATAACAGCCATGCACTGTACAAAACCATCTACCCAATTATCTGAGCTGTGAGCTATGACTTTGCTGGACTGTTTCTTGCCTATGGTGACCAAGACTGAAGGCAAGTCACTAACTCCCAACCCATCTCTGCATCAATAAAGAGCTGAACACCCTTGTTGTCAAGCAGTTCAAAAATGTCTACATATTCACCCCAATTATCTTGTCTTTAATCACCAATGGAATATGGGCTGGGATGGCCAGCTCTGGAGCATGGTAAGTAATTCTTCACCCCAAAACATGTATAGGGAAGGAGCTACTGCTTTGATTAGATAAAGCCCGATGAGGAAATGGTACAACCACTGGACCATCTAACCTGCAAACTCCAACACCCCCATGAGACAAAGCACCCATTGATGAGAGGTTAGTTTTTTTCTCAATAAACAAATCATGCAACCTAGATCTACCCTTATCTGACAAAGGCCTCTGAACTACAGATTCATTGCAGACTTGAACTTTAGAGCTTTCATCTGCTTGGGAGACTGTTTGTTTAGTGGATACTGACCATCTGGGTGACTATTGTTGGGCTGGCTCCATAGTATCCTTGTGCCACCCATGCCCGGGGTCACTTTGCTGCTGGTCAAACTTCCATCTGAGTCAAGCTGCATAACACTTGCATGAGATCTCTTACTCTGGGAGGGGGTGGAATTCCTTGATCCTGCTGACTCCAGAAAAATCATCGGAAAGTGCTCAGGCTTGGGATGTAATAAGTTTGCATCTTGATCTTCCACAGATGTCATACCGAAAAGAAAAGGAAAAAAAAAACATTGGTTCTCAGCAGCAAAGCCATTGCCCCAAACTCTACATTATCTAACAGAACCCTGAAAGCAAAACCAGGACAGAAAAAAAATCCTAATAAAAGGTAGCCAACCACCCATGCTGAAAAACTAATAACTGAAGCTGGCATTGACAAACTGAAAGGACAGGTGCAGAACCTCAGATCTGCAGATACCCAAGCTAAGTGTAGAACCACTCAACCAAAAACAGCACATCCTAGTAGATATAAGCAATGAGGCTGATATACACCCTTTCTACAAGATGTGGAAGTGCTGTATATAGATGCCTACAGGTTACTAAACATAGCAGCAGTGCAGAATTTCATGGGACGTCCAGATTTTCCCTCATACTCTTGGTCTTTTCCTCATAACATTTGTGCTTTTCTGGCAAATCATTGAGGATTGAAGTCACTAAATAAATACAGATATTTGTGTTTCAGACTTCGTATTCTTTAGAAAATGCACACTAATGCAAAACCTGTTATTCTAGCAGATAGGTCTATAAGGGGAATATTAAAACAGACCCTGATTTTGTCCATTGTCCCATTGTTTTAGCTTTGTACAACTGTCATACCCTAAGAGATGTACAACTGTCATACCCTAAGAGATGGAGAGGTATGCAAGTTGTACATAATGATATCTGCACATGGAGTTTTTTTATTAGATATAAACTGGCACTCATGATAAATAATGGTGTAAATGCAGAGAAGGAAATATAAAGCACTTTAAACTGACTGAACGGCATACCTCTCAGCCTCTTAATGCAAAAAAACAGCTGGACAAGGCTGAAAATAATGGGGGACAAAGGCCCAAAAATAAGGAAAGATTTTAAATATTGCTCATAAAAACTTTAAAAAGTTACTAAAATAAAAGGACCAGTGCTAGCATGCATTTTCTAGAGAATATGAAGTCTGAAACTCAAACAAATATTATTTAGTGATTCCAATCCTCAGTGATTTGCCAGAAAGACGCAAATTAGGACCAGACTGAAAATATTAGGTAAAAATCTGGACAGCTGAAGGGTATGCTGAACAGACGTATAGACACAGAAAGGTGCTGTTTATGTGACATGTCTATATTTATCAGTATAAATACCAGTAAAAGAAAATGGCTGACTTGCAATCATACAAGAAAATAAAATGTATAAAACTAAATGAACTAGATAAATGGGGTGATTGAAACAAAAGAATTTGTGAGGAAATAGCAGTTATATAGAGTGGAAAAGGGAGAAGAAGGCCATTAAGGAAAACATACTGACAGGAAAACCAAAGGTAAAGATAAAAGAACAGCTGAAAGAAACCCTTCAGAACATTCTGACAGTACCAGGACCAAGACTTGGCATGAAAAAGAAAATACTAAGAGAAAAGCAGCTGAGCTGTAACTGACAGAAAGGGGTAGGGGTGTGAGCACTGAGGCACATGTTGCCAAGCAACCTAAAGGAAATAACAGGTATGCCAAAAGATGAGGGGGACATACAGGGAGAAAACAAAACTATAGAAAAGTCAGGCATGGAATTGCTAACTTCTAGCAGGAAAAGGGAAAAGCAGTGGTACAGGATTTAAATATTGAATTATAAACTGAAAGAATTAAGAGCTGTAAAGTTGGTGGGAATACAAAAACTGAATGGTACAGAAACCCTGGTCAGAAGTAATGCAGAAAAAGTGCATGTATGTGCATGTAAGTAAAAGTGAGAAAAAGTTGAGACGAGAACAAAAAGAAAAATTGAAATGGGTCACTACTAGAATGGAGAATGTGGAACTTCAATGGACACTATGGTTGGTGGCTCGAAGGGGCTTGGGTTAAATTACTGTGTCCCCCTGAAACCTGTCTTTAAGTCCCATAGGTTGAGAAAAAATAAAAAATAAATGTAGTTTGCTGCATATATGTTAAGACCCATTTTTATTTTTGTTCTTGTCTTTTAATTTTTGCATAGGATTTTGTAACATCTTTTAATAGGTGTGACGATAATTTTGAATTGATTTTCATCAGCTAATTAATATTTGAATATGCATTTAAGACCTGTTGTTTTTAATTGCAATGATATCTCAGGAAGCGGTATTGCCTTCTGCCTCTTTGGGATTTTGTTTCCTACAAAAACAGTAACTAGCAAAAAGGGATACCACTGGGAATGTACAATGAGAAGGACCACATGCAAAGCAACGAAAGGAAACCTTGCCCTAGCCGAAAATGTTCTATCCTGTACAAAACAAAGAAAGGAAACCTTACCCTAGCCTAAAAACCTCACCCTAGCCTAAAATGTAGTATCCTGTACAAAGCAAAGAAAGGAGACATTACCCTAACATAAAATATAGTATCCTGTACAAAGCAAATAAACGAAACCTCACCCTAGCCTAAAATGTAGTATCCTGTGCAAAGCAAAGAAAGGAAACCTCACCCTAGCCTAAAATGTAGTATCCTGTACAAAGCAAAGAAAGGAAACATCACCCTAGCTGAAAATATACTATCCTGTACAAAGCAATGAAAGGAAACCTCACCCTAGCCTAAAGTGTAGTATCCTGGACAAAGCAAAGAAAGGAAAGCTCACCCTAGCCTAAAATGTAGTATCCTGTACAAAGCAAAGAAAGGAAACCTCACCTTAGCCTAAAATGTAGTATCCTGTACAAAGCAAAGAAAGGAAACCTCACCCTAGCCGAAAATGTACTATCCTGTACAAAGCAAAGAAAGGAAACCTCACCCTAGCCTAAAATGTAGTATCCTGTACAAAGCAAAGAAAGGAAACCTCACCCTAGCCTAAAATGTAGTATCCTGTACAAAGCAAAGAAAGGAAACCTCACCCTAGCCTAAAATGTAGTATCCTGTACAAAGCAAAGAAAGGAAACCTCACCCTAGCCTAAAATGTAGTATCCTGTACAAAGCAAAGGAAGGAACCTCACCCTAGCCTAAAATGTAGTATCCTGTACAAAGCAAAGAAAGGAAACCTCACCCTAGCCTAAAATGTAGTATCCTGTACAAAGCAAAGAAAGGAAACCTCACCCTAGCCTAAAATGTAGTATCCTGTACAAAGCAAAGAAAGGAAACCTCACCCTAGCCTAAAATGTAGTATCTGTACAAAAGCAAAGAAAGGAAACCTCACCCTAGCCTAAAATGTAGTATCCTGTACAAAGCAAAGAAAGGAAACCTCACCCTAGCCTAAAATGTAGTATCCTGTACAAAGCAAAGAAAGGAAACCTCATCATAGCCTAAAATGTAGTATCCTATACAAAGCAAAGAAAGGAAACCTCACCCTAGCCTAAAATGTAGTATCCTGTACAAAGCAAAGAAAGGAAACCTCACCCTAGCCTAAAATGTAGTATCCTGTACAAAGCAAAGAAAGGAAACCTCACCCTAGCCTAAAATGTAGTATCCTGTACAAAGCAAAGAAAGGAAACCTCACCCTAGCCAAAAATGTACAATCCTGTACAAAGCAAAGAAAGGAAACCTCACCCTAGCCTAAAATGTAGTATCCTGTACAAAGCAAAGAAAGGAAACCTCACCCTAGCCTAAAAACCTCACCCTAGCATAAAATGTAGTATCCTGTACAAAGCAAAGAAAGGAAACCTCACCCTAGCCTAAAAAACTCACCCTAGCCTAAAATGCAGTATCCTGTACAAAGCAAAGAAAGGAAACCTCACCCTAGCCTAAAAACCTCACCCTAGCCTAAAATGTAGTATCCTGTACAAAGCAAAGAAAGGAAACCTCACCCTAGCCGAAAATGTACTATCCTGTACAAAGCAAAGAACGGAAACCTATCCCTAGCCTAAAATGTAGTATCCTGTACAAAGCAAAGAAAGGAAACCTCACCCTAGATGAAAATGTAGTATCCTGTACAAAGCAAAGAAAGGAAACCTCACCCTAGCCTAAAATGTAGTATCCTGTACAAAGCAAAGAAAGGAAACCTCACCCTAGCCTAAAATGTAGTATCCTGTACAAAGCAAAGAAAGGAAACCTCACCCTAGCCTAAAATGTAGTATCCTGTACAAAATAAAGAAAGGAAACCTCACCCTAGCCTCAAATGTAGTATCCTGTACAAAGCAAAGAAAGGAAACCTCACCCTAGCCTAAAATGTATTATCCTGTACAAAGCAAAGAAAGGAAACCTCACCCTAGCCTAACATGTAGTATCTTGTACAAAGCAAAGAAAGGAAACCTCACCGTAGCCGAAAATGTAGTATCCTGTACAAAGCAAAGAAAGGAAACTTCACCCTAGCCTAAAATGTAGTATCCTGTACAAAGCAAAGAAAGGAAACTTCACTCTAGCCTAAAATGTAGTATCCTGTACAAAGCAAAGAAAGGAAACATCACCCTAGCTGAAAATGTACTATCCTGTACAAAGCAAAGAAAGGAAACCTCACCCTAGCCTAAAAACCTCACCCTAGCCTATAATGTAGTATCCTGTACAAAGCAAAGAAAGGAAACCTCACCCTAGCCTAAAATGTAGCATCCTGCACAAAGCAAAGAAAGCAAACCTCACCCTAGCCGAAAATGTACTATCCTGTACAAAGCAAAGAAAGGAAACCTCACCCTAGCCTAAAATGTAGTATCCCGTACAAAGCAAAGAAAGGAAACCTCACCCTAGCCTAAAATGTAGTATCCTGTGCTTAGTAGGGGAGAACAAAACTGCTGGGCCAATCCACTGATATGGAAAACAGAAAGAAAAGATAGCTAATATGAAACAGACGCTGGTATGTTATTGATGAATATACAGGTAATGCCTATTGAAAAACAAGTCCACCATTTCACAGCAGCTTATCAAGCTGCTATGGAGTTTGGACTGAAAATAACAGTTGCCATTATTTTACGCTCACTAAGCAGTGCTTTCGCTGTTTAGTAAGTGTAAAATATATATAAAAAAGGAAATTAATAAAAAAAAGTGTGGGTCTGTTTATGTCTGTGTGTGTGAGTGTATGCATGCATGTCAGTGACAGCTAGATCCATAGATCTATTATTTTATACTTGCTAAGCAGAGCTTTTGCTGTTTAATGACTGTAGAAACTAAATGAAACAAAAATGTATGTGTTTATGTTTCTGTGTGCATATGTTTGTGTGTGTGTGTGTGTGTGTGTGTGTGTGTGTGTGTGTGTGTGTGTGTGTGTGTGTGTGTTTGTGTATGTGTGTTTGTGTGTGCCCTTATGTTTCTGTCTTTCTGTGAACGTATGCATGCTTGTGTACGTTAGAGAGCGGTGTATGTGAGTGACAGAAAGAGAGAGACTGAAGAGTGAAAGCGATCGAGCACTGGCAGCAGCAGCAAAGAGGCTTGCATACCTCACAACCTCTTAGCTCAAGATATCTGGATAAAGCCTAAAATAAAGGGGGAACAAAGGCTCAAAAATAGGAACATATTTTAAATACTGCTGATATAAAAATCACAATGTTGTTTGAATAATAGGATCTGTGTTAGCATGCATTTTCCGAAGTGCAAGTGGTTGTGTGAATGAGAGGGAGACAGTGAGATATATGGAGCAGTGGCAGAAGCAGTAAAGAGGTTTGCATACCTCTCGACCTTTTAACTTAAGAAGTCTAGATAAAGCCTGAAATATTGGGGAAACAAAGGCTCAAAAATAGGAACAGATTTTAAATGTTGTTCTTATAAAATTAAAGAGTAACTTAAATAACAGGATTTGTGTTATGATGAATTTTCTGAAATAAAGTCTAAAAGTCAAATGTATGTCATTATTTATTGACTTCAAACCCCAATGAATGGCAACAAAGCACACATTTTAGGAATAAGGGACCATAAAATAAAGGAAATATCTAGATTTAAAAAAATATATATTTTGGATGTAAAATGCTTCCTTCAACACCATTTACATATACTATACCAACTTGGAAACATTAGGCAGAGGAACTATTTTACATTAAAAATATATACAAAATAACATATTAATAAACAAAAATAAATAAGTAAGTAAAACACAGCAATTTTACAGACAGCTAGTTCTCTAAGTGTGATAATGCTCTCCAGGGTGTGTGTTGTTGTGGAAATAAAGCCCTTCCAGAGGTGCAGAGGACCTCTACCTGCAGTGTCAGGCCTCAGAACATCCCTTGGTGGGTGTGATTTCCAAAATAACACACACCCTGTTGGGCATTATTACCTGCATAATATTTTCTGTGCAAACACAGAATATGGAGACATGCTACTGATATACTACTGATTAAACTATTTTGCCTCTTCAACAAATACATTGATTCATCATTAAAAGTATTTTTTCTTTTTTTTTACTATTATTCATATTAGCTATAAATGAGGTAAGCTAGAGATGAAGGTCTCATTTTCCCCTGGTCACTTGGGAGAGCAGCTAATTCTTTTGTTTCTCTGCAGTTGCTCATCTGAACTGGCAGGGCAAACTGCAGCCCCTATTTAAATAGCAGCTGAGCAAAGATGCCACACATCTTTCAACCTCTCACAGCCTTGAGAGCAATGTTCAGCACAAGACCATTTGCTCAACTGCAACAGTTCTGCTATTCATAAAAGCTCCTACCTTCTAACCAGCAAAATATATTGGTATAAACTATAGTACAACATCTTTGCAACTACATGTGTCTGGCATCTGCTGACATCTCCCAGCTGATAATCAGCCTTGTAGAATGACTGTTAGTAAAACATATTTTATATACATACATACAAATATTTCATGCATGGGCATTAATGCCCTTCTAACTTGCCAATATACCAAAACAGTTGTTCACATAATAAATGTCCAGACTGTTCTTAAAAATATCGAAACTATTGCTTGCTTTAATGTAATTTGGTAGTCTATTCCATGCATCTTCTGCTCTCTCAAAGAACCAGTTAGTGCACTTCTTATTCCTATAGAATCTTTGATGACTTTTTTTAAAATTTCTCCAAGTCTTTCGGGTTTCAAATACCATGATGGGAATGGACCCCATTCTTAAGTTAAAGTACGATTAAAGTTCATGAAATTATTATTGTTTCAATCTTTGATGTCACCCAGAAGTGCTCTTTTCAGCACCCGCAATGTGCCCAGTAATGACTCTTTCTGCAATCTGTATGGGGTTATATGTATTGGTAACATATCTTAATACAATTGTAGATTCTTTTTTATAAGACCCATTTGCTCCTACTATTATTGTAACTGTCTGGGTATCCTTCTTCCACATTGCTCTCATTTCTGCCTGCAAATCCTGATATTTTATGACTTTGTGTCTGTCTGTATGCAAGACACTGTAGTCACTGGGTGTGGTGATTTCAAAGATCAATGCTACTTTTGTCTTCTTTTCATGGACCACTATATCTGGTTTTCTAACATCTATCTATTCAACTGTTGGTAATGGGTGATCCCATGTGATGTAGACTTCATCATTTTCTATGATACTTTGTGGCTCATGTTTCCAGTGTTTTTCAGCCACTTCACTACCATAGTGTTTGCACAATCCCCAGTACAACAGTCTTGCCACATTATTATGCCTTTCAGTATACAGTCCTTCTGAAATTAGTATGTCACAACCAGCAACAAGGTGTGCAACTGTTTCTAATTCTGTTTTACAAAACTTACATTTGTCTGTTTCTCCTACATGTTCTATGGACTTTGTAAACCAGCGTGTACATAGCCCACTATCTTGGACCACCAATATTAACCTTTCACCTCTTGGTATGAATTTGCCTTTCCTGAACCATTCCTGCATTCGATCATGATCAACATGAGGTTCTTCCAGAAGTTTTCTAAACTTACAACTTTATTTATGTATTTTCAACATTTCTTGCCATCTCATCTAGTCCTTCACCTTATATTCTTTATTTTGTTTTTTTTGGCACATTCAGTTGCTGTCTGGTTTTTATCTACTTCTGGTTTGACTTCCATTCCTGCTTGACACTGATATGCTTTTGCTAGATTAAGCAGAGAAGTCATTTATTTTCCTCATGTTTCAAAACTTTCACTACATTTGGGTCTTGTGAGGTCAGAAGATATGTGCACAGTCCCATGAATGCAGATCTATACATCCCTCCTTCGGAACGGGGAATATATAATCCTGGCATGCACTGATTTTTATAAATCATTTGATGAGCATGAAGCATCCTTCTTGTTTTTCTGTCTAATCTGTTCAACACATTTGGGGCCAGCCAATCACTCCAAAACTGTAAGTTAGGAAAGGAAGAGCAAATTGGTATATATTTTGGATTTTGTTCCTAGATGTCAACTCTGTTTTCAGGATTAATTTAAATCTTCTAAAGTATTCCTTACTAAGTTTTATTTGCATTTGTTCATGTTTTATTGTCGATCCTTCATCATTTCCCAAATATTTATACACTCCCTCTTGCTCAACTTCTTTTATATTACATTCTTGTCCCAAACTGATTTTTTCTTGGTGCTGCAGTCTTCCTGCTTTAAAAGTTGTTTTTGCACATTTATCAAAACCAAATGACATTCTTATATCATCTGAAAAAGTTTTGACAAATTGCAGTTGTGCTTTAAATTTCTCATCTGATGAGCTACACAGTTTTAAATCATCAACAAAGAGAAGATGAGAAGGCTTTTTTACACTTTGTTGTTTTCTAGGAGCCAAATTATAGCCATGGCCTAAGGTAGACAGCTTAATGGGTTAAGGGCAAGACAGAATGACCCCAGAATGTCCCCCTTTGAATTTTTATCCCTGGGATAATAATCTGTCCTTTATCATGGTTTAATTGCAAAGTGGTTTGCCACTGTTTCATGGTCACTGTTATGTAATCGATCAGTGTAGGGTGTATCTTATACACTTTTAAGCACTCTTTTATCCATGAATGTGGGATACTATCAAATGCTTTTTTGTAGTCAACCCATGCCATACTTAAATTCTTCCCCTTTTTACAGTTCTCCGCTATGAATTTATTTAACAACAAATGATCCTTTGTTCCTTATGACTTTCTTTTATTGCCCTTTTGTTCTATTGCCATAATTGAGCTTTCTTCTAAATGACTATAAACTCTGTTTGCAACACTTCCAGTGTATCGTTTATATGTCATCGGAAAGCATTTTATTGGACTACAATTTTTAGGGTAGCTTGTAGATTCACTCTTAAGTAGGAGCATTGCTTTTTTTGATGTTAGCCAGGTTGGTGTCTGTTTGGGGTGTGCATATAAATAGTTCTTACTCATGGCTAAATCTTCGTGCAGAGATGTTAATACTTTTAACCAGAAGTTAGGTAAAGCATCTGGGTCTGAGGTTTTCCAGTTAGAGGTTTTTCTTAACTTTGTTTCAATCTCTCTGGCTGTTACTTCATTCCATTTCATATCTGTACCTTTAAACTTCTTATTCTTTCTTTTACTTCTTCTATCATTTAGCATTTTTGTTATGTTCCACAGTATCTTCATAAATACTTCTCCAAAATATATCTATTTCTTCTTTTTTTGGTGGTCTTTTAATTCCTTTTACCTTGTTTCCAAATTATCTATAAAACTTTTTGGGTCATCAGTAAATTGCTTATTTTGTACTTTTCCTTTATATTTATCTGTGTATCTTCTAAGTTGTTCTGCCTGTGCTGAGATTTTTAGTTTATGATTTGCGATAGTGCATGATAGAGCCTGATCTGTTCTAATATTGCACATTGCTTTTATCACATCTATCTTTCTAAGCATTTTTGTCAATCTGTTCTCTCTTCTATACTCTTCTAACAGTGGCACTTCTTGTCTTAATTGCTTTATAGTTTTCTCTATTCGATAGTTCCATGATCGTATTTGATTTCTCCCCTTCCTTTCCGTCACTACCCTGTATTCTTGTGGCAGAACTTGGTCAGTTATTAATTTATCTGCACAGTAATATATTCTGTTTACTTCTATTATATCTCATGGATCACTATGGACAGTCCTAATTGCTGTGTTCATGCGTTTTATCAAACTTCTGACTTTTTGAGTTGTATTGACCTTCTAAAGTCTATTTCTTTCATTGATCTTAATATATCTATCTCTATTAATCAAGCAACTCTTCTCTTAGCTCATTTTCATCTACACCGAGGGCACATTTTTTGTTTTCCATTTCCTGCGGGCATTCTATAGAAACTTCTACTGCATCATCCTGCAGCACATTCTCTTCAATTTCATTGTGTGCCATCTGTTCCCCTTTCATATGGGAACTCACTGGCCTATCACTCCTCAACATTGACTGCGTCAGAGTTTCCAAAGTTTCCTGTTCCTTCCCTTGCTGTCCAGCTTCAAGTGAACATTTATACTAATTTCCTGAGGAAGGCTCCAAAATATCTTAATATGGCACCTGACCAATTGCTTCCCATTTCACTGGTTTCCCCTTAATTTGGATGTCCATTGCTCTATCCCATTGTGGTGCTTTCTGAATTACATTTTCTGCACTGATTCCTTCACTTTTCAGGTTCTCCATAACTTCAGTTTCTATTGCTTTAACTTCTCCATTACCAATCTCCTTTTCTATTTTTCCTCTTTGTCTTCTTATTTTTTGTATTGTAAAGTTTTCCATGACTGGATTCATTTGTCTGTATTTCTCTTCAAATATCTTTGGTGCTGCTCTTTTCTTATTGATTAGCTTTGCTTTCTCCTTTGCAAAGAAATTTGGGTCTATATTACGAGATTGAAAAGACTGGAGAGCGAATGGCTTAAACATCAAAAATGCCATTCCTCGAATTCCTCTTGTGAGGGGCTGCACCCCACACACCCCCATTAATTGTATATACCAACTCCGAGATTGCACTGCAGTGAGGAAATGCGAATGTTCCGATCTTCACTGTACTGTGATCTGACAATAAACACATTGATGAATGGCATTTTTGATGTTAAAGCCGTTCGCTCTCCAACATGTTTGATTTCATGATAAGAACCCGATATTACACCATCTTAAATCTCTTTTCCTTTCCCATGTTTATATTTCTTCTTCAGATGTCTCTTGATCTTCCTGTTTCTCCTTACTTTGGAGACTCTTTCCATCATGCTGTGATGTAACCTGCGTTAGACCTCCTACACCAAATCCTTCACTTCGCAGGCACTCCATAACTTCGGCTTCTATTTTTTTAACTTCTGCTTTACTAATCTTCTTTTCTACATCCACTCTTTGTGATATTATTCTTTATTGTGAAATTTTCCATATCTGGATGCCTTTGCCTGTAATTCTCTTTGGATATCTTTGGGGCTGCCTTCTTTATATTGACTAATTTGACTTTTGCCTTTGCATAAATAGTGCACTATATCAAATCTCTCTTTCTTTCCCATGTCTATATTTCTTTTTTATATTTTTCAAATATCTCTAGGTTTGCTGTTTATATTTTCACACTTCCTCAGATGCTTCTTTTTCAAAACAGATCAAAGTTCCTTGGTCTATATACTGTTTTTCATGAATCTGTTATATTAATGAACACAGATTTTTATTTGAGGCTTCTGACAGCTTTTCTTATGGAAGTATTTTTCTTTCCTCTAATTTCCCTCTTAATCTTTTGGTATATCTTACGTCTGGAAATTCTGGGCTTTTTGCATAATAGTAACAATGCTAATTTCTTTCTTATCCTCAATAGTCCACTCTATCATCTTTATGGCTCTTCTTTGGCCTATAAGTTTTTATGATTTTTGTGGATTGTTACTTCCTTCTACAACAGGGGGTGCAATCTTCTACATAGACTGTCTGATGAGTCTCTACTACGTTTTGATAACTCCAAACATTCCCAGAGGTAGTTGTCTCTAAATGCCCTATGTACCTGAATCAGGTCTCCTGTTAAATATCTATATGAGAAACTGTACAAGTTCAGATAGTTTAGTATTTCATGATAACTTACATTTTCACATCTATGGATACTCTTGTTTTATTTCCAATGTACTCTTTCCAGTTTGCTCATGCTTGTTTTCTTAAAAAGTTCTATGTTGTTATTCCATACTAAAGTTGGGATTTGATTTAACTTACAAACAGTGACTTCATCATTCCTGACTTCTTAGACTTATAAATTTTCTATATAACCTATAGTTCCATAACTATCATTAACTAATTGGTTGATATGCTTAGATAAAACTCAAATCTGGATCTACCCATATACCTAGGTCCTTAATTGAATATGCAGTTTCAAACACCATGTGTGGTATTAAATATTCATCTTTCCATTTATGTCTCCCAAATATCATATGTTTACTTATTGATGTATTTAGCAGCATATTATTCTCCTATGCTCAAACTGTAAATTTAGTCAAGTTCTTTTGCAAACATGCCATATCTGTAACACATGTAATCAGTTTACCCAGTATCAGGTCATCTGCATACAAACTGCAGAATACCTCAGATTAAAAAGATATATCTGAAAGATACAACCAAAACAAGTATTAGCCTAGTATAGAATCAAATTATACGGGACACCCTGACTATAACCAATAATTTTACTGGTCCAGTAGATGTATGATACTTGTAAGCCATGCAGCTATATAGCTTATCAAGAGTACATCAATACCCAATTGTTCTAATTTATTGATCAGAATTGTGTGCATAATCCTATCAAACGCTGAAGCCAGTTCTTTATAAGTTACATCACAGCATGATTTTCTATCCATAGCTGCAATTGTATTGTTATAGAACATTGTGTTCCAAGTGGTAATAGATCAATTTTCAACACATGCATGCTGATATATGGTTTCAAGTGCCAACCTTTTCAATTCTGACAACAGCTAATTCAGTATTACCTTTTCCACTATTTTTACACAAAATGAAAGAAGACATAAGGGTCTGTGATTCTGGATTTGTCCTGATCCCCTTTCTTTAAAGACAGGTTTAACAAGTGCATGTCTCCAATCTTGAGGAATCTTCCCATGTTCCTTCATACGAATTAATAATATATATAATGATAAAGTAAGTTCTTATTGACGTGTTCTCAGGTCATTATTACTAATTCCATCTCCTCCCTGTGCTATGTTTGGATCCAGTTTGCATAGTTATTTTTCAATATAATCTAAATTGTTTTTCATCTTTGGTTACCTGGATGTCACTAGAATAATTTCTCACCTGTTTGTGGATCCAAACTGTTTTGCATACAATTTTGTAAATATATCTATAATCTCCTGTGTCTGAGAATAAATTTTAGAATCTATACACCATTTATCAATTTCTATGTCTTTACTCTTTCCACATCTTATGAATCTATAAAATGATTTTCTATTATGCTCAACATCTTTATATAAATTTTCTTCCATATTTTTCTTGATCTATTTTCTTATTTTGATTGGTTGGCTTGTTTATTTCAAGTTTTCAAAATTGTAGTTCAACCTCTTGTCCATCTCTTATATTTTTGTCTCTCACCTTAATCAAGTATTTTGTTCTTATGAAAATATATTCTCCTTATGTGTTTTGCATAGATCCTGAATTTAAACATTTTTTTCCTACATTCAAACAATTTCTCTTCCAAAACTTTCCACATTCCTTCTGCAGTTTTTCCAGTGAATGCATCACTCCAATTAGTTTTACATAATGATTGTTTTGCTTCCATATAATCTGTTATTAGTCTTCTATGCATTGGTTTAGATTTCAGTTTGGCAGCATTATGTAGCAGTAAATTATAATCTTATGATCACTGCATATCAACAGTGGTAAAAGCTGACATAAATTAACAGTAATTTCATTAAGAACACAAATAGTATCTAGTATGTTCCTTTCCCTGTTTTTTTTTTTTTTTTTTACAATCTGAAGCAATTGTTGTTCCTGAACATACAGTCTGAATACTTTCCTTGACAATGTTGTATCAATAATCAATATTATTCCAGTCTGTTTCTGCTAAATTTAAATCCTCAGCCACAATTAGTTTTCCCTCTTGTGTTTCATACTAGAAATGTATGAATTCCTCTAGGTCATCAGCACTTGACTTTGGTGGTCTATACTCTCCAATAATTGTTATATATTCCAGGCTTGTCTTTAATGTCACAGCTACACAATCTGTATTACTAGTGTTATCACTGAACATATACTAATCACAAGTCTCATAGCTATCTTTAATCCCCATCATAATATCTGTTACAGTAAAAACATTTATACCCGGACAGAACTCGTTTCCAGATATTGTTCTTTAACCATGTTTCACAAACAATAACAACATCAATCTTGTGGGAACATAGCAAATTTTCAAAAAAATAAAAAATGAATGGTCCTAGCATTAAAAACCATCACGGATGCATCAGATATTGTTACCTGGCAACAATCCTGCCTTGTGTTTGTCAAATACTGCAAAATGTCTACTGCACAAATTATCTTACCTAATCGTGACAAGTACAGGCCATACTGTCTGAACATGTGTGTCCCAAATTAGGCTCAGATACTCTGCACATTTCCCTTGTGAAAATGGGACATTTTTGTCATGTAGGTATTTACCCAAAAAATCTTTCATGGTGATATGACTATCCATTCTATATGTGATTTGTGAAAAATAAACCTGTACAGGCTATACTATCTAAAAGGGCTGTAAGTTCCCTACTAGCAGTCAAAGAATTCGTATAGATGAGATCATTTGTACTGACATGAAAAAAAACAGAACCATACTTACGTATATTAAGGTGTTCTAAGGTCTGTCTCATATTCTCTGTTTTTCAACTGGCAAGCATAACACTATTTTATGTTTATTACCTTATCTGCAAATCTAAGTATCACTTCCTCTAATAATTTAATCTGCAGTTACAAGAATGTCTTTTCTGACCAGATCTGAAGTATCATCAACTTCTGATTCGGTAATATCTGCCCTGTCAGTTGTTACAAAGGAATGATCTTCATCGCCATTACTCTTATTAATCCCGCTGTTTTCATTACTTATTACATGCAATTCTCATTCAGCTGGCTTTGTACATCACAGATTGAGCCACGCTGTCAACACCTCTCTTTCTCCTTTTTTTTTTTTGCAGTAATGTTCTTTAATCTTTTCATATTCAGTTTCTTCCATTTCACCTGCTCTTGTCTCTTTTTTCCACCTTCTCTTTTGGAAAAGTGATGCCTTTTTCTGTAGGCTGAAGGTGTTCTGACTGAAAAATGTTATCGTTCCCTGTAATCTGCGTGCTACATAAAGCAGCTTCCTTTCAAGTATGCATTCTCTTTGCTTTAAAGACATTTATTAGTTAATTTTTCTTGTTTTATTTGTTGTGCACTTCTTCCTTTCTTCTGTCTTTTATTTCCTTCTATATGCTCTGAATCTCCAGATTGCTGAATATTTGTGTCCAGAATTCCAAAGTTGTCAGTGGCATTATGTTGTTTCATAGAGGCTGAGTTATCTTTATAGACACACCTTCTCCTAAATATGCTCTATTTGTTCTTTGCCTAGCATTATTTATCTCATGAATGCAGTCATTAATATATGTAACAACAGTTCTTCGAGGCATGCCAATTACCCAAGTGCAATCATCATCAGCAAGTCTAGATTTACTACTAATAGGTTTTGACATGAGGAACACAGATCATCGGTGTTATCAGGTGTTTCATTTAAATATGCATATTATTTATTACACTGTACAACATATTTGTGCTTTATCAAATCATTAATGAAATACCCATCTAAGAAGTCCATACTCAGCTGCAAATGAATACAAATTATTAAACAAAAGAACAATCAGAATCAGTTACCACAGAATTCAAACAGAACTTAAATCAACTTCCAAGATAAAAGTCACACAAATAACATACAACTAAATATTAAATTAAGTACAATAAAGTTGTTCTGATCGTACAAGTTGTGAAAGTCACATAAAAGATGGAATTCCTTTACATTGTGTGTAAATGTCTGAAGTAGCTTCTGCTCCCTAGCACTCACAGTTGCACCTCTTCTTAATAGTCAAGATCAATAAATCACAAACCAAAACATGATTTCTACAAACAGTGAAAAACAGTGTGTAAAAGAAATTCAAATACAAACTTATCTTACAAGGCCGCTTGCACACTCAATTGCAAACAAAAACACAATTGTTTAGATAAGCTCTAAATTGTCCTCTCTGCAGTCTGTGTGACTCTATAGCTGACTGGGCCCCTTGGGGTGGCTAGAGTTTCCCTGCATAAAACCTGTCCCTTTATAACAACAAACACTGAAAATTAAACATAAAACAACAAAATATAAATCAAAGAAAATCTTCATATGTGCAAGCTATCCCTTCCTTCCTACAAACAGCAAAAAACAGTGGTAAGAAATAAAATATAAATTCAAATAAAATTTCTTTTACCAAGCAATGCAGACTCAATCACGAATCAAGACAGGATAAGTGTTGCTTATGTACTTCGGTCATTCTAAGTGAATACATTTTAAATGTCTTTTGCCAACTTATTTGCATTTTATATTACATTACTGTCTGGCTAGCATAAACCTTTTTACAGAGTGGTATGGTATACCTGATAAGTGTGAAATATAGCTCTTAAAATGTGTTGATTCTTAAATAATTGTAATGGTGCAATGGAAAAAAACAAGCCACAAAATAGTTCACTTACAAAAAACTCTGCAACTCTTTTCCAGCATTTCTACTGCATCCAGAGCCACCCTATGATAATAATATTTTCTCAGTTAACTGAACTTACACTTGATTTATACAGTGATCACTACTGTTTTCAAACATTTTAAAGCATTAATTTAATTCTGTGGTAAAATAGTAATTTCTCTGCTGTTGGCGTTTCTAGTCTATGTGCCTCCAAATCTCTTTGCAGAAGAGCAAACTAGCTAGAGACTTCATTGTTTGGTAGTTTGCTCTTTAATCTGCACTTGAGAGTTGCTTTTGCTGTACTTTTACATTAAGAAATTCCAGGAGCAGACATTTTGTGGCAGAAGATGCCATAGCCCTCAACCTCCCAACTCCAAAATGAGAAACACTAGCCCTCATAATATGGAACAAATGGGCAAAATGTGGAACACGTACTAACAGCTTACTAACAACTACAACTGGGATGGTCATATGACAGTTAAAATATGCTGGTTTTACTTTTAAAAAAGATCTTTTAATGAAGTAATATGAGTCATTCCTATTTACCATGAATATCAGTTAAAATATTCTTAACACTGGATCTGTAACAGACCCTTTCAATGTGGAACTTTGAGACACATGAACTTTTTAGGACCCCAAATGAGGTACATTTCTTATAATGAGGTACACTTGAGTGGTGTGGAAGATGTTTATCTGGTCTCTCTGAGTTGGGAAACACTGTTAGTTGTCTGTTGTTTAATCTGCACTTGAGAGCTATGTTTGCCATGTTTTTACATTACCAGATCCTAAGGTCAGACATTTTGTGTTAGAAGGTGTTTACCTGGGCTCTGAGTTAGGAAGCACTAGATGAAGCTCAGAGTGTGGTTGTTTATTGGCTAGAAGGCATAGGATTTAGTTTACATTCTTTTTTCTCTACTATAAGTTAGGCAAGTTGCAAGGATCTTTATTCACTTACATTGAACTCAGGAATGAATTTCCAGTGTGTCAACTGGAGTCAGACGCACCGATGCTAAGATAAGAATATTTTCTTGATTAACTGCACTACTGTTTTTGAGCATTTTAAAGCATTTATATAATTCTGTGGCAAGAATAGTAATTTCTCTTTTTCTTGGATTTTCTAATCTGTGTGCCTCCAAATCTTTTTGCAGAAGGGTGAATTTGCCATTGACTTAGTTGTTTGGTAGTTTTTTATTGTTAAATCTACATGTGAGTGTTGTATTTTCTGTGCTTTTTACATTAAGAAATTCCAGGATCAAACATCTTGTGGCAGAAGGTATTTATCTGGTCTCTCTGAGTTGGGTTGGGAAGAACTAAAGGAAGCTCAGTGTGGTTAGTTATTTGCTAGAGGGTATAAGAGTCAGTTTTTAGGCTTTTTTCTGCTGCACAGAGCTGCCCACCAGGTCAGGGTGGTTAGCAGGGCCCTGTAGTAAATGCATACACCGTAAAATTTTCATACAAAGTTAGGATTAGATACAAAACCTGTTAAACAGTGTGGCACTGAGCACAAATAATCTTAGAGCATCTAGCTTGTACATCAAATTGCATTACCATATACTAACATTATATAACATTCTGCCCATAACCCCAGAAATTATCCTAGGAGACCTCTGTTGAAACTCAGTCATTAATCCTAAACAGCCCAATCTGTTACAGGATTGGAGAACATATATATGCAAACTCCAGATGTCTCTGTGGCCAACTTGGTTGATTTGGGCATCCTAGGGCAATGTAGCAATTGTCTCATGTTCTCTGAGAACAAGTTAATCATTAAAGAAAATAACATGGTATATGAGAGATGTCACAACTTCGTAGGAGACAAAAATCTCACATAAATATGAGACTGTCAGGAATACCCACACTACATTCCTCAGACATACTCCTCATCAAACACAGATTGTCTTCTGCTAAGACACTTAAAAGAAACCTCCCAAATCTCAAAAGATTTCCAAAGTCACTTTATGTCAACACTGCTCCTCAATCTTTAAAGCATACACCAAAAGCAACACCAAATATCTCACTTTAGCCTTCACCTAATGATTCCCCAAGTGCAAAGCCCATAAGACAAGCATACACTTACCTTGCCATTTGGAACTTCTTTGTGCAGCACACAGATTCCTGACTCACCAAGTTGGACAAGGAGAATATAACAGTTACCTATCTGGAGACAGGATCCACAATGTCATGCATGCACTCAAGTTACTACACCATAGTTACTAATAGGATTCTCTCATAGTCAATGTGGGTGTAAATGACCTGAGACACACCTCATTGGACTATATGAAAAGAGACATAATGGATCTCTCAGAAAGCAGCAGAGACCTCCAAATCAGACACCCAAGCAACCGCTACCCCAAAACAAAACACATGCAACACATAGCTCACAAAGCCAGTGTACCGAACAGTCACAGTCCTTAAGGCTAAACAATACACCTGATACACTTGTAATAGGTGACTCTATCATCAGGCACACTGACGTCCCGCTCACCAGGCTGAACAAGGAGAAGGTCACGGTGAGCTGCCTATCGGGTGCTAGGATCCGCCACATAACACAAGCACTCAGGTCACTCCAAGGCAAGTACAAATATGACTCAGTCATTGTCCATGCTGGTGTGAATGACCTGAGACGTACCTCCCTGGACTACATGAAAAGAGACATAGAGGAGCTCTCTGGGCATGTAGCCCAGGCCGGTATGACCCTGACCTTGAGTAGCATCTTACCCTCACCAAGAATGATGCCACAGTATGAAGACAAGATTATCAATTTCAACAATTGGCTTAAAAGTATTGGTGTCATTCAAAGGGGATCAAATGCCTGTCAGCCTGGGATGACATGCTCGACAAGCCACGATGCTAGGGACGGCTTGCACCTGTCACCCCTGGGCTTTCGGATATTGGCAAAGGCTCTTGCTACCCCCATAGTGCCTTTTTTAGGCAAGGCTCAAAAGACAAACCCACCTCCATAGGTATCACAAGGGATAAGAAACTAAGAGTAATGCTACTCAACGCCAGAAGTCTAAACCTCAAGATGCACGAGTCGGAAACTCCTTAACATGGAGAACATCGATATCTGTGCAGTAACAGAAACCTGGTTCAAGACTCTCGAGAGCACCCCAGCACTACCAGGTTATACCTCATACCATGCTTTTCGCCCCAAAACTTGGACCGAACCACAAAAGGAGGGGAGTATCAATATTCATCAAAGATACCCACACCTCCAGGTTGGTGGCACAGCACGAAGCATCAGAGACTATCCATGTGCAACTAACAGTGGGTAAAACTGCCTTCCAGTTTATAGCCTGCTACAGACCACCCTCCCAAACCCAGGAACCCCACTCGGCCTTCCTGAGAACACTGGAAAATATGAAGGTCTCTCCAAACACCATTATATTGGGTGACTTCAACTACCCAACCATAGACTGGGAGCATTACTCTAGCTCCAACACCCTAGCCCAAAGGTTCCTAGAATTTATAAACTCAAATGCTATGGAACAACTTGTTACCACTCCCACAAGAGGGGAAAACATACTGGACCTGATCATCACCAACATGGGGACTCTATGCTCCAGACCAGAAGTGTATCCCTCACTGGTAAGATCAGACCATAAACTAATCTCACTGGATATTCAAATCCGACCCCACCCCATGCCCAGAAAACCACAGTGAAAAACTTCTAAAGCAAATTTCACACTCCTCAAAACCGAGGTGGAATCCTTCAAAGCCCCGGCCTCTGGATAATACGCCCAGACCACAAAATCCTTTATAAACGCATTCTATGAACACCTTCAGGAATGCATGGATCATGCAATTCCAAATAACACTACGACCCCATCCTCCAACGGAAGGCAGCCCGCCTGGTGGACCCCAGCCATAAAACAATTATACAATAGAAGGAGGAAGCTACTACATGACAGAGCAAAATCCCAAAAGGGAAGGCATCTCTGATCAGTATTAGCAAAAACTACGGGCACTCATAAAATCACCTAACGCTAGCTTCGAGAGAAAAATTGCACAGGACACTAAGGATAATCACAAGGCTTTCTTTAGTTATGTTAGGAACCTGGGTGGGAATTCCCAGATATGCTCAGAATTAGTCCAAAATGACAAAAATACACCGAACCCACAGACATTGCCAACATCCTAGCTGACAGGTTCAGCAAACTCCCCTCCCCACCAAAAGGGCTAATATCTATCCCAGTAGAGTGCTGCTCCTGACATCTCAGATGCTCAGGTAAGAGCTGCCGTCTCCAAAGCAAAAAACACAGCATCAATGGGACCAGACGGTGTCCCGAGCTGCCCTACATGAACTCCAAGAAGAGCTAAACCCAAACCTAAAACTACTGTTCAATCTCAGCCTTACTACAGGATATGTACCCAAAGAGTGGCGTACAGCAACAGTGGTCCCTCTCCACAAAGGTGGTGCCTCAACGGATCCTGGAAACTATCACCCCATAAGTCTCACTAGCTTGGTCTGCAAAGCTATGGAAAGGATCATCATGGACCTTATAAATAAAGATATTGGGGACCTACAGACACTGGATCCTACCCAGTTCGGCTTTGTTAAGGGCAGATCCTGCCTCTTAAACCTGGTCAATTTCTTTGAAACAGTCACCAAGGCCATTGACAAGGGGAAGGTGGTCCACACAGCCTACCTGGACCTCGCTAAAGCCTTCGATACAATACCCCACTCGGCATTATAGATAAGCTCACCAGCTTAAATATAAACCCCTATGTCACTAGATGGGTTGCAAACTGGCTCAAGGACAGAACCCACATGGTTAGAATAGCTGGAGCCATGTCAGACTCCAAACCAGTTACAAGTGGCGTCCCACAAGGCTCAGTCTTGGGACCTCTCTTGTTCGGTATATATTTCTCGGAGGTACAGGCCAACATGGAAGGACTGTGGCTGACCAAGTTCGCAGATGACTGCAAACTGGGCACCATAATAGACTCTCCAGCTGACACAGGTATCCTCCAAAAGGGCCTCATAGAAAATGACAACTGGTGCCAGAGCCATGGCCTCAAGCTAAACGCCAAAAAGTGTATAGTCATCCTCTTTGGCAAAAACAAAGTGCCCACAAATTACCACATAGGTGGTAATCCATTAAGTATACTAGAAGAAGTAGTTAGGGACCTGGGGACCCAAGTTGATAGCAATCTCTCATTTGACAACCACATGGCCAAAGTGGTTAGAAAAACATTTTATATAGCCCACCTAATCATGAAGGGATTCACATCTAGATCAGGGGAGGTCATCGTGCCTCTTTACTCATCCCTCATCAGGCCCATAATTGAGTACAATGCCCCTTTTGGGATGTACCTTACCAGACACCTGCAGCAACTGGAAAGACCCCAAAAGTACCTCACCAAGAGGATCAAAGGGCTCAAACAGATGCCATATGCTGCCCGGTTAAAGAAACTCCAGCTCTACTCAGTGGCATACCGCCTGCTCAGAGGCGATCTGTGCCTGACTTATAAAGCCATGTCCAACCCGGAATTAATGGACATGCTGCACCTCAGAAAATCCAAATCCCATCGAGCTACGTGGCTCGAGGGACTTAAACTCAGCTCAGCACTGAAATAAATAGGACATGCTGGAGGGACAGATTCATAACTCCCTTCCAGAGGCTCCCTTCACTCTGGAATAAAATCCCCAGTCCAGGTTAGGCAGAGTCCTCATTGACTCTCTTCAAGAGGAATCTTGAGTGGATGGGAGATTGTAGGTTTACTCCGGGTCACTTCTGTGTCACTGTTAGACAGAAGCAGTAAAGACCTCAAAAGGGCATAGTAAAATAACCTTTAAAAGGGGTGGCCATAGCAAACCTGGCTAGGCTTATAATAAAATGGGTGGCAAAGTATACACACACTCTGGCTAGGCTTATAAATGCCCTAGGGCAGATAGCCTAGTATGAACCTATGAACCTATGAACCTATGTGTCACAGATAGGTATCAGCCTTGCATTAAGCAGCATTCTACCTTCACCAAAGAGGATGCCACAGTATGAACATAAAAAAAACTGATTTTAATAACTGGCTTAGTTTCTGCTGTCAGTTTAGTGGGATCCAAGATCTGTTGGTATGGGAGGACATGGTCAAAATACCATGTTGCTTTGCCAAGGAGAGGTTGCACCTGTCCCCCACAGATGTTTGGATATTGGCTGAAACTTTATCCACCCCTTTTTAGGAATGACAAAAATGACAAAACTAACGAACTGCAAAAAACTCCACAAACTAGTAAAACTAAAGAAACCAAGTAAACTGGAGCCAAAAAGAAATTTAATGTAAGCACTTTTGGAACAGACAATACTATTCCTTCATCAGACAAACAATAAACACTTGGGTGTAGTTTTATAATGAAACCAGATACCAATAAATCAATTAATAGAAAGGGTGTAATACTTAAAGTAAACAACATATTTTTTAAAAATGAAAACATAAACAGTAAACACTGTTAAAAACCATATTAGAAAACATTGCAACAATACCCTATTCAGAATGCCTTTGATTGTTCTGTGGGTGTGTCAAAAGGAATATTACCCTACAATGAACAATACAGTATTAAAAAGAACACTAATTAAAAACAAGTAAACCTAAAACTCGCTACATAAAGCAATGCGCAATTATAAAATCATGCTCTTAAAAGATGCCAGTGTAAAAGTTATCTTTTTAAGACTAGAAATTTAAGGAAGCATTTAACTGAAACAGTTTCATTAAGACCTGGAGGCAAATAAGCTACAGTCTTGATTTGCCAAAGAAGTTCTTCCATTTCAAGTTTAATTTGCCATGGCCCTCCTCTCTCGTCTAACCCTATCTGTTTTAATATAGTAAACTTGAAGCTATGGTCTGGGAATTCATTAGGGTGCCTAGCTAATGCATTGGTCTTATCTCCCCTAGAAATAGCGTACTGATGTTCGTATATGCGTTGTTTAAGCTTCCTTTCAGTCTTTCCGATGTAAAAGGATTTACAGTCTTGGCAACAAGCGGAATAAACTACTCCTTTAGTATCACATGAATATTTACCCTGGACCTTGTAGGATTTATCCCTAATTTTAAATTGGTAGGCAGTGTTTATATATCTACATTGGTGACAAGCTCCGCATTTAAACATTCCCTTGTTCTTATTAACCAAAGGCTTGTTAGAATATTCTAACAATGCCTTCAAGTTGGGCCCTCATCTGTAAGTAATTTTTGGTTTGTCACCAAGAAGCTTATTCAAACTACTGTCCTCAGTGATAAGCGTCCAGTTTTTATTAAGGGTTTCCCTAATAAATGAATGATCTAAATTGTAGGTGCAAAGAAAACTAGTTATAAAACCTTGAGTTTCAGTGTTAAGAAAGTTCTGAACATCATCTCTGATGGTTACTTGTTCACCTAAATTTCCCATAGTTAATAAAGGTCTAAATTGACCTAATTGCCTTTTAATAATAACTTCAGTAGAGATACTAGAAACTAAAGTAGAGGGGTATCCTCTGTTGAAAAACATATTTTCCAACAGATGGCATTCCTCAATAAAATCAGACTCGTCTGAAATCATTCTAGCTGCCCTAACCATTTGACTCTTAACCACTGCTCTTTTTTGGTGGTAGGGATGGCAGCTAGAAAAATGAAGGAATGAATTAGAGTATGTAGGCTTTCTATATATCGTGCTCTTAAACCTACCATTATCAAGATCTTTGTGAATATGAATATCAAGGAAATTAATGGTGTCACTTTGCAAGTTGAAAGTAAACTCCAAAAAGTTGATTAAAGAGGTTATTGTGGTAATAAATTCCTGCACTACCTCAATGGGACCTTTCCATAATACAAATATGTCATCTTGGTATCGGGTATACCAAGCGACATTACTCCGAAAAATGGGGTTCTGAAAAAGTAAGGTTGTCTCCCAGTGCGCCATGATGCAATTGGCAAAACTACCACCACAGGGAGACCCCATAGTGACCCCAGTCTTTTGAAGGAAAGTTTGTCCTTCAAACGACATAAAGTTGTTAGTAAGCACTACCTCAAGGAGAGTTTCTACAACATAAATCGTGTTGTCATACACTTTCCTTGATTGCATAAAATCCCTAATCCACTCCAACCGCAAAGTTTGGGGAATAACCGTATACGTCCTTTACATCTACTGACAAAAATTGATATTCATGATGGAAGGGAATTTTACTAAGCTCCTTAAGAAAACTCCAAGAGTCCCTACATATTTGATGTTCCTACTCCACTAATGGTCTAAGAATGCTGTCAACATACTTAGCACATCCATAAGTGATGGATCCACGTCTGTCAACGATAGGCCTAAATGGTGGATCAGCAATCCTCTTATGGATCTTAGGTATTCCAAACAATGATGCCATCCTAGGAGCTGGCATAGTTAGAAAATTATACAGATCTAAATCAATGGCCTTTTCTATAAAGAGGTCGTCCACTATACACTTAATTTTTTTGTAGGCCTTGTTAACTTCATTTAAACTAACTAGTTGGTATATGTTAGTATCAAGATGCTCCATCATAATTGAAATGTATGAGCTATGATCCATACAGACCAACCCACCCCCCTTATCTGGCTTCATCACCCTAATCTTACAGACCTTCAAAAGTTTAATAAAATCGCTTTCATTTTCATTAATATTAAGACGTGCTTTTCTATTTCTTGATCCAATGATGTGCAAAGATCTAAAATCTATTTTGCACATTTTTTCGAAGGAAAGAATGTTAGGGTGTAGGGGCGGGTTGAACAAACTGGAAACTCTAAGAGAATTATTAAAGGTAGAACTTGTACCCATTACAACATTGAGATTAATCTTCCGAACAAATAGTTTTATATCAACTATCGTGTCAACCAGATTCATACCCGAATCTGGAACAAATGTTAAGCCCAATGCGAAAAAATCAATAATCTCTTGAGGAAAACTTAAGTCTGAATAATTATAAATATGAAAATCACCCCCAGAATTAGAGAGGATTTGTGGGTTTAGTGCATCAGTTCCAACTATCTCTTGTGCTGGTTCCTTCTGTTTCGCGTGCGTCCTTGGTGCTTGGACGTCGGCGACTTGTTCAATTGATTCGACTGGTGTACTGGAAAACCCTGATGAGAGCTAGTATTTGGTTGGTTGTTGTTATGGTTGTTATTATTGACAACGTTTTGATTGTTAGAAGAAAAAGAATTATTAACGTTGTTTCTAATACGCTCACTTCTACGAGGAACAGAGTCTTGCCCTGAAGGAATGTCACTTTCAACAAGAGGAATGTTAGAATCACCACCTTCAGTATTATTCCTAAACCCATAGGAAGAACTTTGAAAATTATTAGGGTTGAAAACAGGTGGTGGAGGGGGGTATGCAGTTTTACTGGCATATTGTTGAACATCTCTTGCTATTTTTTTCTTCTTACCATTAGTCAGTTTAATCATAGTGGCTTCTATGCTGTTGAAAATCCTCGTATACTTGTATTTGTAGCGAGGAAAATCAACGCTAGACTTAATTGAAAGTTTCAAGTTCACTTTTTAGTAAGGTAACTTCTGATTTGTAATAATTAATTAAAACCTTAATAAATTCGTAATCTTGTCTGTTAAATAAGTCCAAAAGTTCATAATGAAATTCGGACCGTTCAATTAACCCGACAGGGTACCTCCACTGTCTGAGCCCTTTCGGAATTATTTCCTTTCTTAAGCACTCTTCTAGATAAGCAATTTTAAGCTGCAGATTTCTACAGCGAAAAAGTTTCTGGTCAAACACATTAATGTCAATAGAAAGGTTACTCTGAGCTGCTGGCTCAGGGGAAGCTGAAATGGCAAACTGAATATCTCCAAAAAAGTTTTTATTACCTAAATAATTCCCGAAAGAAGGGAAAGATTCGTTGGAAACCTCCTGCGTGTTGCCGCTAGGCAGCTGGTTACCATCTAGCTGAGGGGTTGGTGCTTGCTCGCCTCTGCCTACTTCTGATGGTGCATTAGTTCTCAGTTGACTGTGAGCTGGTAATCCATTTCTGCCACGAACAGGCAGAGCATTAGACTGAATTGGCGGGTGTTGCAGGTTAGATCTTCCTAAATGACATACAGGCTCGATGTTAGCGCCTGGTGAGTTTGAGATAGACGCTAAACTCTCCACTCTTTGAGAAAGATTATCCACCAGGCCCATAAGAACTTGCAGAAGGGCCTTAAGGTTCCCGACGGCATTCGCCTCTTTGAATGTGGGAGTAGGTATGATTAAACTGCTGGTAACAGGCTCTTCTTGCGAAAAAAGAGAGCCTTGAGATGTCGCTCCTACTTGGTTCACCATAAAACCAACGAACTACAAAAAACTCCACAAACTAGTAAAACTAAAGAAACCAAGTAAATTGGAGCCAAAAAGAAATTTAATGTAAGCACTTTCGGAACAGACAATACTATTCCTTCATCAGACAAACAATAAACACTTGGGTGTAGTTTTATAATGAAACCAGATACCAATAAATCAATTAATAGAAAGGGTGTAATACATAAAGTAAACAACATATTTTTTAAAAATGAAAACATAAACAGTAAACACTGTTAAAAATCATATTAGAAAACATTGTAACAATACCCTATTCAAAATGCCTTTGATTGTTCCGTGGGTGTGTCAAAAGGAATATTACCCTACAATGAACAATACAATATTAAAAAGAACACTAATTAAAAACAAGTAAACCTAAGACGAGCTACATAAAGCAATGCACAATTATAAAATCATGCTCTCAAAAGATGCCAGTGTAAAAGTTATCTTTTTAAGGCTAGAAATTTAAGGAAGCATTTAACTGAAACCGTTTCATTAAGACCTGGAGGCAAATAAGCTGCAGTCTTGATTTGCCAAAAAGTTCTTCCATTTCAAGTTTAATTTGCCATGGCCCTCCTCTCTCATCTAACCCTATCTGTTTTAATATAGTGAACTTGAAGCTATGATCTAGGAATTCATTAGTGTGCCTAGCTAATGCATTGGTCTTATCTCCCCTAGAAATAGCGTACTGATGTTCGTATATGCATTGTTTAAGCTTCCTTCCGGTCTTTCCGATGTAAAAGGATTTAAATGGAAGAACTTTGTTGGCAAATCAAGACTGCAGCTTATTTGCCTCCAGGTCTTAATGAAACTGTTTCAGTTAAATGCTTCCTTAAATTTCTAGCCTTAAAAAGATAACTTTTACACTGGCATCTTTTGAGAGCATGATTTTATAATTGTGCATTGCTTTATGTAGCGAGTCTTAGGTTTACTTGTTTTTAATTAGTGTTCTTTTTAATATTGTATTGTTCATTGTAGGGTAATATTCCTTTTGACACACCCACAGAACAATCAAAGGCATTCTGAATAGGGTATTGTTGCAATGTTTTCTAATATGGTTTTTAACAGTGTTTACTGTTTATGTTTTCATTTTTAAAAAATATGTTGTTTACTTTAAGTATTACACCCTTTCTATTAATTGATTTATTGGTATCTGGTTTCATTATAAAACTACACCCAAGTGTTTATTGTTTGTCTGATGAAGGAATAGTATTGTCTGTTCCGAAAGTGCTCACATTAAATTTCTTTTTGGCTCCAGTTTACTTGGTTTCTTTAGTTTTACTAAAAAATGACAAAACTACCAACATATTGAAAAAGTCTACAAGCAACCTTATCGTGTTACTGCTCAATACTTGGTGCCTAAACAAAAAACTGCACACCCTTCAAACCCTCCTCACTCCGGAGAATGTAGACATTTGTGTGTTGGCAGAGACTTGGTTTTATGCATTAGAAAGTACTCCAGAAGTGCAAAGTTGCAGTGCCTTAGCCCGAAACAGCAAATACTGGGGTCAAACATAGAGGTATTTTGATCTATGTTAGTAGCAAACATACCTCCAGGTTGGTTAAACAGGATGACACCATGGAGCTCATCCATGTACAAGGCACCATTGGTAAGGTCTCTCACGATATAGGTCACCATCTATACCCCTAGAGTGTCAAGACTCTTACCTAAACCTATTAGAGATATTCAGCATCCAACCAAACAGCATAATCATGGGTGACTTTAATTACCACTCTATAGAATGGGAAATGTAAACTGTCTCAAACTCACAGGCACAATGCTTCCTGGATTTTATTCACACAAATACCCGGAAAAAGATAGTGCACACTCCAAATAGAAGATCAAACATACTGGATCTGCTACTCACCAAGAGCATTGCCACCCCTCTCTGTGTCACTTCCTCAGATCACAATGTTGTCTCATTGTAAGTATCAACCTAGAATACCCATCTAAACCAGTAGCAGTTAGGAACTTTTCAAAGGCAAACCACAGCCTATTAAGTGGCAGTTTGTCAAAATTCACGGCTCCCTCCAACCCTCAGATCACAGCTACCTATGCAGAATTATTTACAGAGTCACTCTACTAACATTGGAATGGTTGCATTGAAGCTGCCTTATCTACCAGAAATAACCACAAAACAAATCCTAAAAACAAGCCCCCAGTTTAAACCTCACCTAAACAGGGTATATAATAAAAGAAGAAAACGTATGGCCAAAATCAGGAAAATCAACTTCATTAAAGGCAAGTGCTCTCTTATACAACTAAACAAGAATCTAGAATGCCTAATTAAGTCAAACAAGGCCAGCATGAGGTCAGAATACCCTTGCAGGCTAAAGGCAAACAGAATGCCTTCTTTAGCTATGTCCAGATCCATAGAGGTAACACACAACAGCATGCTGAACTGGTGGGGAATGGTACACCTCACACAGATCTGAGTGGCTTAGCCAATCTATTGACTAATAAATTCAGTTCAGTCTTCACCCTCCAACTCCCACTGGCTCCGCCAGATGAAATACCCTCCAAAATGCTTCCCACAGCTATCAGTAGTGCCACATGCTGGCAGAACTTGCTAAAGCCAAGAACACCACCTCCATAGGTCCAGACAACATCCCAAAATGCCTCATAAGTACTTAAAACATGACCTGTCAGGATCAGCTTGAGACAATCTTTACCAACAGCCTTGAAAGAGGCTACATTCCAAGTGAATGGAAGACTGCAACAGTCTTTCCCCTTCACAAGAACAGACCATTAACAGACCCAGGGAACTACAGATATAACAGTTTAACAAGCCTAATTTGCAAATCTATGGAACAGATTATTATGGAAATGATAAACAGGGACATTAGCAAACTACAGACACTGGTCCCATCCAATTTAGTTTTCTTAAGGAAGGGCCATGACTACTTAACATGGTAGACTTCTTTGAGTGGGTCACCAAGGCAAAGGAAATGGGTAAAACAGTGCATATTGTGTATCCTGATTTGGCTAAGGCATTTGCGACAATGCCCCACTCAGGCATTGTTGACAAGCTCTCTGAGCTAGGACTAAGCCCTTACATAACTTGATGGATTGCCAACTGGCTCATAGACAGGATCCAAGATGTCAGGATTGGTGAGATCACCTCCACCAAGAGACTGGTCACCAGTGAAGTAACCCAGGGCTCTGTGCTGGTCCCCTTCCTGTTTGGCATCCACATCTTGGAAGGCAGGGCTAATGTTAAAGGCCTCTGACTCACCAAGTTTACAGATGACCTTAAATTGGGAGCTATTTTAGAATTCCTCCCAAAACACAAACATCTGGCAAGTGGGTTTAAGACAAACAAATTACTGGTGTCAAAGCATGGCCTAAAACTCAATGCCAAAAATGCATTATAATGTCCCTTGGGAAACTGCCAATGCAAGTTAATTACTCCATCATTATAATGCCCCTAAGAGTCAGACAAGTAGCAAGGGATCAGAGAACATATGAAGACAGTAATCTGGCCTTTGACCAGCATGCAGCTAAAATAATAAGAAAATAATTCTATGCCACCCAGCTTATAGGTAAGTGTATTGCATCCAGATCCAAGGAAGTTATAGTACCACTTTAGTCAGGCCTTATCAGACCTACCATTGAACACAATGTCCCCTTAGGAGTGTATCTAACCATACACTTGCAACAGTTCATAGATTCATAGATGTGTACTAGGCTAAATGCCCTGGAGCCTTTATAAGCCTAGCCAAAAAAAAATTGCCCAGGCACTGTGCCAACCGATGTTAGTTCATAGTCCCCCTATCCAGTAGGTCACTGAAATGATCCTTGTAGTGAACTTTCTCTTACTGATCCACTTGTCAAGATTTCTCTTGAAGAGGGCCAGCGAGGTGCTCTGCTTGACATGAATGGGAAGCTTATTCCAGAGTATGAGCAGTCTTTGGGAGATGAACATGTCCCTTCAGCATGTTCTGTTAGTTGTGGTAATGAATGAAAAACTACCATAAAACACACCAAACTTTTATTTTCAGCAAATACAGTAAGAATTTTTATCTCCCAACACTGAGACTTCATCAGACTGAATGAACTACTCTACAAAATGCATTTAAATGCATCAACATACATCACATGACTTGTCAGGCTAATGCCTTAACCCTTTGCTTTCCAAACAAGCCACAACATCTTCACAGCTATTCAACCCTGGTGGGTAATATGCATTTAACCTGATTGCCATAAATATTCAAGCCAACTTAGTTCTTCCTCTCCATTAAACATTGTTGCACAGTCCCTTATATCCCCTAACATTAACAATTTAAAATCTATTTGACATTTCCCTGTTTTGTAATGCTTACCCATTGCATTACTTTCATCATTAATCTCAACTGCTCCTTTGTGCTCGTACATTCTTTTATTTAATTCTCTACTAGTTTGTCCTGCATAAAATGCCCCACGTGACCTGCAAATAATCAAATATACTACAAATTTGGATTTACATGTAAAATGTCCATTAATATTAATTTGTAATTGTTTATAATGATTTCACTAATATAATCATACACTAAATCACATAAATTGCAAGCTAAACATTTGTGGATTTTTCCACTAACTACCTTTTCATGTTTGACATTCAGCTTGTTCTGAAACCAGTTTTTAAAACGTTTACCTTTTCCTGCACAAACATAGGTCATTCTCCTACTACTTTGGAAACCTCCTCACAGCTTTTTAAGATCTTCCAGTTATTATTTATAATGTGTTTAATAGCTGCTGAGTCTACATTATTAGAAATTTGCATAGCTGTACTATAATCTTTATTTCCAGCCCTTGAAGTAGTAAGATTTGCATTATTTCTAATTGTGCTAATTTCTTCTACTCTATTCTTCACTAAATCCTATGGATACCCTCTTGATACAAACTTATGGTATAAATTCTTGCTTTCCATTTCAAAATCTTCCTCTTTCATACTTAGCAGATTAACTCTCATTAGTTGTCTGTTTGTCACATTTTCCTTAGTTTTCTTTGAATGCATACTGGTAAAATGCAAGTATACATTTTTCCGCACATTCTTTTTATTAATCTTTGAAAATAATTTGCCATTTTCTTTAAATATTGTTACATCTAAAAGATGATGTAAACTGTAAGTATGTGCTGATACCATTAATATATATTAAAAAAGTATTGAGAGAATCAACTCCCCTCCTCCATTCTATAAACACATCATCAATAAAACGCTTGTACATTATTATATTTTCATTAAACTTATAAATTAAAATATGCGTTTTCTCCCAACCATTCATAAAAATATTGGCATAACTGGTGGCATTTCTGCACCCATTACCACACCACTGGTTTGATGGTAAATCACTGCATTAAACTTAAAGAGGTTATAGCTAATGATGACATCCAGCATTTCCATCAACAGCCCTATTGTGTTACTAGAAAATTGTCATGAGCTATTAACTCCATCCTAACCATTTCCATAACTTCCCCATTTGGAACTACCATATACAACAATTGTATATCTAAATTGACTAATAAATCAGACTCATATACATTCATTTTCAAAATATTTAAAAAAAAAATCAAATGTGTCTCTAATTTATGAATCACTCCTTATAGCCATGTTTTGCAAATGTTTATCCACAAAGATAGAAATGGCTTCAGTTTTTGTACCTTCACTAGCTACAATCGGTTTCAAAGATGGCTTTTCCAAATCTTTGTGAATTTTTGGTAATCCAGAAATTCTACTAAATTTAGGGGAGTCATTTCTAATATATTTCCTAATTTTCTCTATGATTCTCCCTGTATAAAACCATTCTTCAATTAAAGCATCAACAAATGCATAATATTTTTTAACTTTCAAAAAGAACACTTTTTCATAAAAAACAGTGTCAGCCAACATTACACACATTTTTTGTTCATAGACAGCTGTATCTAATAAAACCAAAGAATTCCCTTTATCTGCTTTATAAATCAACACATTTTCATCATTAATTAAATCATGGAACATTTTACATTCATGCACAGTCATATTATAATACTTGTGTTCACTTTTGTTGTCTAATAATTCAAAGATTTGCAACTCAGTTACAGTTAGACATATTTCAAATTCCTTTCTTAGCATAGGATTGAAAGTGAATGGTCTAAATAACACATTAACACAATTTTATCTGTATTTTGATACAACAATTTAAAATTCAACTTTTTAGTAAAGTCTCTTTGTTCGTTTATAACATCAGTCTTTTTTGTTCTTTTGCCTGGAACAAAATTCCACCCCTTGCTTAAAATTCTGCACAAATTTGCATCCAATATTCTAAAAGACAAATTAACTATATTAAAACTACAGCCAACACTTTTAGAAATAGAATTGCTAGTACCTGAAGTAAGAGTTAATTCCTCCACTTCTTCTGCAGTCTTTTTCTGACAAAACTTGTTTTGACCACCTGAATTAGTGGCAATTACTTCTCCCCATGTTCTGAGTCAAAAGAGTTCCCAAAGGACTTAGAATAACAAAATGGACTTAGAATAGCAAAAATACCTAATGGAAACGAATTACTAAAAGAGTTCATTGATAAATGGGTGGAATTGAACATAAAAAGGGGCTACAATATGTGGAAATGTTATCAAATTTAAACAAACAAAAAATTGACCAACTAAACTGTAAGATCAACACACTTGCTCAAATATAAGCTAACTGTAAGTTCTGTTGAATCCAAGACAAATTAACTAAAGAAAATGAACTTTTATCAAAGCGCAAAATTATAAAGTTCCAAAGAGACCTTAAGGAATATGAAGAAGATGTGGCACATGTTAGAGTGACAATGGAGTCGAGAGAAGTGGGGAATCAAGAGCTATAATTTAATTCAGGAAATGACATCATGGAGAGACAAGTTGTTGATGAGGAAGGAGAGTTTAGGAGTTCTGAACACCTAGCACAACACGGACAATGTTCGGAAAAAATAACTGACCCAAACAGCCTTTAGCGAGTGGAATTCAAATTTTCAACACAGTCAGCCCATGTAAACTGTACAAGTTTATCAGAAAGGGACAAATGGCAACAGAACTTGGGCGGAAGTAACTGCCATGAATTCAGGTGGTCAAAACAAGTTTTTTTTGGAAAAAACAGTGGAAGAAGTGGAGGAATTAACTCTTACTTCAGGTACTGACAGTTCTATTTCTAATGGTGTTGACTGTAGTTTTAAAATAGTTAATGTGTCTTCTAGAATATTGGAAGCAAATTTGTGCAGAATTTTAATCAAGGGGTGAATTTTTTTCCAGATGGAAGAGCGAAAAAGACTGATGTCATAAACAAAGACACTTTACAAGAAAGTTGAATTTCAAATTGTTGTATCAAAATATGGATAAAAATACTGTTAATGTTTTTTTTTTAGACTTAGTACTTTCAATCTACCGTTAAGAAAGGGATTGGAAATATTTCTAACTGTAATCTTTGAATTATTAGACAACAAACATGAACACGAGTATTATAATATGACTGTGCATGAACATAAAATGTTCTGTGGTTTAATTAATGATAAAAATGTGTTAATTTGTAAAGCAGATAAAAGGAATTATTTGGTTTTATTAGACAGAGCTGTCTCTGAACAAAAAATGTGTGCAATGTTGGCTGATACTGCTTTTTATGAAAAAGTGTTCTTTTTGAAAGTTAAAAAATCTTATGCATTTGTTGATGCTTTAATTGAAGAATGGTTTTATACAGGGAGAATCACAGAAGAAATTAGGAAATATATTATAAATGACTCCTGCAAATTTAGTAGATTTTTTGGATTACCAAAAATTCACAAGGATTTGAAAAACCCTTCTTTCAGGCTGATTATGGCTCATGAAGGTACAAAAACTGAAACCATTTCTATCATTGTGGATAAACATTTGCAAAAAGTGGCTATAAGGAGTGATTCATATATTAGAGACACATTTGATTTTATTCAAAATATTTTGAAAGTGAATGCATTTGAGTCTGATTTATTAGTCACTTTAGATATAAAAACTTTGTATATGGTAATTCCAAATGGGGAATGTATGGAAATGGTTAGAATAGAGTTAATAGCCTCAGGGCAATTTTCTAGTAACACAATAGGGCTGTTGATGGAAATGCTGGATGACATCCTTAGTTATAACTTCTTTAAGTTTAATGAAGTGATTTACCATCAAACCAATGGTGTGGCAATGGACGCTATAATGGTGCCCAGTTATGCCAATATTTTTATGAACGGTTGGGAGAAAACACATATTTTAGTTGAGAAGTTTACTGAAAATATAATAATGTACAAGTGTTTTAGTGATGACTTGTTTATTGTATGGAGGGGGAGTTGATTCTCTCAATACTTTTTTAGCATATATTAATAGTATCAGCACATATTTACAGTTTACATCATCTTTTGATATGCGAAGCATAGCATATTCAGATGTAACAATATTTAAAGAAAATGGCAAGTTATTTTCAAAGATTAATAAAAGGAATGTGCGGAATAATCCATACTTGCATTTTACCAGTATGCATTCAAAGAAAACTAAGGAAAATGTGATAAATGGACAAATAATAAGAGTTAATCAGCTAACCATGAAAGATGAGGATTTTGAAATAAAAAATAAGAATTTATGCCATAAGTTTGTATCAAGAGGGTATCCAAAGGGTTTTGTGAAAAATAGATTACAAGAAATTAGTACAATTAGAAAGACTGCAAATCTTACTACTTCATAGTTTCATAGTTTCATAGTTTAGTACTAGGCTATCTGCCCTGAGGCATTTGTAAGCCTAGCCATAGTGATGTGACTTTCGCCACCCCATAAAATGGTACAAAATGCACAGAATAGATTTAGAATACTGTGCCTCTGTCTAGTAGTGACACAGTGAAGGTCCCCTTATATAATAGAATTAGTTTACTGTGCCCCTGTCTAGTAGTGACACAGATGTGACCCCTGGGGTAAACTTACGATCTCCCATCCACTCATCAAGATTTCTCTTGAAGAGAGTCAGTGAGGGGCTCTGCCTAACATGAACTGGGATCTTGTTCCAGAGCATGGGAAGCCTCTGGGTTATGAATCTATCCCTCCAGCATGTCCTATTCATACTTGTGCCGAGGTTTAAGTCTTTAGCTCTCGTGGTTCTGATGGATTTGGATTTTTTGAGGTGGAGCATGTCCATCTGTTCCTGATTGGACATGGCCTTGTACATCAGGCAGAGACCACCTCTGAGCAGGTGGTATGCTACTGAATAGAGCTGGAGTTTCTTTAGTCTGGCAGAATAAGGCATATGTTGGAGACACTTGATCCTCTTGGTAAGGTACTTTTGTGGTCTCTCCAGCTGTTGCAAATGCCGGGTGAGGTACATACCAAATGGGGCATTGTATTCGATCATGGGTCTGATGAGGGAGGAGTATAGGGGTACAACGACATCCTTGGATCTGGATGTGAATCCCTTCATGATAAGGTGTGCAAGGTAGAATGTTTTTCTAACCACTTTGGCAACGTGGGTGTCAAATGAGAGGTCGCTGTCGACTTGGGTCCCTAGGTCTCTGATTACTTTTTCCATACTCAGTGGGTTGCTGTCTATGTGATAATTGATGGGTACTTTGTTTTTCCCAAAGGGGATGACTATACATTTTTTGGCATTTAGTTTAAGGCCATGACTCCGGCACCAGTTGTCTGTTTCTGTGAGGCCTTTTTGTAGGATGTATGTGTCTGCTGGTGTATCGACTATGGCACCTAGTTTGCAGTCATCTGCGAACTTTGTCAGCCACAACACTCCCATGTTTGCTTTAACATCTGAGAAATAAATGCCGAACAAGAGGGGTCCCAGGACAGATCCCTGTGGGACACCACGTGTGACTGGCTTTGAGTCTGACATTGCTCCAGCGATTTTAACTTTATGGGTTCTGTCCTTTAGCCAGTTTGCAACCCATCTAGTGACATAAGGGTTTACATTTAAGCTGTTGAGCTTATCTATGATGCCTGAGTGGGGTATTGTGTCGAAGGCCTTAGCCAAGTCCAGGTAGGCTGTATGGACTGCTTTGCTCTCATCAATGGCTCTAGTGACTGTTTTGAAAAAGTCAACCAGGTTCAAAAGGCAGGATCTGCCCTTTACAAAGCTGAACTGGGTGGGGTCAAGTGTCTGTAGGTCCCCAATGTCTCTGTTTATGAGTTCCATAATGATTCTTTCCATAGCTTTGCAGACCAGGCTGGTTAAACTTATGGGGCGGTAGTTCCCAGGGTCTGTAGAGGTACCCCCTTTGTGGAGTGGGACCACTGTTGCTGTACGCCAGTGTTCAGGTACATATTCTGTAGTAAGGCTAAGGTTAAATAGCATTTTTATGTGTGGGTTTAGCTCCTCTTGGGGTTCACGTAGCACGCAACCCGGGATACCGTCAGGTCCCATTGATGCTGTGTTTTTAGTTTTGCTGAGGGCGGCTCTCACCTGGACATCTGAGATGACAGGGAGATTACATTCAGCTGGGATAAGTATTTCTTCTTTTGGGGGTGAGGGAGGGGAGAAATTTGCACTGAACCTGTCAGCCAGAATGTTGGCAATATCTGTGGGTTCAGTGTATTTTTTGTTGTTGTGAACTAACTCTGAGCATATCTGAGGGTTTCCGCCCAGGTTTCTAACATAGCTGAAGAAGGCTTTGTGGTTATCTTTAGTGTCCTTAGCGATTTTTCTCTCAAAGTTGGCCTTGGATGTTTTTGAGAGAACGTAGTTTTCTGCTAGTGTTGATCAGAGATGTCTTCCCTTTATGGGATTTTGCTCTGTCGTGCAGTAGCTTCCTTCTTCTGTTATACAATTTGTTTATGGCTGAGGTCCACCAGACAGGACGCTTGCCTTTGGTGGAGAGGGACTTGGATTTATTTGGGATTGCATGATCCATGCATTCTTGGAGATGTCCATAGAAGGCATTTGTGAAGGATTCAGCATTGTGGGATGTGGTATCCACTGGCCCAGTGGGCTTAAAGGATACCATCTCAGTCTTAAGAAGAGTGAAGTCTGCTTTTGAGAAGTTTTTCACTGTGGTCTTTTGTGCTGGGGGTGGAGGTGGGATATGTATATCCAGGGTGATTAGTTTGTGGTCAGATCTCACTAGTGAGGGGTATACCTCCGGTGTGGAGCATTTTGTCCCCATGTTTGTGATGATCAGGTCTAGTATATTATCTCCCCTAGTGGGAGAGGTGACTAGTTGTTCCAGTGCATTTGAATTTATCAATTCCAGGAACCTATGGGCTAGGGTGTTAGGGCTAGAATAATGTACCCAATCTATGTTAGGGTAGTTGAAGTCTCCCAGTATGATGGTATTTTGTGATACATTCATATCCTCCAATGTCTTCAGGAAGGCTGAGTGGGTTTCCTGAGATTGGGAGGGTGGTCTGTAACATGCTACCAGTTGTATAGCAGTTTTGCCTATGGTTAGTTGCACCTGTATGGTCTCCGATGCTTCATGTGTTGCTACTTACCTGGAGGTGTGGGTGTCCTTGATGAATATGGACACTCCCCTTCCCTTTGTGGTTCGGCCCGGGTTTTGGGGCCGAAAAGCATGATACGAGGTATAGCCTGGTAGCGCTGGGGTGCTCTCAGGAGCCTTGAACCAGGTTTCAGTTACTGCACAGACGTCGATGTTCTCCATACTGAGGAGTGCATCGAGTGCCTGCATCTTGAGATTTAGACTTCTGGCATTGAGCAGCATTACCCTTAGTTTTTTTCCATTTTTGTTATCTAAGGAGGTGGGTTTTTCTTTTGAGCCTTGCCTAAAAAAGGCACTATGGGGGTGGCAAGAGCCTTAGCCAATATCCGCAAGCCCAGTGGTGACAGGTGCAAGCCGTCCCTTGCGAAGCAGCGTGGCTTGTCCAACATGTCATCCCAGGCAGACAGACATTGGATCCCCTTAGAATGACACCAGTACTTGAGCCAATTATTAAAGCTGATCATCTTGTCTTTGTATTGTGGCATCATTCTTGGTGAGGGCAAGATGCTGCTCAGGGTCAGGGTCATACCAGCCTGGGCTACATAATCAGAGAGCTCCTCTATGTCTCTTTTCATGTAGTCCAGGGAGGTACGTCTCAGGTCATTCACACCAGCATGGACAATGACGGAGTCATATTTGTACTTGCTTTGGAGTGACCTGAGTGCGTGTGTTATGTGGCGGATCCTAGCTCCCGATAGGCAGCTCACAGTCACCCTCTCCTTGTTCAGCCTGGTAAGCGGGACATCAGTGTGTCTGACTATAGAGTCACCTATTACTAGTGTATCAGGCATGGTGTTTGGCCTTAAGGGCTGTGATTGATTGACACACTGATTTATTGAAGTATGTGTTGCATGTGTTTTGTTTTGAGGTGGTGGATTTTTGGATGTCTGCTTTCGGAGCCACTGTTGTTTTGGTAAGTTTTTTATTAGAGCCCCCGAGTATGTCTTTGTGTTTTTATATGTTTGGTTTGCAGTTGTGGTAGGTCTATGTGGGACTGGGTTTGCTGTGTGTGTGATTACCATCTCCTCCTGTCTGGTCATGCCAGCCCTGAGTTGAGAGAGTTCAGCCTCCAGTTTGGCTATATAGTTGCATCTCTCACATGTATTTGTGTTTGTTGGGAGGAGGAGAGGGTTGTCTGTGTACATGAGACAATTGTAGCATTGTCTCAAGATACCCAGATTAACCAGCTGAACTGGAGAGGATGCCAGAACTCTACCACTCGACATGCTAGAACAGTAAAAAGGAGTGCTGTGCCTTTAAGGGAAGTGGTTATTCACAGGGGTGGTAGGTGGATGTAGTGCTTACTTAGTATGAGAGTGCTTACTTAGTAGAGACGTTTTGAGAACAAGTGCTAGGCTTATAATATAGCAAGTAGTCTGATTATACTAAGAGTAGAGCTTCCTTAAGGGAAACTTTGAAGAGCAGACTTGGCGGAGCCAGAAGAAGTTTAACCTTGTTTAACCGGCGCTGCGCTATGCGCACAACCGCGCAAAGCCGTGCAGACGTGGATTTTAAACAGGGAACTTCAAAAGAGCTAGAAATGGTCCAAAACAACCAATTACTACAGCTCTTGTGCTGAGGTCACTTCCTACAGGGACAGGCAGGCTGCTCAAGGCTCCCCACTCCCACTGGTGAGCAAAGAAACTTCCTTCTATCCAAGTAAGGTAATGGACAACACAGGAACTACAACTTCAAGGGCTGGAAATAAAGATTATAGTACAGCTATAAACATTTCTAATAATGTAGACTCAGCAGCTATTAAACGCATTATTAATAATAATTGGAAGATCTTAAAAAGCTGTGAGGAGGTTTCCAAAGAAGTAGGAGAATGACGTATGTTTGTGCAGGAAAAGGTAAACGTGTTAAAAACTGGTTTCAGAACAAGCTGAATGTCAAACATGAAAAGGTAGTTAGTGGAAAAATCCACAAATGTTTAGCTTGCAATTTATGTGATTTAGTGTATGATTATGTTAGTGAAATCATTATAAACAATTACAAATTAATATTAATGGACATTTTACATGTAAATCCAAATTTGTAGTATATTTGATTATTTGCAGGTCATGTGGGGCATTTTATGCAGGACGAACTAGTAGAGAATTAAATAAAAGAATGTACGAGCACAAAGGAGCAGTTGAGATTAATGATGAAAGTAATGCAATGGGTAAGCATTACAAAACAGGGAATTGCCAAATAGATTTTAAATTGTTAGTGTTAGGGGATATAAGGGATTATGCAACAATGTTTAATGCAGAGGAAGACTATATTGGCTTGAATATTTTTGTGGCAAGTCAGGTTAAATGCATGTTACCCACCAGGGTTGAATAGCCGTGAAGATTTTGTGGCTTAGAGCAGTTCATTCAGTCTGATGAAGTCTCAGTGTTGGGAGACAAAAGTGCTTGCTGGATTTGCTGAAAATAAAAGGTTGGTGTGTTTTACGGCCATTTGTTTCATTTATTTATAGTATATTTGGCTTACTTTTTGTTGGTGGTAATTGTGGTAACGAGGTTGAGATCTCTGGAGCGTGAGGCATGGGGGGATTGGGATTTCTTTAGGTCTAGCATTTCAAGTAGGGCAAGGCCCGACTTGGCTTTGTAAGTCAAGCAGAGATCACCTCTAAGTAGACGATGAGACCTAGAACAGCTGAAGTTTCTTGAGTCTGTCCATGTAGAACATGTGTTTCAGGCCTAGGATCCTTTTTGTGATATACTTTTGTGGCCTCTCCAGCTGTTGCAGGTGTCTGGTCAGGTACATGCCAAATGGGACATTATATTCAATGATTGCTCTATTGAGGGATGAGTGAAGAGGGATGATGACCACTTTCTTCCTTGATGCGAAACCTTTGGTTATAAGATGTGCCATGTAGAAGGACTTTCTGATCACAGTGGCAATGTGGTGGCTGGAATGCCCACAAAGGTTACTCATCAGGAGAATTCAGTGCATGAATATCTTGTCCTACATTGATCTCCTAAAACCTATGTCTCTGTATTCAGTCTCCTACAGGCTGCTGAGAGGGGATCTTAGCCTGGCTTACAGGGTTTCCTCAGACCTAGTCCTGGTGGATCTGTTGCACATGTGTAAAACAAACAGTACTAGAAAAATTAGATCCAAGGATCTCAACTCCACTTGTGACATAAACAGAATGCACTGGAGAGACAGATATTTGTCCCAAAGGATCCCCGAATTCTGGAAAAGACTCCTTATCCAAGAAAACAAAGTTCAACCCTGACACTATGCAAACAAACCTTGACAATTGAATGGGAAATCATAAATTTACCCTCAGTGTAGTCTCTGTGTCCATTATGGACAGAGGGTACTATAATACAAAAAGTATTATCTTAACTAACACCCCCTACAAATCCTTATCTGCCTGCCTACTAATATGCCCACCCCTTGTAGGATACTTGCAACCCAAATGATTTGGGTACTTGGCTAGGCATGTAAGGGCCCTAGTGGTTGTTAACTTAGTAATGACCTATGAACCTACGGACCTATAAAGCACAATTCTGATCCTCATGCAAAAGATGAATCAATATTTCTTTCACATTCTTCTTTTATTCTACTGATCAAAAAGAAAAAGAAAAAGAAATCTTTACTTATTTTAATGTCAGTTGTTTGATTAAAATATGTGGATTAAAAAGGAATGTGATTGAGGAAACAAAGTATATATATTGAAAAGTATATTGTTAGTGATTTGTGTATATTACCTTCATTGTATCAGTCTATTGTCATCATGTCTGTGTGTCTCCCATATAGAAGTTTTAGTATATGAGGCTGCAAGTAAAACACCTCTAGACACATTTCACAGGAATAGAATTATTACATTTTTGTTTATGTTTCCTTTTAAGGGTTAAACTTTTATTTTTTATACAACATTTTTTAAATGCAGTTGCTAGGTAAGCAATGTGTATTTATTTACTTGCTCGTTTGTCTGACAAGCAGTTGCAGTGACAGTTATGTGTCAGGCATTCATTTGGAAGAAACCACAGATCAGAGAAGTAATTAAATAATAGCAGTGCAACATAATAAAGCAGACAAAATAACCCAAACATGAAATGGGCTGACACATAGGAGGATAGGGAAAACAAAAGACCTCTGATTGTTAATTAATGTTCCACATTTCTGTCTACTAGAAAGACAGTATAACACATAGAAACAATACATGGAAAAAGAAAGTGCTGAAATACATTGTGGAACTATCAGAATGACATAAGCGTCAGTGTAGTAATATCCAGTCAGACCAAGAGTGTAGAATAACAAAAATACTGTTATGCACTGAAAGTGGATTAATTGCTTCTAAGAAAAGACTCTAGGTGTTTAACAGAGATTAAAATTGGAGATAAATGTCAGTTTACCACAGTTTAATGAAGGACAGTTATGAAGCATTTGCTATTGCTTCTAAACCTATGGGATGCATTCAAATACCTGCACAGAACACAATAATGGGTGAAAATGCATGATATCCAATCACAAAAGATAAGTGATGGGAACTATTTAATGCCAGCATTTCTGGAAACATTAAACATTTAGAGATTATGGACAAGAAAGTGACTTTTTGTATATGAATTCACAAACGTGCACACACACACACACACACACACACACACACACACACACACACACACATATAGACACGTGTTTGTGTGTGTGAATTTGTGTTAAAAGTAGACTTTATGGTTGTAGAGACTATATTACATATAAGGCTGAGATAGGTATATTATAACTGAACATGTAATGCAGGTCATTACAACGCTTTGAACAATGAGTACAATATTTTCTAGATTGTGTGAAACTGAGATCTAATCAGCCTTTGGTAAAACACATCTAGCTTGGAAAATGTATTATTTCATGAATGAAAAACTTTTGCAGAATAAAAGAAGCAGTGTAATACTTACTGTGATAAGGGCCTAGATTGTGGAATTGCAAGATGATAGTTCTGGAGATGTAGAAATTCACTGCAGCCTTTTGATGCACAGAGGTTACAGTTGATAATAGTGCAATCAGCTCCTTTACAGCTGCGATCCCCTATCTTTGCCGTACATCACAGGTATCACTACAAACTTTACTTGATCAACAACAGCAATGCACCACTGGAGACAACAGATGCCAGAGTCCCAAACTATCTCTTTGAAATAATGTTGTCTTAAGTACATCTTGTGTCACCCTATTCTACTTTGGTATACAGGTCCCTTCTTCTCTTCTAGTCCTTTTATCACAAATCCCCCTTACCCATATTACATATGATAATGAGACAAGCTCAGATTTGTGTAGTCTCCTCTCCTCACCTCATCGCTTCACAAATCCCCCTTACTCATATTCCATATGATAATGAGACAAGCTCAGATTTGTGTACTCTCTTCTCCTCACCTCATCTCTTCACAAATCCCCCTTACTCATATTCCATATGATAATGAGACAAGCTCAGAGTTCTGTAGTGTCCTCTCCTCACCTCATCTCTTCTGATTAAATGCCAGACAGTCTGAGTCCTTCTCATACTTTAGCTTTTCTATTCATTTGCCAGTTTGCAAACTTCATGCTGCACTCTTTCTGATAGTTGGAAGGAAAAAGATAAGTGAACAAAACAGAAATGATCTTTACTGTGAATGGATCTGTCACTATAGTAGATGTTAATAGTACTAAACATAGAAATAATAATGATAAAAAATAAAATTATTGAGAAATGATCAACATGCTGTTAAACTCAATATAGAAGGAGTTGCTGATGGAATAGTATACCCTATAAAGACAGATGATGTTGCTGGGTATCCGTCTCCAGGGAGATTTCATGGGAAAGATACTTTAGCTCAAGTCAGATCCTTGAATGCCTACATGGGGAATCACAATTTTAGATTTACCAATGGCAGGTATCTTAGTTCAGCAATTTATTTATTTATCAAATATGTTTAAATTGTTTTTCGTCTTTACCAGTGCATTCTTGGCAGTCCACTCTGTGATAATTGCTCATCAATAGGAGATGGTATTAGGCCGTTATGTCTGATTGAAGCTCAAACACAGGGACACATGAGATAAAGAGTCAAATAGTGGAGTCATGCACAGGAGTTATGCAGTGTCAGTGGTGTGACTGATAGTGCACTTGCCTTTAGCACCATCTACTGTGGGTTCTATTCCCATAATAGATAGAGGGATTGCTGACACTACAGTGCAGAGTAAGGGGGTGCTACCTCTTTTATTGTGTCAGGTTTGGATGAAGTGTTAAAATGAGGTTCCATCTGCTTGAATTGGTAATGACTCACCTGAATGCAAAAGATCCCACGGCACCTATTGAAAAGAGTAGGGGTTCTTTAAGATGACTTAAACAATACATTATTTAAATATTTCCAAAATATACATGTTTACAAGTACATGACTACACATTTCTATGTATGCCATCATCGTTGTTATTCTACCATAACTGACCCCCTACTCCATCTTCTACACCCATAATCTAATAAACAAAATGTGTGTCTTTCATTCCAAATAAACTATATTACATAAAAAAAATTCTTATTTACCTTTCTCATGTATTGTTTATTCTTGTTTTATAATATGCATACAAAACTATATTGATATCTATATTGTTTATGTCATTAATATTCAACAGCGTTTTCTTCACACAATTTTTACCAGAGTTTAACCACTCTTATTCATTTAAAAAAAATAAATAAATAAATAAAAGCATGCCCCAGGATTCAGTAAAGACCATGCAGGCTCTGTGCAGAGCCTACATGAAATGTATCCATGTACATGGTGACAATCTTCCCTCAACAGAGCGCCATGCGTATTAATTGTGGTGCACACCTAAGAGAGGTCAGAACAGCATGGATAATGAATCCATGTAAGACTGATGGCACACACATATACCTTTCAGCCCATTAACCTGACAGAAAGGGGTAAAAGACAATTTATTTCACTAATTAGGATTTATTTTAATTTTTTTGTTTGTTTTTATGTGCTTGTTTGCATGATGCACCACATTATTTAGCTATGCTTAGCTCTGCACAGCCAGACATCAGACATGCGCCAGCCATGTAAAAGTAGACATTCGATGCGTTCAGTTTATATATTTTTTTTATTTTATTTTTTTGTGCTGGTTTATGTGATGCACCGCGTTATTTAAATATGCGTAGTACTACACACTCATGCAGTAGGCATCCTCTAGACATCTAAAAGTAGAAACCAGATGCATTTAATTTTTGTAGTTGTGCAGTGATTAGCACCACACAAACCCACGCAGAGAAGCTGCGCTACACTTACAGTGGCACCTTCACAGTATATCTGAAGATACATGAGCTCCCTTCACTATTACAGTGGCTAGATAGGTTGACTCATGACCTCCAGTATAGTAGGTAATGGGTTCAAATCCTGGGAAGTCATACCTTTTACATATACTGCTGTGAAACTGAGTTAGGTCACTAAAACTTCGGATCACTTTAAATTTAATTATTGTTAAATTTAGAAAAGTTGCACAATGCTAAGCATCACTTAGACATGGTCAATGGTCTTTTCCTGTTTGCACATTGCTAACCTTTGCTTAAACATAGGTTGTGTGAGTTTGGATGATGCTAAGCTACGCAGTGTGGTTTTGAAACTTACAGTATGACAAGCAATGGTGGGACTGCATCCTACTTAAAGGGTAATAGGCAGGAATTGCACAGTATTCCTTAGAGCCTGATCTTGAGTGTGGATATGGCTACTGTTGTGGGGAAAGGCATGTGCTTTAGGGCACAATGCTATGGTGTGCAGGAGTCTTGGGTTTTCATTGGACTCCTGGTAAAGCACTATGGACTCTGGCTGCTGTGAGGCAACTATCAGAGATCAGAATGCAATTCTGAGGTCTGGGATAGTTTGCCCAGGAACCTGACCAGTGCAACTGGTATCTCCCACACCGGTGAGCAGTGTCATCACCATTATGATGCCCTCTATCAATTGAAAAGGGGTAACTTTGGATCAGTGGATACAAGAGGCATTGGCGGGGTACACTCCACAGATATGTAAGTATGTTTCCTATTAATTTATAAATATACAAGCTGAATCTGTGAAAAACTGGTATGTATAATGGTTTCCCTCTCTTATCACAGCTACAGAAGAGAGGGCTTACAACGTGTGGTCCCATCCAAGTTGTTTGGCCAGAATGAGGCAAGAGCATGGTATGCAAGAAAATCAATACAGCAATAAATGAATGCATAACTTATTAGTAAAATAAAATAAAATAAATACAGATATTGCAGACTTAACAGTCATGTATGAAATGCCTGTGGCATCATAGACTTTCATTAATGTGCCAGTTCATTTTGATAAAGCAAGTTAAAGCAAGTAAGCATGCAGTACTGCGTAGCATAGCTTCCAAGCATTAATTAATGTTGTGGAATACCCAGATTAAGAGTCAATGCTGTGTTCTGCTCATTCTCTGAAATATGCTATATATTGCAGTCAATAACTGAGTAGGGAAAACGTAAGCTAACAGAAGTCCTAGACAGCCATGTTTGTAAATGTAATATATGAATCAATATGAATCAATAAAGTGTAAAAGGAGATGGTGCTCTGATAATTTATTTTTTCAAATAAAATATTCAGTATTGCTGTAATCACTGCTTGTAGGTTCTAATCCCACACCACCCAACTGAGTGTGCAGTTTTCAATACTGTTTTAGCATTTCATTAATGAAACATAATCATGCTTGCATGTGAAGTGCACATCCATAGACCTGTGCCATGACTGTCCAGCTGTCAAGTGTAATCAGTGTACATGGACATACCTCTCAACTGTCATGATTTTTCAGACTGTACTGAATATTGCCCCATATGTCTGGTCTGTTTGATATATGATCTCATTTTACTGGCTAGTCTCTACCACATTGCAAAGGATCAATATCAGAAAAAAGTGTCATCCCTCTGAACTGCAGATATTAGACATCTCTCAAAACGCAATGTAATGGCAAATCTGTTATCACAACATCTTGCTATTATTCTAACAGCATACTACGTAAGAATGCTCCCTGTTGTTGTGCCTTTGTACCACCATTATGTATGGCTTGGCCCATAATGTCCTGTGTGAAGAGGTTGAGAGGCACATACGTGTATCATCATGTATCCATATAAACAACACTGAATGATTGCTGGATGCAATATCGTCTGAACTATAGTATGTGAGTAAGGAACAGGGTAGTATTTCAAATAATAAACATCATAGCAGTCAGTGGTCTTGCAAGTAAATTCTAACATATCTAAAAGTATGTAGTTATATGTCTAGTTATATTATCTGTAAAGTTACTAATGTTCTCCTTTTTCCCTCACCACACCGCTTCTCTTCTTTTATTTATTTAATCAGTATATTTACTATTATCATTTGCTATTATCATATTATTTGTTATTACCTCTTATGTTGGTCTAATGTATAAGTTAATATTGCTTTGCCATTAAATAAACTTTCAATTACATTATTTATTGCTGTTCCTGTTTATATTATTTTCAGTTTGTTTCCATTACTCATTATTGTTTTCTATATGTCAATTACATTTGTTTAGATTACATTTATTTTTTTATGTTCCTATTTTGTTTAACACAGTGCAACAAGGTAGGCTGGTTCCTCATGACCCACTTACCTTGGCTCCCCCGGCTGAGGCACCAGGGCCCAGCACATCTGGGCCACAACGTGTTGGCACTCCCTCTGCTGCCCCTGCAGTACCTGCTCCATCAGGTAGTTCTGCCCCACAGGCAGGGAGTGTGCTCCCCTTTGGGAGTGGAGGTGATGCTTTTGTCACCCATGATTAAATGCCAGGCATGATGTGTAGACTTGTGCATCAAACTGTTGGTGAATGCCTATGCCAGGTGGAAATCATGCTATCCATCCTGGTGAGGCAGTCACTCCCCATGCGCCAGCCTCAGCCACTGCCTCCACAGGAACAGTGAAGGTGCAGTGATGACAGTCTAATGGGTGAGGACATGACTCACACTGCTACCATGTCTGATGTTCATGGGACAGGGATCCCCAAACCCCCTCCGTAGCCAAGGTGTTCACCCCCCCTTTTGTGTCCATCACCAACCATGTCTGCTGTCTTGTATGTCTTACCTGTCTGCAAATGCTTCCACACCTTCCCAGTGTATCTTCCTCATACATCCCTTCCCCAGCATTCCACTCTCTCCTTAAAAAAAAAATCGTCCCATACATAGCTCTCCATTTTGCAAAAGTGTCCACTGGACACACTTAATTTGATCCAATTGGCTTGACAATGCACTTATGTTATCATCACCCCACTCTCTGGGGTTGTTAGTTCAGATTCAGCTAAAAATCTTTGCAAGTGCACAGTTATTGCTGTTGAAATAATGGATACCTATGGTTCTTTCCTACACCCTTCATGTACATCACTACCTGCCTTTCACTATGTCTTTCTCCTTGCTTGCACCCCCATTACACGACTGTCCTATCTTCCCAATTTTTTTAAAGAATAATTGCACTATGCTGTGCTATGTGGTGTATTACTACATGTATTTGAAATCATAATAATCACGTTCCAAAAGTACACTTACACCCTATATTGAACCTAACACTATCTCACCTGATCAACTGTGCATCAATCAGCCAAGCCACACACCCAGGTAATTAGTGCAGGTGTTACAAGCAAAACATAGTAATTGTCATATTCTTATCATTAAGCGTGTTTATGTGATGCTGCATTTAGCATTTCTGAATCACACATTGGTTCAGATGCAATCAACTGCTAATGAGTACCATCATAAAAAAGACAATTTCTAGCTAGGCAAACAAGTGTTTATGAGAGTTACTTCTTACGTCTAACTCAGCGACATGTTGCTTGTATAGCAGTATTTTTATACAGAGGAGTATTATACTCCATCAGGTATGTATCCATTTTGTTTCTGACATGATGCATATGTTTGGATATACTTAGGGATAATGAGGATTATATCAGTAAGCCTTTGTTATAACTGTACTGAGGACATGGCATTGACCTGCAGTGCATGTTACATGTACAGAAGATGTAGAGCACAACAAGGGTATAATGCTGTGTGATAACTAGGTACACAGGTCTCCTAGCTACTTCCTTTGATAGCACTTGTAATAGTACACTGCTATTATATTGTCACTATTGTTTATACATATTTTTTTGGGGGATTTTTCATGCAATGGGGCACACTACAATGGACTCATGGGTTGAGTCTGTGAGCATACTTGAGTATCTGTCATGGCACAAACAGAAATATGTCACTATTGCTACAATCCTAGTTGCATCCACACCCTTTGCATGTTAGGCACACTGTTGAATATGAGATGCGGAATCAGGTGGTGAATAGTGATAGCCTTCCTTTACTGCTGTAGGTATGCATAGTTTACTTATATAAATATGTGATCCTTTCATGTGTTCTCATGCCTTTGAATTTCAGGAAACATCACAGATGCACATCACAGGCCGCCATTTTCTGAGGAGGAAAATTACCTCATCATTCCGGCTTTGCAACAACATTACCAGGTCATGCTGTCTCAAGGGAGGAAGGAGCCCTGTGGGATTAACTGGTGTATAACATCAATGACATGCGTTACCAAAAGCATACCTATGAGCAGGTGTGACACCGTGCCACAGATGTAATAAATGCTGCAAGAAGACTTGCAGCTGACGTGGCCAGGGATAGGTCACTGGTGGTGGGCCTGCAGCAGGAGCTCATTTCCCAGCCATAGAAGAATTCCTAGCAAACCTTGCTACACAGGACAGCTCCCAGGCATCCATTAGCCAATATGTTATGGACGTGGGTGCCACCAATTCCTCTCAAGTGGAGCATCCAAGTATGTTTAGTTAGATCAGCAGTAGAATACTGTTGCATTCATCCTGTCAAGGTCTATCTAGTTTTACCTGGGTGTCAGGTGTTTTTGGCGGTGGGAGCAAGTTAGATGCAGTTTTAAGCTCTTGTAGAGATTGCCAACTGCATATCGTTTAACATCCCTAGTCCACCCTCATTATCATCGTAGATAGCCAGTATGCCTACAGATACCCAGTCCCCTGAAGCCACAGATATTGGACAGTTGGAGAGTGAGGATATTGAACAGGGAAGTGTGGCTACTGTGGCTTCATTGACTGATGACACTGGCCATAGCCAAACTATTGCTGAGGCTCCATATGGTTGGATTGATAGGGGTGCTCGTAGGAGGCTTGCTGTCCCTCCACCACCTGTTGCAGGTTTTTCATCAAGTGTCACTTGGTGTATGTTTATGGCTGTCATGGAGACACAGGCATGTTCAGAAAGGAACTCCCATTGAATGCTCAGTGTTATGGATCTAGCACAGTCAGACTTTCATGATTGCCTCCACCGTGTTGCTGATACCCTGGAATGGTTGACTGACACAATGGAAAGAGGTAGGCCTCAGGCAGATCGCACATTGTCTGTGATGGAACGTCTGACTAAGGTTGAATGTCAGCCTCATGGGCATAGGTCAGAAACTGCATCTTCTGAGAGTCAACATGGTTGTGCAGAATCAGGGGCACAATCATGCTCCTGTAGTGGCATTACATCCAGCGCTCCAGAGGGGAGAGTGCTGTCCACACCAAGATTTAGCAGGCCATGGATTTGTGGTGCTGGGCATTCCTGTGGAGGACACATGACCAGCAAACATCAATCACCCTCAGGTCGTAGCACAGCATCCAACCTTGGGCATGGAGGTGTCAGTGCAACTCCTGGCAGAGACAGTTCTCATGTTCGGGGGTGGAGATGATGAACTGTCAACTCAACCATACACAGCTCACAGCTGTCCAACATACAGACATGTAGGGCTAGCACTTAGCATGGCTGTGTTCATGCAGACACTCACACACAAATGTCACATTGAGGGCACCTACAGACACGCATGCAACATTTCCATGGTCCATGTTGCCTGCTTTCTGCCCTGTCTCCTACACATTGCTTGCCAACCTATTGGGTCAGCCTAGGCCTCCTGCAATCCCCACACACACATCACCCTGTTCATGTGATGATAACTGTGCCATAGCCCTATCATCTGTCCCATGGATGCAGAGACATAAAGCTCTGTGTCTGATGCACAGGGTGAGTATCTACATTAGTACGAATTAGTTTCATCTATTGTTGCTGTTGACATCGTACTTTTACTGGTCATTTACAGATATTGTACTTTGCCATTTATAATGTGGATAGCATAATAATTTGTGTACTTTATGGTGGATGCTGTTGCAAGGACGGTGGAGTCACACAATGCAATGTGTCTCATGGAAATGTTTACGGTTCACTTTCAGGATTGTGTAGGACACACCTATGGGTACACATGTACAATCAACCCATCAACATCAGAGCACAGGTTTGAAAGTCAGCACAGAAGAGAAATGTCATCAGAAAGGTAATACAGTATAGATTCATGGGTTCATAGATTCATAGGTATTTACTAGGCTAATGAGCCAAGGGCTTCTTTAAGCCTTGCCATGCATCCCAAATCTCTGACAAGGTCTGATACCCTTGATACATGTAAGCAGGGTTTTGTGAGATGAAACATTTGCAAGCAGGGCCTGGGATATAAACCATTTACAGTTTCTCTGTTTCCATTAGAGACATAGCTCCCAAACCAGGGATGATTGTTCTGTTCCACATCCAATTGTATAACTAGCACTTGATTTGCTTTAGGGCGGAACTCTGCTTCACATGGACGGGGAGCCAGTTGCATATAGAGTGTCATCTCTTGAATACATACCTGTCTCTCCAGCATGTCCTATTCTTACCACAGGCAAGGTGTAGGTTTGTGGAATGGGTCATTTTGGTGCTAGTTGTTTCGTGGATATGCAGAAGTCCCACAGTGGGGTCTGACAATACCCTGTACAGCAAGCATAGACCTCCCCTCCAAAGCTGTAGGAAACAGAATACAGGAATAGGACTTTGACGTGGTCTGTATAGGACATTTTACATGCACCCTGTATTGGTTTAGTGAGGAACCTCTGTGGATGTTCCAATTGACATATATGCTTGGCTAAGTACATACCAAAGGTGGCATTGCACTCAATGATAGGTCTGATGAATACCAAATACAGTGGAATAATGACTTCCTTGAACTTAGATGCCATACCTTTGTTTATAAATTGTGCAACATAGAATGATTTACCCAATACACATGACAGTCAAAGGCTACATTACAATCTATGCGTATCCAAAAGTCCCTGACTACTGGGTCAATTGTTAGAGGTGTGCTGTCAATATTATACTTACCAGGCATGGATGACTTCCCAAAGCATACTGTTTTGCATTTCTTGGCATTTATTATTAGTTCATGGCTCTGACACCATTTGTATATCTGTATCAGACCCTCCTGGAGAACATTTGTGACAGTGTGGGATTCAATGACAGCTCCTAAGTTACAATCATCTGCAAACTTAGTCAGCCAGAGACCACTGATAGTGGCCTTGACTTGAGAGAAATAAATGCCTAAAAGGAGCGGTCTGGGGAATGATTTGTGAGGGAGTCCACTTGTGACTGGCCTCTTTATAGAGGTGGACTCCCCAGTGATAATTTCCTGGGTCCTGTCTGTGAGTCGCTTGGCTATCCACCAGTTGACATATTATTTTGAACCTAACCTCTTGAGTTTGTCAACAATGCCTGATGGGGGAAGAAACCAAAATGGGGTTGACCCAGTATCTGGAGGTGTATTGCATCCCTAGTGACCAATTCCATGATAATTCTTTTCTTTTCATTTTGCACAACCCCCACGCAAGGCCTTAACCTGATCTGTGACATTAATAGAACTTATTGGTAGGATAGATTTTTGTCCCAAAGACTCCCTCATCAGTAGAATAGACTCCCTCTTCATGTCAAGCAGAGTACATCTCTAGCCTCTTTAAGAGGAACCTGGGCGACTGGATGGGAAACAGAAAATACAGCCCTCGGATCCCACCTGTGTCCCTGATGGACAGTGGAAATGGGTGCTGACTGTGAGAGAACATGGGCAAAATTCTTGGCTAGGCTTATAAGGACCTCTGGGCCAATAACCTAGTATCATCCTATGAACCTAGGAACCTATGGCTTTACATATTGGACTAATGAGACTTCTGTGTCTGTAGTCTCCAGGATCTGTATATGGCCCACCTTTGTGCAGAGGGATGACTGTTGCTGTTCTCCATTCATGAGGCATAAAGCCTGTTTGGTGGCTACAGTGAAATAGTAATTCCAGAGGCTCTGAGAGATCATGTTTCATGCTATTTAGAAGGCATGCTGGGATATTGTCTACACCCATTGATGCAGTGTACTTGGTCTTAGAGACAGCATTAAGGACCTGTTCTCTAGTGATAGTAGGGGTACTTATATTTGGTGTTATTTCCTGAGGGAAGGTTGAGGGGGAGAAAGGGGTAAAGTTGGGTCTGAATTTATCAGCCAGGAGGTTTGCTCTGTCTTCTGCCTAATTATAGGTGGTTGCATTTACAATGAGATGTGCACACAAGTGTGTCTTGCCTTTGAAGTTGCGGACATAGTTAAAGTATGCTTTCTGGTTGTCCTTTGCCTGGGAGCCCAAACTTACCTCAAATCTGGCTTTGGTAGATTTCATTTGTCCTCTAATATTTTTGTTTACTTTGATGAGAGTGCTTTTATCCTGCTGGGTGTTGCACCCTCTAAGTTTTGCTATGAGTTTCTTTCTTCTGTTGTACAGCCTATTGATTCTGTGATTCCACCAGGGTGGCTTTATTTTAAGTTAGTTCTGTACTTTTAACTGGTGGGTATGGCTGCATCTGTGAAGCTATTAACATACTTTCACAGGGTATCTGTGAACACTTCTGAATAGGCCGCAGTGTTCTCGGTGCTTATGGGGCTTGAGATTTGGCCAGCTTATCACCTAATAGCTGGAGGTTAGCCTTAGAGTAGTTCCTAAATATTCCATGTTTAGCTGGGGGCCCATGTTTTATTTTTACTTCACAGAAGACCAATTTGTGTTCAAACCTTACCAGGGAAGACATTACATTAGGAGGTGTGCATGACTGTCCCATATTGGTGAAGACCAGATCCAGTATGGTTGCACCCCTGGTTGGTGTATTGGTTATCTGGTCCAGGGAGCTTGTGTTTACAAAATCCTGATATATCTGTGCCTGTATGTTTGTTGTCATATAGGATTCCCAGTTAATAGTGGGATAATGAAAGTCACTCATGAATATGGTATTGGGTGGGATGGTTGATGTTTCTAATAAGTTTGCATACATGGTATGGGTTTCTTGGGTCACAGAGGGGGGTCTATAGCTTGCATGGAAGTAGTATTGGATTTTGGCTATTTTGATTTGAACCTGGAGAAACTCAAGTGCATTGTCCTGTATGACCAGCCTTGAAGTATCTTTAATTTTAATATACATAGAGACACCTCCATCTTTAGTCCTGGCCAGTGAAGTAGCTGGTCTAAATGTGTGAAAGGCATAATAACCTTGCACTGTTGGTGTGCTGTCCATGTCTTTAAGTCATGTGTCAGTGACCACACAGACATCTTCTAAGAGCTAAAATAAGTATCTGTAAGTATAGTCTAGGGAGATATGTCCCATGTCATGTAGTCCCAAATGGACTATGACTGAGTCATATCATAGGATTATAGGAAGTTACTAGGCTAATGGCCTTAGGCCCTTACAAGTCTAGCCAAGGTTTACCCTTATTTCCATGATCAGCATCAATTGCCCCTGTCCAAGAGAAACACAGGTGGAACTCCCAAGGTGAATTTATGGTTATACATCTAATCGTGCACATTGCATTTGAAGAGGGCCAATGAGGTGCTCTGTTTGACATGAAGTGGGAGTCCATTCCAAAGGTGTGAGAACCTCTGGGAGACAAATCTGATCCTCCAGCATGTTCTATTATTGTCACATACCAGGTTAAGGTCTTTAGAGTGAGTAATCCATGTACCATTTGATTTGCAGATATGCAGCATTTCAAATAAAGCATGGTCAAAGACTGCCTCATATGCAAGGTATAGATTGCCTCTGACTAACCTGTATGAAACAGAATAAAGTGGCAGTGATCACAGATGATCCCCATAGGACAGATGCTGAAGACCTTGAATTATCCTTGTGAGGAACCTTTGTGGTTTCTCCAATTGCTTCAGGTGTTGGAAAGGTACATACCAGAAGGGACATTGTATTCCATTATTGGCCTGATGCGGGGCGAGTATAACTTCTTTTATTTTCTGGATGCAATGGCCTTACTTATGAGATGAGCAATATAGAATGCCCTTCTTACTGCTGTGGAGACATGGTGATCAGTAAGGTGACTGTCAACCTGTGTGCTCAGGTCTCTCATCAGTGAGTGCATACTTAGGGTTTTGTTACTGATGTGGTAGTTAGCAGGAACACTGCATGTACTGAGAGGGATGATAATACATTTTTTGCATTGAGGTTAAGGCCTTTATTTTGGCATGAATCATTTCTGTGTGTAAGACCCTCTTGTAGGATGTTGACATTGTTTGGAGATTCTACGACTGCCCCCAGTTTGCAGTCATCAGCATGGCATAGTCCATGTCAGTGTGAATGACTTGAGATGTACTTCTCTGGACTGTAGGAAGAGAGACATGACTGAGCTCTCAGCCTATGTGCCTCAAGCAGGTATGTCCCTAGCCTTAAGCAGCATTTTACCTTCACCTAGGATGATGCCTCAATGCAAACAGAAATTGACTGACTTCAATAACTGGCTTAGCTACTGGTGTTATTCTAAGGGAATCAACTATCTGTCAGCCTAGGATGACATGATTGACACAGCTAGATGCTTTGCCAGAGAAGGTTGTCATCTGTCACCTTTGGGATTTCGGCTACTGGCTAAGGCTCTTGTCATGCTGATAGTGCCTTTTTTAGGCAGTGTTTCAAGGAAAAAATTCCCAATGTAAATACCCCATCTAAAATCAAACTCAAAGTTATGCTGCTAAACGCTAAGAGTCTCAACATGAAACTGCACTCACTGGAAGTAGTCCTCACCTTGGAAGATGCAAACATTTATGTAATTATGGAGACCTGGTTCAAGGCTGAGGAGAGCACCCCAGCCATACTTGGTTATACCTCCTTCCACACGTTCATACCTCAAACTGAAGGCATGAAAACTAAATGAGGTGATATATCAATAATCATTAAAGATAAATACTCATCCAGATTGGTTAAACAGTAAAATTCACTGGAGACACTTCAGGTGCAATTAATTGTTGGCAGGGCACTGATTCAAGTCATTGCCAGCTACAGGACCCCATCCATGAATCAGGACACCCACTCTGTTTATTTGGATCTACAAGATACATCCGAACACAATAGTTTTGGGTAACTTTAACTACCCATCCATTGACTGGGTAAATTACTCATGCTCAAACTCACTTGCCCAAAGTTTCCTTGACTTTGTTAACTTCAGTGCTCTGGAAGAGCTGGTTAACACCCCCACAAGGGACCTTCTGTGAGGTCCTCCCTGCTGCAATCTGACCACATATCAGTCTCATTTGAAATAACTATCACACCTGACCTCCCTCTAGCAACAACTAAACTAAAAAACTTCTCCAAAGCAGATTATAACCTCTTACAGGATGGTATAAGTAGTTCCTTTGCACTCCCACCTTCAGATGGAACTGGCAACTATGCCTAGCTCTACACCGATGCTTTATACAAACACCTGTATAACTGCATTGACTCAGCCATACCTGATATGACCAAAACAAGCTTCTCAAGGAAGAGCAAACCTGCCTGGTGCACAACTGCCATTAACAGGCTTAACAATAAGAGGAAGAAATTACTGTCTAATCCAAAGAGGGAGGAAGGCCTCCTAAACTGGAAACACTTCCTCCTCAGCTAAAACAAGCAGATGAAACATCTTGTGAAGTCATCCAAAGCAAACTATGAGCCCAAATTAGCTTTCTCACAAAGGACAACCACAAGGCATTCCATAGTTATCACGGTAACCTAAAAGGAAAGGCCCAGATTTGTGCCTAATCAGTAATGATATCACATATACTGAGCCTGTGAACATTGCTGACCTGTTATCTGACAGGTTCTGTGAAAACTTCACTCCCCTGTCCCCACCACGTGTACCCCATGACATCCCTACCACCTGTCCTTTACCTTGTATCTCTAATGAGCAGGTTGTAAATGCCCTCTCTAATGCCAAAAACGCAGCATCTATGGGACTTGATAACATCCCAGTCTGTGGGCTACTTAGGGTCCAACATGAATCAACAATACCACCAGGTACTCTTTTCAATCATAGCTTAAGCACCAGCCTCGTACCAGATGAATGGTAAACAGCCACCAGTATTCCCTTGCACAAAAACTGTTATGTCCACTGACCCCAGGAACTATAGACCTATTAGCCTGACTAGCCTTATCTGCAAGGCCATGGGGTAAATCATCATAGACCTTATCAACAAAGATATAGGTAATCTGCAAACACTTGACCATACTCAATTTGTATTTGTCAAAGGGAGGTCATGCCTGTTAAACCTGATGGACTTATTTCAGGCATTCACCAAGGCCCTGGATGAGTGGAAATCTGTGCATACAGCCTACCTGAACTTGGTCAAGCCATTTGACACTGTCCCCCACTCAGGCATCATTGACAAACTCATCCAATGAAGCATCAACCGTGATATCATTACATGCATCACTAACTGGCTCACTGATATAACTTATATCATTAAAATAGGGGAATCTACCTCCAACAGCAGACCTGTAACCAGTGGTGTTCCACAGGGTTCAGTCCTGGGACCTCGACTGTTTGGAATCTATTTCTCTGAACTACAAGCAAAAACTAAAGGTCTGTCACTGACAAAGTTTGCTGATGACAGCAAACTGGGAGAGTTCATAGAACCTCCAGATTATGTCAACATCCTACAAGAAGATCTTACACAAACAAATGACTGGTGTCAAAGTCATGGCCTTAAAATCAATGCAAAAAGTGTATTATTGTTTCTTTCAGTAAAAGCAATATTCTTGATAACTGCCACATCAATAGTAACACTTTAAGTATGCACTCAGTGATGAGAGACCTGGGCACACAGGTTAACAGCTACCTTACCTTTGACCACCGTGTCTCCACAGTGGTAAGGAGGGTATTGTCTTTTGTAAAGTACAAACTTGCAGTTTAAAAGTACTGTATTTTCATTTTTTTCTGTTTCCTAATTGTGTGTTTCTGAACAGTGCGCTGTGTGTGTCTCTCTGCAGTTAGTTACCCACCCTCCTTCCCTGTTCCTGTATTGGTATTAATGTTGGTGGCTCTGGAATGGCCCCCCATCCTGTAAGTCTGTAGTAGAACACTCCTCCTGGGTCCATCTCATTTGCTCACTTAACCGAGTACAGTTAGATCATATTCTGAGTCTAGTGTTCACTCTACGTATTACAATGAGAAGATTTGAGAAGGCCAGCCCACTTAGGTTCTTCCTTCCTCTCTTCTTGCACCTAAAAAAATTTTTTTTGCACTTTATTCATTTGCTTTTACTGTATTTGTGTTTCCTCCTACTTTATTTTGCTTTTCTTAAAACTACTCAATTTTATTTATTCTGCTGCATTTATTACTGCTTGGTCATAGCCTGATTAAATTGTAACTGTTATTCTAAGTCTTTTGGTTTAAGCACTTGGGCTTCATACAGGCTGTTTTACATTAAGAAGGTTTGTGATCTGCACTGTTGTGGCAGGACAGGTAGCTTACATCCTTCTAAGCTGGGAATTGCTGATTGAAGGCCCAGTGTCTGCTATTCTAAAAGTATATTAGTTCTGGCTTAAGCACTTGGGCTTCAGGCCAGTTATTCTACATTAAGAAAATTTGTGGTCTGCACTCTTGTGGAAGGAGAGGCTGGATTCTGAGCTTCTGAGCTGGGAATTTCTGGTCACAGGCTTATTGTGCCTACTTATTTGAACTGTTTCTTTCTGAAATTGGTGCGCCTTGTTGCTGTAGCATAGACCAGATTCAGGCCTGCTGAATCTAGCTTTGTTTGCATAACTTTTGCACTGATCCAGGCCATCTTTTTTGGAGAAGGTTCCCCTGCACCCTAGTAAGCAGGTGTGTGCAGTTACAACTTGTCTGATTGAAGACTGCTGGAACAGGGCTCAGTGTTGAGCTTTTTTCTGGTTAATTGGGTAAATCAGTTTGTTTGTTTTCTATTGTTTATATATATATATATATATATATATATATATATATATATATATATATATATATATATATATATATATGTGTGTGTGTATATAAATTGGCACTTTATTCATCTGCTTTTACTGTATTTGTGTTTCTTCCTAGTTTATTACTGAGGGCATTGACTACAACTCTGATCTGCGATATATAACAATAAGTATCCTTTTCTGTGCTTTTAAAGTGTTTTTTTTTAGTGTATCTGCTTTACTTTCTGAAAAAAATACTTGTTTCCCCCCTTTCTAAGCTAGATAGTCCAGTTTTCAGGTTAGTGCTGAATTCAGGGCTGTGTTACAAAATTCTGTGTTTGCCCATACCTTACTTGGATAGAAGGAAGTTTCTCTGTTAACCTGTGAGAGAGGGGAGCTTTGAGCAGCCTATCTGTCCATGGAGGAGTGGTTTCATCCCAGAAATTAGTAGCTTAGTGGTCATTTTGAGCTAATTTCTATCTCTTTCATTTCCCTGCTGTAAATACCATATTTGCCCGGTTTTGCATGCTGGGCAGTGCCGGTTAGCTGGGGTAAAACTATTCCCGGCTCCACAAAGTCTCCTCTTCAATTTTTCCCTTGGAACTAGACAAACTTTAAACTTAAGCACTCAAGCCATTCATTTCTCAGCCCAGCACCTGCTCAAAACTTATAGAAAGCACTTACAAACCCTATCACTACACCCTCCTGTACTGTACAGAAGGACAAGGCTCTCTATTCAACCTTACCAGCCATCCAGTAAAACAGCTCACTGTACCTATCCAGGCATGTCCAAAGGGCAGTTTCAGGTGTACTCTCCAGTCTAACTGGTGAATCTGGGCATTTTGAGGCAATGTTACGACTGCCTCATGTACAAAAACAACCCCCTCCTCCTACCACCAAACACTAATATATGCGAGAGATGCAGTTATACAGCCAAACTAGAGGCTAAGCTCTCTCAACCCAAGACTTGATCAGACAGTCAAGAGGAGAAGGGAAATACTTGCATCACACCACCAGTCTTACATAGACCTATTAAACCAGCACCGGCAAAAAACATACATAAATACATGGAAACATACTCGGAGGCTCTAAATAAAAATCTGCAAAACCAACAGAGACCTACAAAGCAAACATCCAAGCAACCTCCACCCCCCCCCCCAACACAAACCATGAAACACATACTTCCCAAAACCAGTGTACCATGCAATCACAGCCCTTAAGGCAAATAACATACCCAACATAAAAGCTATAAACCTAAGAAAAAAAGAAATGATTACCTCCCTGTACTCTTCCCTCATCAGGCCAATAATTGAGTACAATGCCCCTTTTGGTATGTACCTTTCCAAGCACCAGCAGCAATTGGAGAGATAACAAATGTTCCTCACAAAGAAAATTCAAGGTCTTCAGCATCTGTTCTATGGGGATCATCTTAAATCACTGTCACTTTATTCTGTTTCATACAGACTACTCAAAGATGATTTACGCCTTGCATACAAAGAAATCCCTGATCCTGTTTTATTGGAAATGCTGCATATCCATCATTCAAATGGTACATGAGTTACTTACTCTAAAGATCATAACCTGGTATGTGACATTAATAAAAACTGCTGGAGGGACAGATTTCTCTCCCAGAGTTTACTGCACCTTTGGAACAGACTCCCATGTCAAACAGAACACCTCATTGGCTCTCTTCAAATGCAATCTGGACGATTGGATGAGTGACCATAAATTCACCCAGGGGTTCCACCTGTATCCCTCTTGGACAGGGGCACTGATATAAGGGTAAAAACTTGGCTAGGCTTGTAAGGACCTAAGCCCAATAGCCTAGTAACTTCCTATGATCCTATCATCCCATAGGCTGTTGTAAAATGTTCTGACTAACATCAACACACCAAATTGGCTGCAGTGAGAATAGTACCACTACCTGTTTATGTTTGCAGAACACTGTACAGCACAAACACACACACCAAGCTGACTGCGGTGAGAAAAGTACCACTATCTATCTATGTTTACAGAAGAATGCAAAGCACACACATACACACACACACACACACACACACACACACACACACACACACACACACACACACACACATGCACCAAGTTGTCTGCAGTGTGAATAGAATCCCTTCCTATCTATATTTACTGACACACAACATATAAAACATGTCACTGCTCAACTCTGTCATTAACTTGGCTTTAGGTAATTCATGGTAGATGACAGCAGCAGGCCTTGTGGAGGACAAGAGTTTGGAGGCCTGTATTACCTGCAAGGCCTCAAAGAGTGCAAAACCCTGCCAGTCTGGGATTCACACACACAAGCACATACATGTACACACCAAATGGGCTGGAGTAAGATTAGTACCCCTTCGTCTTTAGTTTTACAGGCTACATAACACAGTACTTAATGTATGCATTACAACTGAAATCTGACTTTAATTTGGCTTTAGGTTATCTTATAGTAGATGACATCAGCAGGCCTTGTGGAGGACAAGCGTTTGGAGGCCTGCATCACCTGTAAAACCATCCCTCATTGCGAAGTCAGTGTGAGATTTACACTTTTTCTGTAGGGAAATGCAGACACACACACACACACACACACACACACACACACACACACACACACACACACACACACACACACACACACACACACACATACACACACGATCACACACAGTGGACAGGATTGAGATTAGAAGTCCTACTTTTTTTTTCTAGATTTACAGACTACATAACATAGTACTTAATGCACATGCCACTGTTCAACTTTGACATTAGCTTGGCTTTAAGTAATCTTTTGGTAGATGACAGCAGCAGGCCTTTTGGAGGACAAGGGTTTGGAGACCTACTTCAACTGTAAGGCCAAAAAGTGCAAATCCATGCCAGTTTGGGATTCACACATAAACACACACACACACACACACACACACACACACACACACACACACACACACACACACACACACACACTCACACACACCAAATGGGCTGCAGTGAAATTAGAACCACTTCCTCTTTAGTTTTACAGGCTAGATAACACAGTACTTAATGCACACATTACAGCTCAAATCTGACTTTAATTTGGTTTTAGGTCATTTTATAGTAGATGACATAAGCGGGCCTTGTGGAGGACAATAGCTTGGAGGCCTGCATCACCTGCAAGTCCCAAAACAGTGCAAAACCATGCCTCTTTAGGAAGTCAGTGTGAGATTCACACTTTTTCTGTAGGGAAATGTACGTGCACGTGTGCGCATGCACACACAAACACACACACACACACACACACACACACACACACACACACACACACACACACACACACACACACACACACACACACACACACACACACACACACACACACACACACACGCACACACACACACACACACACTGGACAGAGGTGAGAGGAAAACTCCCACCTTTCTAATTTTACAGGCTACATAACATAGCCCTTAATGTACATGCCAGACCTCAACTCTGATATTAGCTTGGCTTTAGGTAATCTTATGGTAGATGACAACAATAGGCCTTGTGGAGGACAAGAGGTTGGAGGCCTGCATCAAAAGCAAGGGCCAAAAAGTGCAAACCCATTCCAGTTTGGGAGTCAGTGTGGGATTCACACGTGCTATTTGTGGAGATATAGACATGTGCACTAAGTAGGCTGGTGTGAGATTAAAACCCCTACATCAAACATATCTGGATATTTCTGGATTAGAACCCTGAACACCATCACACAAAGTAATTGTTTTAATCCTTTGAACCACAGAAGCTTCATGACAGGAAGGGGATCATTCATCACACAATCACCTGCATAAATATGTACATTGATATTCCTCAGTTTCCTAACGCATACACTGTAAGATCAAATTCTATATTACTGTCCTGAGATGGTGTGGCATGCTAACTGTGTGGTATGTTTATATGACATAGATGAGTTACTGTCATGACAATTACAAGGGGACACTGCTGTTTTGAGAGGTGGGGGAACAAACCCATTTTCTTCTGGGATACACACTAGTCGGACTCTCATTTAACCTCACTTTCTAACATCTCCCTTGAATGATGTGTCAGTAATCTGTTGCAGTAGGACTGCATAAATATTCCATGCATGAGGCCTACTGATTACAAATGGAGATATGATAGTGGAATGGGTATCTGTAGTTCCATGTGGATGTCATTTCTGTCCAAATAGTGCACTATAGTTACTTGCATAATGTACCAGGTCCATAATTGCAATGACATATCATAATAATCCACTAGACTACTGTGTAGGTTATGGACTCACATTGCAAATGTAGCAGTTGACACAACTGTAGTTCAGGGCTGACTCGGTCTGATGCAAGCAGTACACAGCCAGTACATGGATAGTTACAGGATGTGTGAGTTGGCTGGCATTAATTTCAATATATGTATGTGAGTAGGAGTAAGGTGTTAGTCCCTAGGTTGTCAGTGAATGTGCTATGTGTTGTCTCTTATCCAAAGCCAGGGCATACAGAGGATGCCTACATCTGCCTATAGGGACATCAGCATGGGGTGCCTCCACTGAGTCCTCCTATGACTGTGGCTGTGGTGACCTAGGTATTAGTAGGGTGTTGTGTATCCCTTCCCTTTGCTGATCCTGCTGCAGCTGTTTCCACAAGATCAGATTGTGTAGCATAGGACATGCTGTGAATATCTGTTTATCTATGTCATCATTTATTACTTTATCTTCTTTTTCATTAACACCTTTTCCCTTACTTCCACATTGCTTTCAGACATTACAATACTTTCTAAATCATCTTGCTCAACAATGTATTGCCTATTCTTGTTACAATCAAGCCAAAATGCCCTACATGTTTAAATATTTGACATTCTCTTTTCAATGTATTCATCATATGACCTTTCCATCTTATTGATTATATCTTATTTTTGTACACTCATTTGTCAAATGATTTAAATCTCCAAAAATGTTTTTCAGCTGTCCCATATGTCTAATTGTTCCTCACTTGGCATCTACATGTATAACACTTGGTAAATGCTTTATAACATCTTTTTCATATTTTAAAATGGCTTCCACTTCCCACTCCCTATTTCAAATTTTGGAGAGGCCACAAAAGTTCCTCACCAAAAGGATAAAGGGTCTCAAATATCTGTCCTATGCTGCCCGACTGAAAGAACTCCAGCTCTATTCAGTCGCTTACCGCTTGCTCAGAGGTGACCTTTGCCTAACATACAAGGCCATGTCAAACCCAGATTTGATGAATATGCTTCACCTCAAAAAATCTAGATCCATCAGAGCCACAAGGGCGGGAGACTTAAACCTTGACACGGCTATTAATAGGACGTGCTGGAGGGATAGATTCATCACCCAAAGACTCCCTATGCTGTGGAACAAAATCCCGGTACATGTGAGGCAGAGCACCTCGCTGGCCTTGTTCAAGAGAAATCTTGACCAATGGATGGGAGATCGCAGATATACCCCAGGGATTACCTCAGTGTCACTGCTCGACAGAGGCACAGCAAAATAATGGGTATAGTTTCCCATACTAAAGGGGTGGCGTAAGCCACAAAACGATGGGCTAGGCTTGTAAATGCCCTCGGACAGATAGCCTAGTATGAACCTATGAACCTATGAACCTATAAATACTCCAGACACCTTTAACTTCACAATATCAGAAACTGAATACAAATAATTAACATCGTTTAACTCAATTTCATCAGTATAAAATTGAACTACACTTTTTTAATCAAGTTCCTTGCACAGAAAATAAAATTCATTCTATTGGTAACACCCCTTCTTTTTTCCAGTTAAACTAAAATCTTTCCATTCATTATGCAATCTCAAATGTTAAGTCATAAAATGTCTCTTCTCCAAATACATCAAGGATCATTTACTTCAGAACCCAAAGATAACACTAAATTATCCCACACAAAATATCTATTATTCTTTATTTTTTCTTTCTTATCTAAACAAATCTTTTTTTCATTTTAATAATGTTTACAGTGCCGTTTGTTCTTCCAACTGTATCACCACATGATTTTTCAGATTGCATCTCACCTGTAACCTTATATCTATCCAACACGACTCATTTCCATTCTGCCCAACTAACTCTCTGTTCAAAAACCTTTTCAATATCTGATCACAAAATTTTCGCAAAACGTTTTTCATCAGGCAGTTTAAAGTCAGCTAAACACTGATTATTGTGCTATCCATGATATTCAACAGTATTCTGTCTGACTCACAGAACCATACTGCTATTACCAGCAGAACAACTCTCTTCTCCCTCCATTACTGCACAGCTTCCCTTAGCTGCCTCTCTAGCAGGAACAGAATTAGGAAGTGTACAGCAACAGAGTAAGGGTTCTTTATTATACATCTTTATACAATGCACATATTTACAAGGAATTTATATTAATTCTACATTCTTCCGTTGCTAACAAAACTTTATATTTGTATAGCCACCTACTCTTTTTTCCACAAAACTTGTTTTAACTGTATTACTATCTACTACAACAAAATGTTTTGATAGCACATAATAATCAATTTCAGATCCAATTTTTCTTCTTCTGTAAGTCCAGTGACCTGTCTTAACTGTATTACTACCTAATTTTTGCATTTAGTAATATACACTTACCATTGAACATAATCTCATTCAGTCTTTCATTCCAGATTGTCCGCATAACACAAACCATTTTTATCCAAATTACTAACATATTCTTTACCATATTTCCCATAAAAATATTCAATCATAACCATATTTATCTGTTTATAATCTCGTAATTCTTTTACAATTTTTTTCTGTTATTTTTTCAATAGATTGTTAACTCTTTTACATGTTAAGAAAACATGTTCCGTTGTTTCTAAATCTCCACAACAATGGCAAATCCTTTTATTTACTTTTTATAAGGCATATTTGCTTTTACTGGCAAATTATTAGTTTAGAACTTCCATAAGAAATCTTGATATACAACATTCTTCATACACCATTTATTTCATTGCTTTATAGTTTTTAACTTTTTCTCTTGTTAAATGTTCACATGGATTCACACAGTAGCTTTGCAACATTCTATTTTTATACCATAGACCAGATTCAATAACACCTACCCTAAGTGTACATGATATGTATTCAGGAACATCCCTACCACATTTTTTGTGCTTTCTAGTCACTCATAAAGATTATACTAAGTATACATATAGTCTACACTTTCTGGTAAGCTTTATGGATCCCCTCAATATTTAAAGCTACAAGAAAATCAGTAAGTAAACTAAAATTAGAAGGAAGAAGGTGTGAGTCATGCTTGTGCTGTCTGTTCACTCAGAATGGTGTACACTTAGGGCAGGATTCACGAAGGCTTGCACGGAGTGTAAGAGACGTGCAACACTCTATACAAGCCTCGCGATCCAGGAACAGCCCTAAACTCCGTGTAAGAGACCAGCTAAAACGTCTCTTACACGGACTGGGCGTGGACATGCTAAATACCTCACTTGCAGCCGAAAGGTATACAAATGAGGTATATTAGCGGTCCCCGAAGCAGAAACCAGTCCGTGTAAAAGACGTTTTACCTGCAGAAATGTACTCAGTTGACAACTGAGTATGTTTCTGCAAATTCCACAACGGAGCCATGTCAGCTCCAAAAAAAGGTTGCATATGACTCAGGCAGCATGCCAATGGCCAAATATGTGGCCATTGGCAAGATAACCCGATGCAAAAATATTAAAAATATAATTATTTTTTTTTGGCGATCTTAAACCCAGCGCAGCCCCACGCAAATGGGCTGCACTGTATAAAACCATAAAAAAGAAGGTTATAAACCCACAAATGTGGGTTTCCTGCAATACATGGAATGACAATGCAGGGACCAGCAGACCAAAAACAACATGACCACCGTGTAGTGGTTGCTAAGGGGGGAAGCTGAGTCTAAGACATGTAACTAAGCATTAGTAGGCAATCTCATGTAAATGAGGGTTAGGATACTGAATCTCACAGTCACATAGCAAATGAGCACAGTCTGAGTAGTGTAAGAGACACATAAGGGGGAGGAATAGAGTAGGAGATAGGTGACATCGCAGGGGGGAATGGTAGAAAGAAATGCAGTTCATTGGAGATTAGTGTAACATGACAGATGACAGACACAGATCATGGAAAGAGGTGTGCCACTAGATAAGTCATGGAAAGTCAAGAAATGGAAGGTGTACACTGTTACTTACACCAAACTTTCTTGCTGGGTGTGCATGCGCACGTGTGCGTGCCATGAAGTGCGAGTAGGGCAGTGTGCGCACGTGTAAGGCAGACTGAGCATGTGGGAGCATGTTGGGAGATGTTTAACACTGTTTGCGCTGGTGTGTGCGCGTGTAGGGTAGGCTGAGTATGTTGGAGGCTGTTGGCAGACGTGTAACAGTGTTTGCACGTGTGCGCGCGCGTTTTAACCCGAATAAGTAGATTCTGAACAGTGTAAGCATGTGTGCACACGTGTAAGCCACTGTGAGCGTGTTTCTGATGGTATGTACGTTGCTCCCCCCTGAGGAAACAGAGAGGAAAAAGGAAGCAACAGAATTAATAGGAAGCTAGCAGGGATAACTGCTGAAGCTAGCAGGTGAAAGCAATTAGAAGCAGGCAATTACACAGGCAGAATAGTAGCCCAGCCCAGCTCTTAAAACTCTGCAAACAGTAGTGCAGGATGTTTCTCTTAAGGGACACTGCAAGACAGGAGTAAGATAATAGAAGTGAAAACTGAAAAAGCTTCACTCAGAGCAGAAATGTTAGGGGCTGCCATAGCTGTCATAATGAGACATAGGCGACTTGCTGAGGGTGGTGACAATGCAGATGGTGCCAGACAACCCACAGTGAGGAGACGGAGAAGAGTGTACAGGCCCAGGGTCACCTACCATGGGTTACATGAGCTGGAGATAGTAGAGTGCTATAGAGTGGACAGAGAGCTCCTGCAGCAAATTGTTGAGCTGTGCAGGCCACACCTCACACACAGAACCAACAGAGGGGAACCCATCCCAGTGGAAACCAAGGTATGTGTTGGCCTAAGAATACTAGCCACAGGTACCTTCCAGAGACCAACTGGTGATATGATGGGGATATCACAGGCATCAGCCTCCAGGGTACTGCATCAGTTCCTGGATGCCATGTCAGCACATGTCGGTGATCATGTATATTTCCCCAATGCCCGTGAGGTATTGGCCAGCAATATGCGTCTCTTCCAGCAAATAACGGAATACCCTGAGGTAGTGGGTGCAATAGACTGCACGCACATACACATCAAAGCACCAGCCGGTGAGCAGGGTAGGACCTACATTAACCGCAAGGGCTTCTCCTCCATCAACTGCCAGTTCGTGTGTGATGCCCAGGGCATAATAATGAATGTGTGTGCTGGCTGCCCTGGGAGTTACCACGATTCCCACATCTGGCATTTGACGCAGCTGTACCAGACATTTGCCAGTGGGGACATCCCACACGGACACCTAGTGGGGGATGCAGGTTATGCACTGGAGCAGTGGCTGATGACACCCATCAGAAACGCACACACACCTGAACAGGAACACCATAATGAGGCACACGCACAAACACGTAATGTAATAGAGCGTGTGTTTGGGCTGCTCAAGTCACAGTTCCGGTGTCTGGACACATCTGGTCGAGCCTTGCAGTACACACCAACTACATGTACCCAAATTGTCATGGTATGTGCTATGCTACATAATATGATCTTACGAAAACAGCTGCAGCAGGACCAGCATAGGGCCGGGCCAAACAGCCCCCCACCATTGCCAAGGCCATCACAGGCAGAGCGTGACTCAGAGGAGGAACAACCTGAGCCTGCCCAGTAGGCAGAAGGAGGCGTGCCCAGTATGCCCTGGCCTTGGCAAAGAGGCAACGCATAGCACATACACTGGCTCAGTAGGAACCCTGGGAATGATACCCCTCTGACTCACTCAAATAATAACATGGATGCCTAAAATGACATGACCTGCTCACAAACATGTACAGGGAAGTGTAATATGCGCATCCGACAGAGGCAGCCCTGCAGCACCACCTGAGGCATGAATGCTATGTGTTAAGTAATGTAACACCATGTACTATATGCACACCTGAGCACCCTGACTAACATCCACCCTCACCAAGCATGAAGCCACAAAATGACGATGGGATGATCAAGTGCAATAACTGGCTGAAGTAATGCAGTTAGTCAAAGGGGAGCCAATGTGTTTCAGGCTGGGAAGACATGTGGAGCATGACATGATGCACCACCTGCTAGGGGTGGCGTGCACCTATCATGCCATGCCCCATGGATACTGGCAAAGGCTGTCAGTACCCACAGCATGCCCTGAATAGGTAAGTCTCAAAACACAAACTCACTTTCATAGGTTCCACAAGGGATAAGAACCTAGATGTAATGCTACCCAATGCCAGATGTCTAAACAGCAAGATGTGTGCAGTGTAAACGCACACAGTATGGAGAATGTAGATACCAGTCCTGTAATAGAGAACTGGGTCAAGGCTCACATCAGCACGCTAACACTACCAGGTCACACCTCATACTGTGCTGTACAGCTGCAAAACATGGAACAAGCTACAAAAGGAGGGTGACTAGCAATAAATGGCAAGGATAACCACACCCCCATGTTGGTACCACAACAAGAAGCAGCATGGATTAGCCATGTTCAAATACCAATGGCTAAAACCGCCTCCAAGTATATAGCCTGCTGCAGACTACTGTCCTAATACCAGGAACTGCACCTGGCCTATGTCGGAATACATGAGTATATCAAGCCCCCCCAAACCACATTATATTACTTGACTGAAAATACCCAGATATACACCGGGAGCATTATACTAGCACCAACACAGTAGGAGAAAAGTTCCCAGAATCCATAAACCAAAATGCCCAGGAACAATGTACCACTCCCACAAGAGGGGTAAGCATACTGGATGTGATTATCAGCAACATGTGTAATGGATAGCAAGATGAGAAGTGTACCCCTCACCGGTAAGACCAGACCATAGAGTAATCACACTGGATATACACATCCTGACCCCAGTCCCTGGCCAGAATACCACAGTGAAAAACATGTGTAAAGCATAGGTTGCAGCCCTCCAAACTGATGTTGAATCCACGAAAGGCCCTGTGCAAGTGCAGAATATGGGACACACCACAGAACATGTTATACAGGCATTCCATGAACACAGCCAGGAATGCTTGGAGTATGCAATCACAAATAACAACACACAATGCCATACACGCAGGCATCTGGCATGCTGGACTCCAGCCATTACCAAACCATGCAAGAGAATGAGGAAGCTACCACATGGTAGAGAAAACATAAAAAGGGAAGTAATCACTGACCAGTAGTATGGCAATAACATATGTCCACACATACAATCCACTAAGTCCAGCCACAAGTAGAATCTGTGAATCCAGAGGCAATGTGACACCAGTCCCAAGTACACAGACAACCACAACACCCCCCAATAAATACAAATATATGTGATAGATGCAACCATGTATCCAAACCAGAGGTTGAGCTCCACCAACTCAGTACTATCAAAACTAGTCAGGAGGAGAAGGTAACCACATACACCACAAACCCAGTCCCACATAGACCTGCCACAACTGTAAACCAAACACATAAACACAGACAAATATTCCCGGAGGCCTTAATTACAAACACACCACACCAACAGAAGCCTCCAAAGCAGATCACAAGCAACCACAACCTTCAAACATAGCACATGCAACGAATAGTACGCAAAGCTGGTGTGCCAACAGTCACAGGCCAGAAGGAGAAACAACATGCCTGATACAGTTGTAATAGGTGTCTGTATAGGCAGACACACTGCTGTCCCACTCACCAGACTGAACAAGGGAAAGGGTAGAGTAAGCTGCCATAGGCTGCCACAAAATGCCACATAACACAAGTATGCAGGTCACCCCAAAGCAAGCAGAAATATGATGTACTCAATGTCCATGCTGGTGTGAATTACCTGAGATATACCTCCCTGGTCAACATGAAAAGAGACATGGATGGTCCCACTGAGGATGTACCCCAGGCCGGTATGACACTGGCTGTGTGCAGCATCCAACCCTCACCAAGAATGATGCCACAGTTCAAACACAGAATGTTCATGTTTAACAGCTGGCACAGTTACAGCTGTCAGTCCAAGAGGGTCTAATGTCTGTCTGCTTGAGATGTCAAGCATGACAAGCCATGCTGCTGTTCTGGGGATGGCTTGCACCTGTTACCCATGTGCGTCTGGATACTGGATAAGGCCTTTGCCGCCTCCATAGAGCCATATGTAGGCAAGGCCAAAAAGACTACCCACCACCCTAGAAAACATAAGTGGTAGGAAACATAAGGGTAATGCTGACCAATGCCAGATGTGTAAACTGCAATATGCATGCCCCTGAGGCACTTCCCATTATGGAGAACATCGATGTCTGTGCAGTGACAGAAGCCTGCTGCAAGCCTAGTGATAGCACACCAGCACTACTAGGTTATACCACATATCATGTGTTATGGCCCCAACACCTGCACCAAAACATCAAAGGAGGGGGAGTATCCATATGCAGCACAGACACCCATATGGCCAGGTAACTGACAATGCACAAAGCAGCGGAGACCACCCATGTGCACCTAACTGTAGTCAAAACTGCTGTACAGTCTGTAGCATGCGACAGACCAAACTCTCACACACAAAAACTCCACCCAGACATCCTGAAGACACTGGACAGTATGAATGTCCCACCAAATACCAGACAAGGTACACACAAATTGCCACATAGGTGGCAAACCATTATGTATGCAAGGAGTAATCAGGGACCTAGGGACACAGATCGACAGTAATCTGTCATGTGACACTCACAATGCCAATGGGGCTAGGAAGATTGTCGATATTGGACATCGTATCATGAAAGGATTCACATCTACATCAACAGAGGTCACTGTGCCACTGTACTGTTCCCTTATCAGACCCATAATCTAGTACAATGACTCATATGGGATGTACCGTATGTGACACCTACAGCGGTTCGGAAGACCTCATAGTTACCCCACCAACAGGATAAAGGGTGTGAAATATATGTCATATGATGCCTGGCTGTAGACACCACAGCTGAATGCAGTCACAGACTGCCTACACAGAGGCATTGTATGTCTGTTGTACAAGGCCATGTCTGACACAGGAGTAATGGACATGCCCCACCACAGGAAATCAAAGCCATTGGAGCTGTGAGAGTGACAGATGTCAGCCTCAACACATAATGAAATAAGATGTGCTGGAAGGACAGATACATAACCCAGAGGCTCCCCACACCCAGAAACAGGATCCCAATCCATGTTAGGCAGAGCCCCTCACTGACACCCCTCAACAGGAATATTGCCAAGTGGATGGATGATTGTACATGTATACTGGGGGTCCTCACTGTGTCACGACCAGACAGAGGCACAGTGAAGAAATTCATAAATGGCCATAATAGAACATAGCAAGGGGTGGCGAAAGACACACACTCTGGCTAGGCTTACTAATGGCCTAGGGTGTATAGCCTAGTATGAACCCATGAACCTATGAAGATACAAAACGTACAGGACACTAAGGATAATCAGAAAGCTTACCCAACTGATGGTAGGAACCATGCTGGGCATCCACAGATATGCTCCAAATCACACAGATATTACAAACAACATACCAAACACACACACATATTGCTAACATACAACCTGTCAGTGCAAACACCCCCCCCCAGAGTGCAAAATACCTATCCCAGCAGACTGATGGTCCCCTGACATTGCAGATGCTGAGGTAACAGCCATCATCTGCAAAGCAGAACACACAGCAGCAAAGGTATGTGATGGTGTCCTGTGCTGAGGCCAACATGGACTCCAAGAATAATGGAATGCCAAATCACACTACTGCCCAATGTCAGCCTTACCACAGGATATGTACCCAAAGAGCAGTGTACAACAATAGTGGTCCATCACAACAAAGGTGTTGCCTGAATGGATACTGCAAACTACCACCCCAGGATCCTGACAAGCTTGTTCTGCACAGCTATGGAAAGGATCAGTATGTACAGCAGACAGAAGGCTATTGTGGACCTACTGATACTGGACCCTACACAGTGTGGCTGTCGTAACTGCAGATCCTGCCCCTAAACCTGTTTGACCCATTTGAAGCAGTCATTAAGTTCATTGATGAGGGCAATGTGGTCCACACAGAGTAGCTGGACCATGCACATGCTTCTAGACAATACCGTACGAGTTCAGTATGGATATGTTCACCAGCTTAAATATATACCCCTATGTCAGTAGAGGGGTTGCAAACCAGACCAAAGACAGAACTGACATGGTCAGACATGCCGCATCCATGTCAGACTACAAAGCAGATATGAGTGGCATCCCACAAGGCCTGGTCTTGCCCCCCCCCGTTCTGTAAATATGTCCCATAGGTATAGGCCAACATGGAAGGACTGTGACTGAACATGTATGCAGAGGAGTGCAAACAGCCCACCATATCTGACCCCCAGCTGACACAAGCAACCCACAAAAGGGCCACCTACAAACAGACAACTGGAGCCATAGCCATGTCAGCAAGCTAATTGCAGAACTGTGTATAGACAACCACAGTGGATATACAGTAAGTGCCCAGAAATTACCACACAGGTGTTAACCCATGACGTACCTAACATGTAATGTGAGACCTGGGTACAAAAGGTGATAGATATCCTGCACTGGACAAACATGTGGCTGTAGTGTTCGCAGAAACATATACTATATACCCACCCAAACATGAAGGTTGGCAGATGTAGATAAGGGGAACTCACTGTGGCTCTGCAGGCATCCTCCATCAGCATCACAATTGACTACAATAGCCCCTGTGGGATATACCGCAGCAGACACCTCCATCAACTGTAAAGTCCACAACAGTACCCCACCAGGAGTAGCAAAGAGCATGAATAGATGCCATGTGTTGCCTGAGTAAACAAACTGCAGCCCCACACACCACCATACTGCCCAGCTACAGGCAAGCTGTGCCTGATGTATGAAGCCATGTCCAACCTGGAATGAATGAACATGTTGCACCTTGTACAATCTGGATGGCAGTGAGCTATGCACATGAGAGACCTGAACCCCAGCACTGACATACATAGGACAAGCTGTACAGAATGATCCATAACACAGAAGGCACCCCCACTCTTCAGTAAACTCCTGGTACAGGTCAGCCAGAGAGTCACATATCGACACCCCTCAAGAGGAATCCTGATGAGTGGATGGGAGATGGTAGGCTAACCCTGGGTATCATTGTTATGTCAGAGGTAGGCAGAGGCACAGTATACTAACCATGACATATGTCATGGCAAACTCCAGTTACAATGTGTGTTGAAGGACCAACACACCCTGTGGCTAGCATCAGAAATGGCCTAGGGAACATTGCTAGTGTTTGTCAATGTCCATCCATGTTTTGGAATACACTAGCAATGTTGGACGAGCCTGGTGTAGGTAGTCCATATCTGAACATAATGCAACATGGTCATATGTCCACAACTGGAACCTACACAGTCTGTTGTGCTCACTATGAAGATGTCAAGCAGTCAAAGGACTAAAGCCCAGGATACTATTCACCACAGTGAAAGTACTGAACCAGTACACTATACGGTACTACAGTGTTAGGTCATTATGAAAGTATGTTGAGAACTGTCTGCAAAGTATCCCATGCAATCCCTGCAGGCACAGTATAATATAATCCCTGTTGTGGCAGACACGAAGCAGTTGGCCAGTTAGTACACAACATGACACCCAACACACAACCATAAACGTGAGATATTGTTGAAGTTCACACACACCCAAATATGTGGTGGACTTCAGAGTGCAACATATGGAAAGCTCACACTGGGCATGCTCGCACACTTGGATAAATGAGGCATATGTCAGACAACATGCCATGGAAAGGCTGAACTGGGCATGCTCACACACTTAGGCCATATCTCCGTTTAGCAGTTGGCCACACATATCTGGTATTTGTACGTGTCAGTCCAGGAACCAACCACAACACAGCAATCTGCCCAGTGCACACAGTAAATGACTACAGAGACATAAGTGATATAGTGGATCGCCGTCATATGCAAACATCTTCCACAGATACACAAGTTGGTCATAGGAACAGGGAATGCTATGGCAATAAAGACCTGCAAACAGTAGAACAGCACAACAAATATTGTGCATCCAACAATTGAACATATGGGTGTAGAGGTCAATATTAGGCTTGTAGCCCTAGGGAATGACAGCTCAGCCAGAGTTTGCTTGGCATCTGCATCCCCAGGACAGTAGGCTACTGTGCCACTGTAAAGTAGGTCACAGAAGGCAACATATGAGGCTAGTGAGCTGTGTCTCTGTCAAGCAGGGGCACCGTGGAGGTCCCAGGGATTGAATGTGCTAAGCCACAGCCATGTTGTCGGTGTGTGCTTCGAGAGGGTTGCTGAGGATCTCTGACAGTAGGTGTCCGTCAATAACAGACTGAGGGGAGCCCTATCTGCATTCTCTGGACGATTTCACTGTCAACACTGTGTTGTAATGATTATGTGTGAATGAAGTGCCGTGCCGGAACTGTTCACAGATGTCCTCCCTCTGTGGGCTACAGCTCTGCAATGTATTAGCTCACTCTGTCTGTTATACGGCGCATATATGGCTGGTGTACAGCTGACAGGTGTCTTGTTGTGGAGCAGTCATGGGTATATGTGGGATAGCATGATCAATGCAAACTGTACACATGCTCATAGAATGCAATTGTCAAGGATTATGCTGAGTGGCCAGTATAGTCCCCCAGCATGGGTCCTCTGAAGTCGTCCACCCCAGTCTTCACAAGTGTAGAGTCTGCTTGTGCTAAATACAGTTTGTGTGCAATGACAACCTTGCCTGGGGGTGGAGATTGGATATGGATGTCCAGAGAAAGGTGGGTATGGTCAGATATCAACAATGGTGGTCTACCTCTGGTGTGGAACAGTGAGTACCCACGTTGCAGATGGACAGGTGCAATATGTATTCCCCCATGTGGCTGTGGTGTGTGGTTCTGCCATAGCACATGGACCCACTAATTGTAGTGGCTGTAGGGTAAAGTGGTAGAGGCCTGAGTAGTTCTCACACACAATATGCCTGTACCTGATGGTAACAACTGGAATGGTGTATGTGAACACTTGCATATGCCGGCACTGTTCCCAGGGAAGCTAAGTGTGTGTCCTGGATGTGGGTGTGGTGTTCTGGACTGGTTGTGTTGTGTGTTACAGGTCCTGTGGTCACAAAGCATGGTATAGAACATAACCTGCCAGTGCAATGTGCATATTTGACCCTGACGTAGGTGGCTGCAAATGCATATATATGCTATCCCCCACCTGACAGGTAGTACTACATGTACATACCTCTGTAGAAATAAAGATGTCAGCACCCTATAAATACTGCAGGTGCAGAGCAGCTGCCCAATAATTCGGGTAGTGCGCTCTGCTAATGTGTCTCCCTCAAGTGTACTAATATAGTTAGGTAGGGGTTTGAATCCTGCAAATGCTCAGTGTGTGGGTGTGTGAGTGGGGTTTGTGTGTGTGAAAGGCTGTGAGAGGGAAATGTCCCTTTTGGCAACTGGGAAAACACACTACAGGATGCACATTCCCCTTTCTAAACACTGATGATGTCAGCACCCTATAAGTACAGCAGGAGAAAGGAAACCTCCCAATAATCCGAATAGCACGCTCCGCTAATGCGTCTGTCTCAAGTGTAGTAACATAGTCAGGTAGGGGTTTGAATCCTGTACTTGCTCAGTGTGTGTGGAGAGTGTTAGTGTGTGTTAAAGACTGTATGAAAGAAGTATCCTTTTTGCCAACTAGGAGAACACACTACAGGATGCACATTCCCCTTTCTAAACACTGATGATATCAGCACCCTATAAGTATAGCAGGAGAAGAGAAGTCTCCCAGTAATGCGAGTAGCACACTCCACTAATGCATCTGACTTGAGTGTCGTAACTTAGTTAGGTAGTGGTTTGAATCCTGCAAGTGTGTGTGTTTGGATGAGGGGTGTTAGTGTGCGTGCATTTTTTGTGTGAGGGAAATGTCCCTTTTGGCCACTGGGAGAACACACTACAGGATGCACATTCCCCTTTCTAAACACAGATGATGTCAGCACCCTATAAGTATAGCAGGAGAAAAGCAGCCTCCCAATAATGCGAATAGCGCACTCAGCTAGTGCGTCTGATTCGAGTATCATAACATAGTTAGGTAGTGGTTTGAATCCTGTTTGTGTTTGGATAAGGGGGGTTAGTGTGCGTGCAATTTTGTGTGAGGGAGATGTCCCTTTTGGCAACTGGGAGAACACACTACAGGATGCACATTCCCCTTTCTAAACACAGATGATGTCAGCACCCTATAAGTACAGCAGGAGAAAGGAAGCCTGTCAGTAACATGAATAGTGCACTCCGCTAATGCGTCCGTCTCGAGTGTCTGAACATACCTAGGTAGGCGTTTGAATCCTGCAAATGCTCAGTGTGTGTGGAGGGGGTTAGGGTGTGTTCAAGACTGTATGAAAGAAGTATTCCTTTTGCCAACTAGGAGAACACGCTACAGGATGCACATTCCCCTTTCTAAACACTGATGATGTCAGCACCCTATAAGTACAGCAGGAGAAGAAAAGCCTCCCAGTAATGTAAATAGTGCACTCTGCTAATGCTTCTGAGTCGAGTGTCATAAAATAGCTAAGTAGTTGTTTGAATCCAGCATGTGTGTTTGTTTGGATGAAGGGGATTAGTGTGCGTGCAATTTTGTGTGAGGGAAATGTCCCTTTTGGCAACTGGGAGAACACACTACAGGATGCACATTCCCCTTTCTAAACACAGATGATGTCAGCACCCTATAAATACAGCAGGAGAAGAGAAGCCTCCCAGTAATGCGAATAGTGCACTCCGCTAATGTGTGCGACTCAAGTGTCAGGACATAGGTAAGGGTTTGAATCCTGCAAATGCTCAGTGTTTGTGGAGGGGGCTAGTGTGTGTGCAAGTCTGTGTGATGAAAATATCTCTTTTGGCAACTAGGAGAACACACAACAGGAAGCACATTCCCCTTTCTAAACACTGATGATGTCAGCACCCTATAAGTACAGCAGGAGAAGGGAAACCTCCCAGTAATTCGAATAGTGTACTCCACTAATGCGTCTCTCCCAAGTGTCATAATATAGTTATGTAGGAGTTTGAAACCTGTAAATGGCATGTGTGTGTGTTTATATGTGGGGACTCTGTGTGTGTGCAATTCTGTATGAAAAACATGTGATTTTTTGAAATCAGGGGATCACACTACATGATGCACATTACCCTTTCCAAACAGTGATGATGACAGCATCCTATACATACAGCTGGAGAAGAGATATCTGCCAGTACTCAGAATAGCGCGACCTGCTACAGCGTCACTCTCAAGTGCCATAACAGATTTAGGTAGGGGTTTGAAACCTGCAAGTGTGTTTGGATGTGGAGAGCTAGTGTGTGTGCGTTTCCGTATGAAAAACATGTTAGTTTTGGCAATCAGAAAATCACACTACCTGATGCACATTACCCTTTCAAATTACTGATGATGTTAGCACCCTATAAGTACAGCCAGAGAAGAGGCGCTATCTAGTAATCTGAATAATGCGCTTTGCTAATGCATCCTATCTAGTAATCTGAATAATGCGCTTTGCTAATGCATCTCTCTCACATGTCGTGACTTAGTTAGGTAGGGGTATGAATCCTCCAAATGGCAAGTGTGTGTGGGGGTAGTAGTGTGTGTAAATGCAAGTGTGAGAGAACAGGTTCCTTTTGGCAAATACTACAATACACCAGATGCTGCATATTCCCCCAGTAAACACAGGGGATGTCACCACACTATCAGCACAGCCAAACAGGGCTAGTTGGCTAGTAATGCCAATAGTGCGCTCTGCTACTGTGTCTATTACCATTGTCAGAGTACAGATAGGTATGTTTTGGTAACCCACAACTGCCACGTGTGGTTGTGTCACACATTATGACCTTGTGTGGGTCTTTGTACATAACAATGCATGCCATTGCCTAAACCAGCAATGGTATTGCACACATGATGTATGTGTGTGACACATACACATAAATACCTGTGACTTGCAGTAGTTACCATGTCTGACACATGCCTCGAGTGGATAAATGGTATTTGCAATGTATACCAATATGACTGTGTCTTACTGTGCAGGGGCCGCACATGGTATGTGTCTATACAGTGTGGGTGTATATGGTAAAATACCTAAAGCAGGGGATACACATCTGGCCTGGGCCATAGAGTGTACATGTAGTCGATGTACAGGTGCTGCATGTTCCCACCTGTTGTGGTAGTGATAACATGTAATTCCACTGCAATTCAGTAACCACATGCTGTGATCCCTTCAACTAGTGTGTTGTAGCTACAGTAATGCTCATGCACAATGTTTGGCCGGATGCAGTCCAGCCATATAAAGACAGTTCTTGAGACTGTCATATTGCCAGGGTTGTTATGGAGGATAGGTGGTCTTCCTGTGTATGGGAGGGTTGTGTGCACCAGGCTATGAACCAGATGGCAGTCTGACACACTGTTAGCTGCACATGATTAGGCCCTGATGCTTTGTGCTGTGCCAACAACCTGGAGGTGTGTGTATCTGTGGTGCCTTGGGATACCACCCCCCTGTCCATGTGTGTTACATGTGTAGGGGATGACAGGCATGGTATGGGGCATAACCTGTCATTGATGGGTAACACCTCTGAGCCATGAATCAGGACTCTGGTACTGCACAGACATTGCAGTTCACCGTGCTGAGGACAGTGTCCGGTGCATGCATCTTGCGGTGTACACTGCTGTTGTTGTGTAGCAGCACTGTTAGTGTCCTAACCTGTGTGATATCCACGGAGGTGGCTATGTAAACCGTGTCCTGCAGCATAAGGCAGTATGTGTGTATCAAGGAGCTTTGCCAATATACATCGGGCCATGGGTGTCACGTGCAAGATGACCCTTGCACATCATTGTGGCTTCCCTAGCATGTATGCACACATTGACAGCCAGCGGATACCCTATGAATGACATTGGAGACTGAGCATAATGTAGACATACAACACCCTTCCCACATATAGTGGTAGCATACCTGGTGAGGGTATGCTGGCAACCAAGATCAGGCTCATACTGGCCTGTGCCACATGCTGAGAGATCCATTCTATGTTCCCTATCATGTAGTCCAGGGAGGTTTGTCTCAGGTCAGCCATACTGGCATGGTCAATGAGTGAGTCATATGTGTCCATGCCTCTGACTGACCTGTAGGCATGTGTTCTGTGGTGGACCATAGTGCCCCTGAGGCATATCACTGTGACCTTCACCAGATACAGCGTGTTGAGCGGGACCCCAGTGTAGCACCCAAGACAGGTACCTGACACGTCTGTAGCAGGTTTGTTGTGTAGCCATACAGGCTGTGAGTGTGTGGCACATGGGATGTGTGTGCCATGTGTGGCATGTGCTCTGTTCCGACAGAACATATGCCTGTGTGCCAGCTGCGGAGGTGTGTGATGCTCAGGCAGGATGCTATTCTGAGTCCCCACGTATGCCCCAGTGTGTTCAGCATGCTGTCAGTGCGTGTCAGTGTCTGACTTGTATCTTAGTCATTGTAATATTTTTTATTTATTTATTTATTTATCTTACATTTGTTGACCGGGATAGTCCGACTGGATGCATGTCCATTTTCAGCGGAGGCCCGGGGAGAAAAGCTCCAAGGGTAAGCAGATACAGCATTACATAATACCAGCATTACATATTACAAACAGATTATTTACAGAGATTACATAAGTAAGCAAGTTAAACATGTTCCACAGGTTAAAGTTAGTCCTGAGCACAAGTCAGGATTGAATTAAATTACACAGTAAACTGGTTAACAGATTTTACACATTCGAGTTAGCCAGGCTTGATACATTGACATAGCCAGTTAAGTGACAAATGTTGTTTGAGTCTAGTGTTAAATTGACCTAAGTAGGAAAGTAAGGTAATATCAGCTGGAAGTGAGTTCCAGGATCTACTTACAGAGTTTGCAAAGAGAGAATCACCGGCTGTGTTATTACTTTTGCTAGTCTGAATTAATAGTTTGTTAGAGGATCGAAGCGGTCTAGGATTGTTATAGGGGGTGATAATATTTGAAGTGCAGGAGTATTGTCCCGATTATAGAGGATTTTATAGGCCATAATCAGTTGGTTATACTGTATTAGGCTAGGTAGTTCAAGTCAACCAAGCTGATTTAGATTGATGCAATGATGTGTCCTAAAAGGCAGCCCAGTGGCAAACCTGGCAATGTAGTTGTAGCAAATTGAGTGTTTGTTAAGGACAGTCTTGTTCATATTCGAGAGTAGAGGGGATGCATACAGAAGGGTTGAAAGAAGGTGTGAGCGAGCTATGGCAATTTTAGCTGGAGGGGTTAGGAAGGCTTTTATTCTGTAAAGTGACCCTAGTTTTTTATTGATGGTTTTGATAGTTTGGTTAACATGTAGGTCACATTTGAGATTATTGTCTATGATGGCACCTAATAGTTTAGTAGATGGGTCAGGGGAGATTATTGTGCCATCATTTGATTTTATGGTAAAGGTGAAAGCGGTAGACCTACGTGTTGGTGAAATAACAGCAGTTTAGTATTTTTGGGATTTAGGATCAGACGATGTTCAGAAAGCCAGTTTTCTATTGTATTAAAGGTGGTCTGGGTAGCTGACCATAACTCTACTGGAGATGTGGCTGAGCAAATCAGAGTATAGTCATCAGCATATTGGATACAGCTGAGTTTTGGGATGACAGTATAAAGGTCGTTAATGAAGATGGAGAACAGCAAGGGCCCTAGTATAGAGCCTTGTGGTACTCTGAGGGTGTTAGGTAGAAGGTTAGAGAGTATGTTCTGCCAGAGGCCAGCCTGCTGTCGACCATGCAGGTAGGATTGAAACCATTGGAAGGCTCCAGTATCTAGACAGAATGTTTGCAGGGTGTGGATTACAAGTTGGTGATCAACCATATTGTATGCCTTGGAAAGATCCAAAAAGAGGGCTGTGGATATATAATTATTGTTGCAAGTATGGTTTATGGTGTTAGTAAAGGCTAGGTGGCCTGAAGTAGTGCTGTGATGAGGACGGAAGCCATGCTGAGTGTCTGCCATAAGGCGATTTTGGATTAGGTGGTGCATGAATTGTCTATGAATAAAGTTTCCATAATCTTTGCAAGTGGAGAGAGTCTAGCTATTGGCCTATAATTGGAGAATTCAGTAGAGCTGCCTCCTTTGTGAAGTGGGATTACATAGGATATTTTCCAGATGGTGGGAAATTTAGCTTCTACCATGGTTCATTTGATTAGTTTTGAGATGGGGTAAGCAATAGCATCAGCTGATTTGTGTAGGTACTCGGCAGGGAGTTGATCAGCAGAAAGTGTAGTGGGTTTTACTTTTTCAATCAAGGTACGGATAAGTGAAGTGGCGACTGGTTGGAAGCTGAACGCAAGTAGGTTTCTAGGGGTGCTACTTTCAGGACCAGGGGAGCTAGGAGGTAGATGGCTAGCTAGGGCTTGAAATGTCTCAGTAAAGAATTGGTCAAAACTATCAGAAACATCTTCAGGGGTTTTATCAATAGTAGCAGTAGGGATTGGGGTTGAAGTTTGTACAGGATGTAGTATATATGACATGCCACCTGACAGGGTATGGCATTACTGGATTCAGAGAGCTCAGTCTCCAGATTGGCTGTGTGGTGGCATCCCACACATGTGTTGTACGTTCCTGGCCAAGGGTGATGGCTGACTGCATACATGTGGCAGCTGTGACATTGCCACATGACTCACATAAACCACAACTGGACCATAGAGGTGATTCACAGGTTACCTTTGCACATGCTACCCTAGTAGTGTGATAGCCATGGTGAGTACCAACACATAGGGCCAATGGGGAACAACATACTGAAGGTGTGTATGTGTGGGTGTACTGCTACTGTTTCATAGCACTGGCATATATGACTGCACACATGGGTAAATGCCAGGTAAGACATGTGCAATGTGTCACAGGCAGCGTACATGCGTACAGGACAGACAGTGACGTTCTGTCATGTGTAAAGTTGACATACATATTGTATGCTATGCAGATGTCACTAGGAGTCTACAGAAGCACTGTAACTCTGCATTGCAGGTGTAAGCAGTGTTCCAGGGAACCCCAAGCGAACATGCATGCAAACAAAGCTACAGTAAGCAGGGCTGGAAGTAGTGCATTGTACAACAAAGAAGGGGTAACAATAACAGTAAGTAACAATGCAAATATGTAGGCACTATCAACATGTACCCAGGAATACACAGCGCAGATGCCCATGGTAAAACCGATATTATGTCATAGTTAATTGTGATTTGGATTACATTGGTACTGCACACATATCTACATGCGCAAACATCCACATTGCATAGTCGTTGTGGGAAACTTGACACCATTACTGTACATGTCCACCATTGCATATCACTACTTGCGTTAGCTTCCCCCCTGTGCTACCCATGTATGCTGCTATCTGTTGACATCCTTACCACTGGCATGCAATAATGTGCAGCTGTTACACTTTGGTATGTACTATGGGTGCAGATAACAATTCAGGACATTCATACAGTTACTGCATCAGGCATGCTGGGATATACACACAGTCATAGCAGCACACTGTACTGTTACCAACATGATACTACTAATACACTTCTATGCAGTCACCCTGTGCATCAGCAACATGTTTACCTGTTCCCGCAATTATGTTGGAGATTGCAGGAGGTGGCACAGTGTCATCATATGCACAGGGTGTGAATTAGGTATGCCTGAGTCAGCCACTGATACCACCAATTGACATGTGTGTGTATGTGTGTTGGTGAGGGGCAGCAGTACAGGGTGGGGCAGTGTTGGTGCAGTGTGTGCATGTACGTGGTCGCCCTAGGTGTTAACAGTTTGCATGTGTGTATGCACGCACACAGTTCCACCTCATGGCTGCCATACACAGGGGTTTGTGGACAGCACAGACTGCACCTGGCAGGTCATACAGATCAGTGTCTGTGGGCACGGACACGGTACCTGTGCCTGGCAGGGGTGCTACGGACCATATCCAGTACTAAGCCATACTGGGTACTGTCATCAGAAGCGGGAGTGTGTTGACTGGACACAGACCCCAGTTGGGACTGTCCAGAGCCACGTGCATGTGGTCTCCTGGGGCGTTCCAATGACAGCACAGACCCAGCATTGCTGGGGCTGCTGCTGGCACTATGGGGGCGTGTGTGGGCCTGTTGTCATCCACGCCGACTGCCAGCTGCTGCTGGCATACGGCCACGTCGACACCGCAAACGCCCACCATTGCCCTGGCTCATGGGCATTTGGTTGTGGAACTCCTGTAATATGTCCCCACAACGTCTGTCTATGACATCGGTGAAATTACGGATAGCATCCGCGATGTCACGCATACTGTCAGTCATGGCTGTGCGACATGCTCTCAGCTCCCTCAGACCCTGTCTGGTGTACCTTTCCATACGTGACTGTGCCTGCATGACAGTCCAAAACATAGCTGAGGTTGACAGACCTCTTTGAGCACGTCTGCCAGAGGCAGTACGCCCATGGATGCTCCCACAAGAACCCATGGGCAACTGTCTGTGTGGTACCATCGCAGGACCCTGCCCATGGCTGCTGTGTGGGGATGCATGTGCCACAGGTACCACATTACCCTGGTCAATGCCCACTGTATCCTGTCCATCACCTAGGGACAATGGTGACAAAGGATGTACTGGCAGGATGACTGTGCGCAATGATGGGGTTGACAGCTGTGTACTATCAATTGGCTGACCAATGGCAGACCCTGACACACCTTCCTGTACCATTACACAAATATCATCATTACCAGTACCTGTGGCACCAGATTCAGGTTCCCTGCTGCAGGAAACCAGAGCAACACCAGAACCTGTGGGAGGAAGACAGGAAACACAGTTTACAGTCTCCAGACATTGTTACCAGTGATGCACTTATGCACACATGCACACATGGACACATGCACACATGCACACATGCACACAGGCACACATGCACACATGGACACAGGCACACATGCAGACATGCACACTTGGACACATGCACACAGGCACACAGGCACACATGCACACAGGCACACATGCACACAGGCACACATGCAGACATGCACACGTGGACACATGCACACATGGACACATGCACACATGCACACATGCACAGGTGGACACATGCACACATGGATACATGCACACATGCACACATGCACACGTGGTCACATGCACACATGGACACATGCACACATGCACAAGTGGTCATGTGTACACATGCACACATGCACATGTGGACACAGGCACACATGCACATATGCACACATGCACATGTGGACACAGGCACACATGCACACATGTACACGTGGACACAGGCACACCTGCACACATGCACACATGCACACATGGGCACAAGCACACCTGCACACATGCACACATGCACACCCTGCAGTATACACACAGAGCACTACTGAGCTACACTAGTGTTACTAGCACTATCAGGACTATTATAGGTATTGTTAAACACACTCACCAGCATGGATGGCCTGCCTTGCTGTAACCCCGGAGGGACCTGCAGAAATGATGAGATTAATGTCAGTGGGCACGGCTGTGCCATTGATATTGCATATGATACAGTGCAGTAGTACACCAGTTGCCTTTCACACGTCAGCTGCTGATATTGCCAGTATCACATATGCACAATTACATACTATGATGACAGATACATACCACGGACACACCTTTCACATGCATAAACTAACAGTGTACAGAACATTCAAGTGTACATATGGCATATTACCTTCATGCTCCATGTCGTGCTGCTGTGTGGATCCAGCCTCCATCATGATGCAGGTGTATTGCTGTTGCTGTTCCGGGGCTGGATCCACAACACTTAGGAGTAGCCCGTCCAGTCTGGTGAGGGGGGGATGTGTGGCCACCCCACCTCCTGTGGCAACCTGTTGGCTGTGGATATCTGATGCACGCTGATGGACACTTCTGATTAAATCACTGCAGTGATGTTGTACCTGCTCATATGTCCTATTATGCGTGCCAATATCATTTATGCTACGGACAAGGTCTTGCCACAGTGCAGCCCTCTCCTGCTGATTCTGACTGGTGCGGGAAAACAGGATGTCATACTCCCGCACCAGGCTCTGGTGTATCTCCTCATCTTCCGCTGCAGAGTAGGTGGGATTACGCTGACGCGCCATCTCCCTGGAAGAGAACACAAACAGGATATCAGCAGACTATGTCAGCAATATATGGCACACATACTATACATGATACTCATGTGTAGTGATATACTACTACTCCCATATGTTGCATGTGTGTGTGTGTGTTGTGGTGGATACACAGGTACATGGCCAGATATCAGTGCTCAGCCAACACCTGTGCAACAATACCTGCCACATTCCACACAACATAGTAGCATGCCCCATCGGTCAGCACACACTGACAGGTCCAATGCACAACCTCACTCTGGGGGTTCATCCCAAGGTACTGTATGTGGGATGCCATCCACTAGTGTGATGTGGACACAAGTTACTCGGCCTGGATATACATATCCCACCACCACCACCAGCACAGTAGACTACTTTGATATGTATGTGATTGGACAGTTATTCACTTGTTAGGACTGAGATGGTATCCATGCAGCACACTGGGCTGATGGAAGCCACAACCCACACTGCTGACCCCTTTGCAAATGCTTACCATGGACATGCCACAGATTGCATGGAACTTGCACACACATTTCTAAACCAGACCCTATGCACAAAGGTTAGGCATCCTGTCCGGTGGTCCCCAGACAGAGGCAGATTGTATAACAATAGCAGGAGGCTACTGCAGGACAGAGCAGATTCACATTAAGGGAAGGCATCTGTGGTCAGCACTGGTACTACGCTACGGTCCCTCATAACAATGGCCATGGCCTACTCTGGGAGGGAAATGGCCACAAACACTATGGATAACCACAAGGCCTTCTTCAGTTATGTTACACATATGGACCAAATGCCTCAGATATGCTCTGTGTTAATACACACCTACTTAACATTCACCAAACACACAGATATTGGCAACATTCTTGCAGACGGGTTCAGTGCACATATCCCCCCTCCTTCTCCCCCACCAGTTGAAATAGTTATCACAGCTGTATGTAACCTCCCTATCATCTCACATGTCCAGGTGAGGACCGCCCTCAGCAAAGCAGAACACACAGCATCACTGTGACCTCATGGTATCCCTGGATGTGTGCTACCTGCACTCCAAAAGGACATACAACCGCATATAACACTGATAATTTATCTTGGCCGTACTACAGAATATGTACCTGGACAGTGGCATACAGCAACAGTGGTCCCACACCACTAAGGAGGCACCTCGACTGACCCTGGGAACTACCACATCATATGCATAACTGGCCTGGTCTGCTAAGCTATGGAATTATGCAGTATGGGATGCATATGCAGTGATATCAGGTACCTGCAGACACTTGTTCCCAGCCAGCGTGCCTTTGTGATGGGCTGATCCTGCCTTTTGAACCTGGCTGACCTTTTAAAGCTGTCACTACAGCCATTGCTGAGGGAACGCACAGACAACTGCTGCCAGGATCATGGCCTAACACTGACTGACATGTAATGTATAGTCATCCCCTTTTGGTGGAACTACGTACACACAACATATCACATGGACATACCTATAGATACAGACCTATGACACATTTGGAGGGTTCACAGTATGCATACTATTAACCTGCTACTTTGCATTACCTGTGTTTGTTGCAGCTGGTTGCGTTACCACTGCTTCTCATTCCTGCTGCTACTGTCACTGCTGACAGCTTAGAGTCACAGTGTGTAGCGTTTTTTTTTTCTCTCTCTGTCTCGGTTTGTCTCTCTCCCTCTGTCTGCTCCCAGATAGTGCAATGAATGTATTGCATGTGTGGAGTGTTAGTACAGGATGCTTTTGTAGGTATCTGCATAGGTCCATGTGATGGCCTCTGCACCAATTGTAAGCCAGCATTTGCTAATTGCATACAGCCAGTTGTGTACTGATTGCAGTTCTCACTGTGATTTCAGGACAGTGCTATAAAAGGGTATGTGAGATAGGCGTTGCCCTTTCAGATTGTAAGGGTGGGGACCATGCTGGTATGCTCTGGACACTGTTCTGTGAGTGTAAAGGTTAGTATCTCTCTCATGATTCAGGCTGTGTTGTAGATTCACATTTCTCCATTCCTCTCTCCTGTTCCCTGTATTAAGTGTGTATGCACAATGACTCCTACAACTATATATAGATATTTATATATATATATATATATATATATATATATATATATATATATATATATATATATATATATATATATATATATATATATATATATATGTACATATACATACATTTATATATGTACATTAACAGACATTATTACCTACAAGCTACCAACTAGCATGGCTGTTTCTGTTCACACACTACTATTGTGGGAATCCAGTAGTTTTGACAGTAATTCTACACGACATGCTTTGGGTACTATACATCCTATATTCCCTTTACATTCATCCCTACTATTACATGTTATATTTATTTTAGCACAATGTTCTTGTATAAGAGTCATGGCTTAGTGGTAGGTCATACAGACTACTGTTTCCAAGGTCCTGGGTTCGGGACTGACAGTGGGATTTTATTTTGCTTTTGAACTGAGTACAGGACCTGTCAATCAAAGTGACTAAAGCACTTTTAAGCAGTTTTAACCGGGTTAGCGCTGGTTTGCGCGGAGCTCACGCATGCACACTGGCGGTTAGCTCCGCGCAAACACGCGCATACCCACTTACAACCGCTTAACAGTGCTTACTCTGGCGCACACCCGCGCTATTTTCTTTGAAAGAAATGAAAATGGGGAGACAGGAAAGTGATGAAAAAGGGGTCACAAAGAGGGTAAGACAGTAGGGAAACAAGCTTGGGATTTGCAGGAGGGATGTAGGTAAGGCCCATAGATGCCCATTTCTTCATCAGCAACAGCTGTGCATATGTATGTAATTTGGTGTGACAATTGAAACCTTCTACCCCTGAGAGAGGTGTCAGGACAACAATAATACTTGTTGTACAGCCAATTGTAATTGATAGTTTCCATGTCCAGAAGACATGTGTGCGGAATGGGCAGCTATGTATGGGGCGTAATTTTTTTGTGGGTACAGAGTGCCCTTGTTTTTTTTTTTTTTCAGGTGAGAGTGGTATGTCAGGTGAAGGAAGTCGGTACAGCTGGGGAGGTAGGTTGGGTAGGTAAACAGACAAGACAAACAAGACACATACAGGGGCGGTGTATGACACATGTGGGGGGGTTACACAGTTGACGGGGATGGAGGTTTGGATATCCAGAGCCCATGAGCCCACAGATGGCAACAGTGGAACTGATATCCCCACCCATAGGCAGTTGCCACTGTTCCTTCACTGCCCAGGACGGGGCTGTGCTGGGGGCTGTGTAGGCCGGGCAACAGGCATGCCCGTAAGTTGTGCCACCCATGCCTCAAGCTGGCGTATGGGCTCGAGAACAGAGTCCCGAATCTCCCTACGCACCACAGTCCGGATGCTATGGAGGGTGAGTGGTGGTTCTCCTCTGGCCACACTTACAGAGGGGGGGCGAGCCCCATCCCCTGCAGCGCTTCCACCCACAGGTGGCACAGGAACACCAGACGAGGGTCCCGACTGGGCACTAGTGCCAGGTGCACTTGCCAGCTGAGGTGGGAGAGGTGGGTCCACTGGAACACACCTTCCCTGTCATCCTATGTTTTGCATTATGTCATGACATTTTGGGTTAGTGACATATAATACCATTCACAATTAGTTGTAACAGCATGCATTAGTATTCCCATTAACCAAACACCCAGATATTCACACCATTGAACAGCGAGCATAACACATGCATAATTTGAACAGCAATATACAGTCCAACAAAATGCAGTGTTGATTGATGGCAACAGGCCATCAGGTTTGGATGTATGAACAGGGCAGATGCATCAACGGACATGCAAATATATATGACCCAACAGGACAAATGTCCAGGGGGTGTTAATTGTGACTGCACATACCATTTTCACGTGGAATGGGTTATATGTGGTTATAGGGTGGGGTGAAGAAAATAATAGTAACATCTTCGAATACCAATACATATGCTGTACATTTCTAATAGCTGCACATATATATATATACACACTAATGTTCTAACTACAGTTTCCTATATGATAACTATTTCAACTTGGTGATAGGACTGTTACTGTAACATCAATATACATTTTATTGTTGTTCATACACATTCATATCTAGCTTTGTTCGACTACATCATCCTGCTACATTTGCTTTATATAGCTGTAGACAAGTGTGGATGTTTGGTATATCAGACAATCATACTATCTGCATATTGCAGACTAAGAGCAACATATCCAGATTTTGGGATACACATTCCAGATGCAGCAACACTTTGAACAGATTTCGCTGTTTGGTTTGGATTCTCACATGCATTTCATTCTGTAATGACTGCAGTATACGTTATTCAGGGGTTATTATTACTGTATTGCTGGATTCATGACACTTTCTCACACTCTCTCACTTATTTTCATTTTACTATTCAGGATGGTACTTACTTCTAGACTTTATTGACATGTTTTACCTGTAGTTATTACAATCCTTTCCAGCAGTCTCACTTCTGTCATGTTTCAGTATTTCAACAGGAATATATTTCACACATGTGATTTCATAATCTTCTGCAGCTATACTTTTCAGCCTGCTGCAAGTTGTGTACTATTTTCTTACAGGTGGGGCATTTTTATTTCAGAATTTATGTCAGACATTTTCATTTTTCTGTTTGGCTTACAGGCTGCAACACACTTTTGTAATCAAGCAATACTTGCAAACACTTTCACACTGTTACTTGCACATTTTATTCCTTAGTGACTATACTGCACTCTTTTGCTGACTGTCATACTTTTATATTTCTTTACAGTTACTGGTAGTGGATTACTGACCTGCCTGGTGGTGCAACCGCACCAGCCTATCGCCATAGGCTCTGTGGTTCGCAGAACGGACACCTGCAGCTGTAATATAAATGAAGTACTATTGGAATACACATCTCCATAATATCAGCTAGTTTAATTTCTTACATACATAATTAAATGTAACTTACTCAGTAGTGGGGCATTGGGCATTTGCTGGGCCTCCTGGATCCAAAGGTTCAATTGGTCCTGTTTGCGTCTCTTCAGGTCCGCATGGTGGTGACGGACCTGCTCACCAGTCCTTGGAATCCCTGTGGCACTGGTGAGATCATAAGCCAACCGGTCCCACGCCTCAGCCCTGTATGCTCCCCACAGGACCTGGCCCTGCATGAGTTGGGCCTCATGATTGTGGACTAGAAGCCAGACCATGTACCTGGACTCCTCAACGCCCCACCTCTGTGCTCGAAAGCAACTACCATCTCCTACTCCTGTCATTTTGGTTGCAGTTCAGTTCTACAATCGTTTATGCTGTGTATTCCCACCTATGGGGCTTATATAGTCCGTTTTTCCTGCACATATCTGTGATTGGCCATTTTTGAATTGTATCAACTTCAGTAAACCTGCATTGTTATGCTCCAGTTTGTATTCATTCCTATATATTAGCTATTATTGCATTTATCAGTACTGCTGTCATGGCTTAGTGGTTCAGTACCTTGACTGTGGTGTATAGTATCCTGGGTTCGAACCTAGCCACTACTTTCTATTTTTTATGACTGTCTAGACAAGCTGAGGGGTGTGTCTGTGTAAAGGCAGTTTTGATACGGCTTGCTCAACTTTGCCCGTCGGTTAGCTTGTTTGTACAGTGCGCAGCTCCGCGCAAACGGGGTACGCTGGTTTAAGTCTCATTTGGCTATCAGCATGCATATTATGCTCAGCTCAGTTAGGGGCACATAGATTTAGCGTGTTAAACCACTACTCAGCTACGGGCACTCATTTTGCACCAGTTAAACCACTGCTCACCTACGGGCAGATGCACTCACCCTTTTAAACTGTAGCTCAGCTATGGGCACATCTGGCATTTTTTATTGTTTTGTTACCTCACATTTCTTCAATATAAATGGGCTATTCCATTACATTTTACATAAAATGTGATTTTATGTGTACATATTTGTCAGGGACTTGTTTCGTGCTTATTTTGCTAAAAATAAAAATTGGTGTTATGGGGGCTCAAACCATGAATGCCTGCTCTTGAGCCAACATCTCTACTACTACACTATTGCTTCTTGGTTAACTTTGCATATTTAGTTCTTCTTCTGTGCTTTCCCACTGACTGCTAACTGTAGCTGCGCTACGGGCACACACGCGCAAACGAGCGCACTCACGGTTAAACATCTTTACAATTTAAAAAAAAATTATGTGATGTTCATTTGTACATTTTATGTTTGTAGTCTGTGGGGACATGTGTTGTGTTGTGTTTATTCACATTTCCATGGACTCTGGCATGGGTGTTTACTTTGGGCACTTTTACTCTTCTGGGGGCATGTCCGCTTACAGGGCTCGGCCTACGGACACACCCCCTACTGTCTTACACAGCCTTAGGTGTGATTCAGCATGCTCTCATGAATATGCAGAGCATGCTGACATCACTCTGTTTAACTGCAGCCTCCGTGTATGAGTTATAACTCTTACACGGAGGCTTCGTGAATCCTGCCCTTAGTGTAGTCGTTAATTAATCCAGGGCAGTTTTCCCATTTTCTTTCATTTCTTCTGTCTTTAATTTCCAAAATTTTATTTTTCTTAGTTGATCATTTCTCCACTATCTCTCATTTTTATTAATTTTATTAAACTCCACTCTTTCTTTTATAGTTCTTAAATATACTCTCTATCAACTTATTTTTTTTTCCATTTATTCATTCCAACACCTTATATTGATTTAATGAGGCTCCATATACTAGCGGATTTGGAAAAACCTAAACCAAGCACCCCTCTTTTAAATGGATTTAACCTAGACACCCAAATGAATTGGAATATAATTTCAAGATACTGTTTCTCCAATTCTTTTGGTATCATATATACACTAACTATATATGATATATATATATATATTTTTTTTTTTATAATTTGCACATTCCTTACATCTGTGTTGAAACTGTTTCCCCACCCCCTCATTTCCTGCCTTGTCTTTCAGCTGATATAATTTAGCTAGTGCTGTGTCTCCTTTTAATTAACAACCTGTATTCAGACTGGAACCTTAGTTTGAGAGACAGCCTTACAGAACTATCTGCAAGTATATAGAGCTGAGTATATTTTCTGTGTTATTCTGTATTATAGAGCTAAATTGTCTGCTTGATATCTGTGTCTTACTGCTCTCCAAATTTATAGAAAACAGTATATATATTTTTTTTATAATTTGCACATTCCTTACATCTGTGTTGAAACTACATTTGGTGGCTTTTGCAGTGCCTGCCCCACTGTAGATTTGATCTAAGACACTCCCCCAGGACATCTCTTTACCCCATTCTACCTAATAAACCATTTCTGAACTTGCTTTTAGTCCTTTTTAATTTAATTACATTTTTTCAGACTGTGTGTGGACTAATATTGCTACATATTGAATTGTATTTACTACTGCTTTTCCTACTTTTCTAAAAAAAAAAAAAAAAAAAAAAATTTCATCTGCTTTTACTGTACTTGTGTTTCTTCCTACTTTATTTTGCTTTTGCGTCATCTTAAAAGTTCTCAATTGTATTTATTACTGCTTGGTGTAACTCATTCTAAGCCTTTTAGTTTAAACACTTGGGCTTCAGACCAGTTGTTTTACATTGAGAGGGTTTGTGGTCTGCACTGTAGTGGCAGAACAGGTAGCTTACATCCTTCTAAGTTGGGAAATGCTGATTGAGGGCTCAGTGTCTGTTATTCTAAAAGTATATTAATTCTGGTTTAAGCACTTGGGCTTTCAGGCCAGTTATTTTACATTAAGAGGATTCGTGGTCTGCACTCTTGTGGGAGGAGAGGCTGGACTCTGCCCTTCTGAGCTGGGAATTTGTGGTTGAAGGCTTATAGTGCATGCATATCTGAATTGCTTCTTACTGAAATTGGTACACCTTGTTTGCTGTAGCATAGACTAGATCCAGGCCTGCTGAATCTAGCTTTGTTTGTATAACTTGAGCACTAATCCAGGCATTATTTAAAGTATTCAGTTGTATTTATTACTGCTTGGTAGTAACTTGGTTAAAGTGTAGCTATCATTCTAAGTCTTTTGGATTAAGCACTTGGGCTTTAGACCAGTTGTTTTACATTAGGAAGGTTTGTGGCATGCACTGTGGTGGCAGGACAGGTAGCTTTCATCCTTCTAAGTTGGGAACTGCTGATTGAGAGCTCAGTGTTTGTTATTCTTAAAGTGTATTAGTTCTGGTTTAAGCACTTGGGCTTCAGGTCAGTTATTTTACATTAAGAAGGTTCGCGGTCTGCACTGTTGTGGGAGGAGAGGCTGGACTCTGCCCTTCTGAGCTGGGAATTTCTGGTTAAAGGTTTATAGTGCCTGAATATTTGAACTGTATCTTACTGAAATTGGTACACCTTGTTTGCTGTAGCATACACTAGATCCAGGCCTGCTGAATCTAGCTTTGTTTGTATGCTTATTTCCCTGGAACGCTAATTCCACCTAAAACACGGCTTCTCAGTGCTTCTGTGGATCCCTAGTGATATCTGCATTGCTTACTGTACTTATTTCCTTGCTTCGCTTGAAATAAAGTTACTGTTTGTCGTTTTTGCATTTAAGTTACCTGTAACACATTTCACTTGTTACCTGGCACTTGCTCACTAAAGCAATTATAAGTCAGCACTAAAAATTAAAAGCACTACTCCCTCACTCCCCATTGGCCCTTGTTTTCAATTATAAAGGAATTCCCAATATTATTCTAGCATGTCCAAAGGTCAGTTGTCAATCTCCTCTCCAGTCCAGCTGGTGAATATAGGAATCTTGAGGCAATGTTACAACTACCTCATGTACACAGACAACCCTCTCCTCCTCCCAACAAATTCCAACACATGTGAGAGATGCAACCATATAGCCAAACTGGAGGCTAAGCTCTCTCAGCTCAGTACTGGCATAACCAGTCAGGAGGAGAAGAAAACCACACTCACTACAATTCCAGTCTCACATAGACCTACCACGACAGCAAACCAAACACATAATCACACAAAAACATACTCGGAGGCTCTAAATAAAGATCTGCCTAAGCAGCAGAGACCTCCAAAGCAGACACCCAAGCAACTGCTACCCCAAAACAAAACACGTGCAACACATATCTCACAAAGCCAGTGTGCCGAACAGTCACAGCCCTTAAGGCTAAACAACACACCTGATACACTTGTAATAGGTGACTCTATCGTCAGGCACACTGACGTCCCACTCACCAGGCTGAACAAGGAGAAGGTCACGGTGAGCAGCCTGTCTGGCGCTAGGATCCGCCACATAACACAAGCACTCAGGTCACTCCAAGGCAAGTACAAATATGACTCAGTCATTGTCCATGCTGGTGTGAATGACCTGAGACGTACCTCCCTGGACTACATGAAAAGAGACATAGAGGAGCTCTCTGAGCATTTAGCCCAGGCTGGTATGACCCTGACCTTGAGTAGCATCTCACCCTCACCAAGAATGATGCCACAATATGAAGACAAGATGATCAATTTCAACAATTGGCTTAAGTATTGGTGTCATTCAAAGGGGATCCAATGCCTGTCAGCTTGGGATGATATGCATGACAAGCCATGATGCTTTGCTAGGGACGGCTTGCACCTGTCACCCCTGGGCTTTCGGATATTGGCAAAGGCTCTTGCTACCCCCATATTGCCTTTTTTAGGCAAGGCTCAAAAGACAAACCCACCTCCATAGGTATCACAAGGGATAAGAAACTAAGAGTAATGCTACTCAATGCCAGAAGTCTAAACCTCAAGATGCACGCACTCAAAACTCTCCTTAGCATGGAGAACATCGATATCTGTGCAGTAACAGAAACCTGGTTCAGGACTCCCGAGAGCACCCCAGCACTACCAGGTTATACCTCATACCATGCTTTTTGGCCCCAAAACTTGGACCGAACCACAAAAGGAGGGGGTGTATCGATATTCATCAAAGGTACCCACACCTCCAGGTTGGTGGCAAAGCACGAAGCATCAGAGACTATCCATGTGCAACTAACAGTGGGTAAAACCGCCTTCCAGTTTATAGCCTGCTACAGACCACCCTCCCAAACCCAGGAACCCCACTCGGCCTTCTTGAGAACACTGGAAAATATGAAGGTCTCTCCGAACACCATTATATTGGGCGACTTCAACTACCCAAACATAGATTGGGAGCATTTACTCTAGCTCCATCACCTATGCCCAAAGGTTCCTAGAATTCATAAACTCAAATGCTATGGAACAACTTGTTACCACTCCCACAAGAGGGGAAAACATACTGGACCTGATCATCACCAACATGGGGACTCTATGCTCCAGACCAGAAGTGTATCCCTCACTGGTAAGATCAGACCATAAACTGATCTCACTGGATATTCACATCCCGACCCCACCCCCTGCCCAGAAAACCACAGTGAAAAACTTCTCTAAAGCAAATTTCACACTCCTCAAAACTGAGGTGGAATCCTTCAAAGCCCCCGGGCCTGTGGAAAATATGGCCCAGACCGCAGAATCCTTTATAAATGCATTCTATGAACACCTTCAGGAATGCATGGATCATGCAATCCCAAATAAAACCAAGACCCAATCCTCCAAAGGCAGATGACCTGTCTGGTGGACCCCAGCCATAAACAAACTATACAATAGAAGGAGGAAGCTACTACATGATAGAGCAAATTCCCAAAAAGGGAAGGCATCTCTGATCAGTATTAGCAAAAAACTAAGGGCACTCATAAAATCGTCAAAGGCCAGCTTCGAGAGAAAAATTGCACAGGACACTAAGGATAATCACAAGGCTTTCTTTAGTTATGTTAGGAACCTGGGTGGGAATTCCCAGATATGCTCAGAATTAGTCCAAAATGACAAAAAATACACCGAACCCACAGACATTGCCAACATCGTAGCTGACAGGTTCAGTGCAAACTTCTCCCCCCCTCCCCACCAAAAGGGCAAATATCTATCCCAGCAGAGTGCCACCCCCCTGACATCTCATAGGCTCAGGTGGGAGCAGCCCTCTCCAAAGCAAAAAAACACAGCATCAGTGGGACCAGACGGTGTCCCAGGCTGTGTCTTACATGAACTCCAAGAAGAGCTAAACCCAAACATAAAACTACTGTTCAATCTCAGCCTTACTACAGGATATGTACCCAAAGAGTGGCGTACAGCAACAGTGGTCCCTCTCCACAAAGGTGGTGCCTCAACGGACCCTGGAAACTATCGCCCCATAAGCCTGACTAGCTTGGTCTGCAAAGCTATGGAAAGGATCATCATGGACCTCATAAATAAAGATATTGGGGACCTACAGACACTGGATCCTACCCAGTTCGGCTTTGTTAAGGGCAGATCCTGCTTCTTAAACCTGGTTGATTTCTTTGAAACAGTCACCAAGACCATTGACAAGGGAAGGTGGTCCACACAGCCTACCTGGACCTCGCAAAAACCTTCGATACAATACCCCACTCGGCCAATATAGATAAGCTCACCAGCTTAAATATAAACCCCTATGTCACTAGATGGGTTGCAAACTGGCTCAAGGACAGAACCCACATGGTTAGAATTGCTGGAGCCATGTCAGACTCCAAACCAGTTACAAGTGGCGTCCCACAAGGCTCAGTCCTGGGACCTCTCTTGTTCGGTATATATTTCTCGGAGGTACAGGCCAACATGGAAGGACTGTGGCTGACCAAGTTCGCAGATGACTGCAAACTGGGCGCCATAATCGACTCTCCAGCCGACACAAGCATCCTCCAAAAGGGCCTCATAGAAACAAACAACTGGTGCCAGAGCCATGGCCTCAAGCTAAATCCAAAAGTGTATAGTCATCCCCTTTGGCAAAAACAAAGTGCCCAAAAATTACCACATAGGTGGTAATCCATTAAATACAGAAGAAGTAATAAGGGACCTGGGGACCCAAGTTGATAGCAATCTCTCATTTGACAACCACGTGGCCAAAGTGGTTAGAAAAACATTTTATATAGCCCACCTAATCATGAATGGATTCACATCTAGATCAGGGGAGGTCATCGTGCCTCTTTACTCATCCCTCATCTGGCACATAATTGAGTACAATTCCCCTTTTGGGATGTACCTTACCAGACACCTGTAGCAACTGGAAAGACCCCAAAAGTACCTCACCAAGAGGATCAAAGGGCTCAAACAGATGCCATATGCTGCCCGGTTAAAGAAACTCCAGCTCTACTCAGTGGCATACTGCCTGCTCAGAGGCAATCTGTGTTTGACGTATAAAGCCATGTCTAACCCAGAATTAATGGACATGCTGCACCTCAGAAAATCCAAATCCCATCGAGCTACATGCTTGAGAGTCTTGAACCTCAGCATTGAAATAAATATGACATGCTGGAGGGACAGATTCATAACCCAGAGGCTCCCTTCACTCTGGAATAAAACTCCAGTCCAGGTTAGGCAGAGTCCTTCATTGACTCTCTTCAAGAGGAATCTTGATAAGTGGATGGGAGATCATAGGTTTACCTCGGGTATCACTTCTGTGTCACTGTTAGACAGAGGCACAGTACACTAACCTCGAAAAAGGGCATAGCAAAATTAATTTAAAATGGGTGGCGAAAGCCAAACACACTCTGGTTAGGCTTATAAATGCCCTAAGGCAGATAGCCTAGTATGAACCTATGAACCTATGTATTTCATATTACTGTCTGTAGATAGGCTTAGGAAATGTAATGTTTTCTGTTTACATTCTATTTTTGTAAGTTGGGAGTTTAGGCAACTGTTAACCTTTTTGTATATTCTTTGTAAATCTTTGTAAAATTTTTGTAATCTTTTCTTGTACTATTGGTATGAAGCTTTTTTCCCTGGGTCTCAACTGAAAATGGGCTACTTGCCAAGCCGGACACTACCTGGTTAACCAAACACAATAATAATAAATAAAAAAAGAATTCTCATGAAACATATATTGAACTATGGATTCTCCCTGTTAAAGGAAGTAAACATTTACCCACTAAAATATAGTCTGATGTAATGCCTATAAAGCAATAGTTTTCTTTAAATTTATTAGAAGTGCCATAGCTAAACATACTCTAGAAATGGGTGCTACTCACACTTTTCTTTTTAGGGCAATAGAAGTGGTTCATGAAAATGAACGTTGAGATGACTTAAGGAACTTTACAGAGTGTAGGGAATTACAATGGATTATTCATTTACAAGCTGATAAGTTACCTGGTATAAATGGGAAGTTTTCTTTAAAACCCCATTTGAAATGTAGAGAGGTCTTTACCATTGATTAGATTAATTGGACTGATTTGTTTATTGGGAGGGCTATATATGGATGTGTTTTTTGAGTTGTTTTATGTGGTCTGATGAAGCACTTCGAGTGTGAAAGTGCTTACCTGCGTCTGTTTTAATAAAACATTTTTTCATTTTGGACGGTCTGCCGAGTTGTGCCTTTGGTCAGATTTTTGCATTATTTCTTGTTTTACAGCTGGCACATTTCCAAGGGATTTCTTTTCATTTTTTAAGCTTTAGTAAATGCTATTTTATCAATAAGTAGACGACTAAAAATGGTACCCATCTCATTTAGCGGTATCCATGGAAGGGTAATCGTTTCATATCTCAGGACCTCCTACAGAGAGTCCTGTGATGTGCAGATCAAGTGGTCAAGAATACAGACATATGTACATCAGGTTTGAGACAGATTTCTTGGAAAATTCCCTTTTCTCTGAAGTATGGAGATCCTGGAGTTGGTATCTATAAGGTCAAGAGGGTGAGAGGGCATATCCTCCCACATTGGGTGATGCAGGGTCTTTGCCTTCCTGCAAGAAAGATGTTGAAAGGAGAAGAGCAATGTTTGATATTCTCTGTTCTCTTTGCATTTTCGCTCTGCTTTTTTTGGGCATGTTGGGATTTGGCATTTCAGGTCTCAGCATTTCAGTTGGAAGCCCACTGGGAGATACTTAGCTTATTTCCTATTATGTTTAGTGTCTTTTTGGGTTAAACTTCTTACAACAAGGAAATGATAAGTATGAGATGAAATTTCTGTCAGTCTGCAGAGATCATTTATGAAACCTAAACATTCTCTGTCTGATTTACTTCCCGTATGAAATGAAATGGTAGTACAACTTGCCAACTATTTATAACTGTTGCATTTATATAGAGAAGGAAAACATACAAAATGTAACTGTGAGCTATCATATACAATACAGAGGGAACATATACTGGTTGCTTGGGTTTAGTTTAGGATAGGACAGATGGGGTTTAGGTTCTCAACACTATCAACTAATATAAAGGGAGAAGAAAGATGGCAGACAGATGGGTTCTGACTCCCACTGCTGTCAATCAGTGTGAATGATCACTAGGGTGATAGGTTCATAAGTACATAGAATGTTCCTAGGCTAATCACCATTGAGACCTTACAAGCTTAGCCATATTTATCCTGAGTTGCCCCAATTATTGGTGGTTATATAAGTGAAGTTCACAGAGGTAAGAGTCTATGGTAGTAAATAACTGCTTCCTCTGTGCAAGGGAGACATGCAAACCAACCCATAAGTGAGTTTCTAGGTCACTCAGCCACTGATCTAGACTGCATTTGAAGAAGGTTAGGGATGGCTCTGTTTCTCGTGAACTGGAAGCTTTTTCTAGAGAAGTGGTAGTCTATGGGAGAAATATCAATCCCTTTAGCATGACCTGTTCACGTCAGAGGCTAGTTTAAGATCCCTGGAGTGAGTGACATTCATGCAGTTTGAATTATGAATGTGTAGCATTTCCATCAAGGCCAGTTCACAGTCTGCCATGTAAGCCAGGCATAGGTCACACCTTAGCAACTTGTAGGAGACAGAACATAGTGACAGGGCTTTCAGTCTTTCCACATGACTTGTTTGGTGTAAACTGCAATTTCTTGGTGAGAGACCTCTGTGGTGTCTCCAATCATTGCAGGTGTAAGGTGACGTACATGCAAAAGGGAGCATTGTACTTAATTATTGGTCTGATGAGGGCTGCATATAATGGAATTATAACATCCTTAGATCTAGATGTGATACCTTTGATGTGCCACATAGATGGATTTCCTTACTACTGTGGATATGTGATGATGGTCAGAGTTCAGGCTGCTATCAACCTGAGTACCCAGATCATGTACCACTGGGTCTACACTTAGCGGGGTGCTGTCTATAATGTAATTAGCAGGGATGTCAACTTTCTCAAAGGGAATAATAATGCATTTTTTTGCATTTAGCTTTAATCCATGGCTTTGGCACCAATCATTTGTCTGTGTTAACCCTGTCTGCAGTATTTTAACATCAATGGGGGACTCGGTGATTGTTCCCAATTTGCAATCATCAGCCACAGGCCACCTATGTTGCCTGGACTTCTGAGAAATAAATTCTGGACAGTAAGGGGCCCAGAATAGAACCCTGCTATATGCCACTGGTGACTGGTCTTCTGCTAGAGGTGAATTCACCCAATTTTACAGTATATGTCCTGTTGATTAGCCAGTTGGCTACCATTCTGGTAATGTGGGGGTTAATTCTCAATTGGGAGAGTTTCTCTATAATACCTGAGTGGAAGATTGTGTCAAATGCCTTGCCCAGGTCAAGATAGTTGGTATGCACTTTCTTGGCCTTGTCCAGGGTCTTGTCGACTTTCTCAAAGAAGTCAACCATGTTTAACAGGCATGTTCTACCTTTAACAAATCCAAATTGGGTTGGGTACAGAGTTTGGAGATTACCTATGTTCTTGTTAATAAGGGTGTTAATAATTCTTTCCATAGCCTTGCAGATTAGGTAGTCAAGCTTATGAAGCTATAATTCCCAGGGTTGATTGGTGGTCTCCGTTTGTACAGAGCGATTACTGTTGCTGTCCTCCATTACAGCAGAACATAGCCAGTTTGCATATTGTGGTTAAACAGAGATCCAAGTGGGTCTGCTAGGTTATGTTTTAATTTGTTTAAAAGGCAACCTGGGATGTTATCTGGTCCAATTGATTCTGTGTTTTTGGCCTTGGAGAGCACTGAGATGACCTGCTGTCTTGAGATAATATACTGAGGAATGGTGGCAGGTATACTTTGGGAGATGACTGGAGGGACAGAGTTGTGATGTTTGCTCCAAATCTGTCAGCTAGCAGGGTATTACTTCCAGTTGAGTATGGGTGGTGCCATCCACAACCAGTTCAGCACATAGCTGGGTCTTCCCCTTTAGATTTCGGACATGTGATTATCCTTAGCTAGAAAAGCTATTTTTGCTTCATAATTAGTTTGGAGGATTTGACAAGATCTTAAATTTATTTGCTTAAGCTAGAAAGGGATTTCTTCCTCTGTTGAGCCAATTCCTTCTTGCTCTTGGACATTATTATCTCTCTCTTGTTGTATATTCTATTTTTACTAGGAGTCTATCAGGGTGGCTTGTCTTTTTAAGCAAGACCTGGTTTAGATTCAGTCAGTTACCGACAATTTTATACACTGCTTAAATGGTTATACAGAGCATTGGTGTACACCTCTGAATAGGAGTCCATGTTATCTACATTTGAGGGGGCTTTGGAACTTCTTATGCCATCACTTAGTAGGAGGTCATTTGTCTTTTAAAAATTCTTAAGCTCTTTTGAGAGTGATGGGGTATCTGGTCTTATAATTACATTGAACTAGACTGACATATGGTCCAATCCTACCAGGGAGAACATCACACGGGGGGGGGGGGTGCAGTACTCTCCCATGTTACTGAGTATTATATCCAGGACATCTGAGCCTCTTGTGGGTGTGCTGACTAGCTGTTCCAGAGCATTTGCACCGACAAAGTCCAAAAACTTCTGAGCCAGCATGTTTGTGGTCATGTATGTTTTCCAGTCAATGGTAGGATACTTAAAATCACCCATGATTAAGGTGTTGGGCTGTGTGGCAACTGACTCCAGTAAATCCAGGTATGTGGTATGCTTTTCCTGTTTCATGGTGGGGGACCTATAGCAAGTTATGATGTGGTAGTGAGCTTTGCCTATAGTTAATTGGACAAGGATTATCTCAAGATAGTCATATTGTTTGACCAGTCTTGATGTGTACTTATCCTTAATGAAGATGGATACACATCCTCCTTTGGTTCCTTCATGCTCAATTTGTGGTCTGAATGGATAGAAGGCTTACAGCCCTGTACAGCCGTGGTGCTTTCCACGTATTTGATCTCTTGAGTGACTGCATTGGTGCCATGTGGATACAAAAGTCATAGAAATATGGATCACCAAGCTAGTTCCTAAATGTAGGCTGGCCATGAAATCTTACAGGAAATATGCACTGCTGAGCTGGGTATGAGGTCTTCTCCAGCCACATCCAAATACAAGCTTCAAAATGAACATCCCCCCTAAGCAAAATATTATCATAGTGCCTCAGATCCATTTTCCCACCACATTTTCTGACAGTTCAGTATACATCTGTCCTCATTTACACATAGAGAAACACTCTCACGTTCACATTCCCACAGAGACAGTCAAATATACAGACACACAAACACATACAGTCACACAGTCTCTCTCTCTCACACACACACACACACACACACACACACACGCACGCACGCACGCACACACACACACACACACACACACACACACACACACACACACATTAATTTCCAGCTTAGGCAGGTAGTTTTCCATCACTACAATCCTTCATCTTGGCTCATGGTAGTAAGCTTTCAACACTCAAGATTACCAGTTTGTCGACCGCTCACTTATCATTTTAAAATCATTAAGTCATATAATTATAAACAAAAATAATAGTGAGTAGCAAGAATGTCTGGCCTGTGGAATTGAATACCATCTGCTTTATCATCAGTTAGGAATAGAAGTCCTTTTTACAGCTGATAAATGCACAAATGTATGCTCAGCCACAACTGGGGTAAAAGTGTTTAAATAAACTTAACTATAAAAGAATGATTTAAGTAATAGTATTATAGTTAAATAGATTGTACACAGAAACAGAAAATAATCTTTCTGAACAAACAAATTGCAATAATGAAATACACTATGCTTAGCTAAAAGTATCACTGATGCCTATCTATTCTAGCTGAACTTTCAACACATTCTTTGCAGAGGCAAAATTTCAGAAATCAAAACCCACAAGTCAGAAGGTGCAGGTAGCATTTATTTCTGTAAATTCTCAAGACTATTTGGTTTATATCCTTTCTGACCAACTACAGATGCAACTGAGCAGATTTTCTTGTTGTTTGCTTGCTCCTGGTCATCTGTCTCTCTGAAGAAACTCTTAATTGCTTTTTTATGAAGTCTTAGCCTTCTAGCCAGGGAAAAGTCAGAGATCCTGTAATAATAGGGCAGATAAATTACATTTTCATGCCATACTTACAATTTTTGTGCATGAATTTATAATCTTCAGTTATAAAGCCACAGAAAAGTACACATATTGCAGATTATATCATCTTTTATTAGTTTATGTGCTGCATTTCTTACCAGACCTATAAGCAGCATGCATACATTCATAGGTGAGTACTAGACTAGCTGCCACTGTGGGCCATTTTAATCCTAGCCAGTTTCCCACTTTGTGCTTGAATTAACATATCCCATTTGGTCACATATTGGCATTACCCATCCTACTGTCAATAATTATATATTACCCCTAAAGAGAATAAATGGAATCATACTATAGATAATTTGAGGAAACCCATGCACGGGATAAAGTATTTAGGAGCTACTTCTATCCATTAGTAGTACAGGGGGATGTCCTGGGGTAATTTTTTTATTTCCTATTCATAGATCCAAGTTGTGTTTGGATATGAACTTTGTTTAATGTGGATGGAGAATCTGTTCCAGAGCAGCAGTATCATCTGCGAGATATACCTGTCATCCCAAGCCATTCTGTTGAACTTGTAAAAGAGGTTTAGATCCCTATATAGAGTACTGTTGATGCCATTGGACTTGCTGATAGGTAACCATTTGAAAACTTTTTAAGTGCAACTTGGATAACTGGATGGGATACAGAAACTGCACCTCTGGGATTTCACCTATGTCTCTGCTGGACAGTGGCATAGGGTGCTGACTTGTTAAAACACAAGCTAAATTCTTGGCTAGGCTTGTAAGGACCTCAGGGCCAATAGCCTAGTAACTTCCTATGATCCTATGAAATGTTGGTACCTACTTGAACAAGTTGTTAAACATGGAGGTTGAATGGCTGAAAAGACTGGACTTAAATATACTGAGACTGAGATGCCATTTCTCAGAATATTCCTTTGCTGTGAGGTACAGAGATCTCAGAGTTGGTATATGTAGGTTCAGGGGAGTGAGGTGCTTGGCCCCACACATGGAGGGTGCAGGGGGGTTGCCCTCCTGTAAAAAGAAGTTTTAAGAACAAGAGCAATTTTCAAAACTCACTGTTCTGTTTTTCTCTTTTTTCAGCTTGTCGGCACTTAGCATATCGAGTGCCAACATTTCAAGAGGAAGCCTTGCTGACATGCAGTAAATCCGTAAGTACTGGGTCATATGTATTATACTCTTATTTAGAATGCGTTAAATATGTATATATAAAAGTCATAGCTTGATTTTCAGAACTTTAAAATGTTTAATTATTTAAAACTGACATTCAAAGCTGTGGACTGATGTGACTTCAGTTTACTGGTGAGGAAATATTTTGCTTTAAAATATTGATACCATCAAGACATTTGCTGAACTAGATAAGCACAAATGAGAGTTTTGGTCATTTGTGGACTTCTGTTTTGAAGGGTTAGTATTACTAGATATTTGAATGTGTTGTACTTATGCTTTTATGGAATCTATAATGGCACATATTTTCTGTGTTTTAATAAAAATGTAAATTGTAAGTTTATAAGTTTGTATCTTTCAGTGACACAGTGATACCACAGTTAACACTGCTCCTTCATACAGCATAGCTCTGTAATCAGAAACCAGACTGGGGTACCTTTTTAACAGTTTGCATACCGTTACTGTATCCACAGAGACATTGCATTTGTTGAACTGCTGTTCTCTAAACTTGCATTTTTAATTTGCATGTCTCTAAATCATTTGGTGATTACTGCAAGTGCAAACAGACACATTGTTGTGGTAATCAGCACTGGAAGTACATGCATCACTTTGGCAAAGGCACCACCATCATTCACTCTGACACACATGCACACTTACACACACACACACACGCACACACACGCACACACACACACACACACACACACACACACACACACACACACACACACACACACAAACTCTCAACTGACACCTCTCTTACCTCCTCAGATATGCAGACACTCTGTTACACACATACACACACACCACACTAATATCACTCCACTAAACTCCATGATATTTACCTCTACCACAATCCTTCCCATTTAAACTATTAGGTTTAAATTAACTTTTGGCCAAATGAATTAATAGGATTGGTGAAACTGTCTTACACAGTCAATCAGTTCTATGATTTGATTTGCTGCATAAATCATTTACTGTAGTCATTTCTGGAAGAGAGCATATGATTAATTAGGGCCTATATTACAACGTCGAACTCACAGGAGTTTGAATGTTGTAATATTGAACCATAAAGTTTGAAACCCAATAACAATGAAAACACAGTAAAATCGCTGTTCCGTAACAAAAAAAAATGTACACTTTAAACTTAAACTAAAATGGGGGGCTTCACACCCCCCAATATGGGGGCTGTGCCCCCCACACACCCCACTTAAATATATCAACTCTGAGATTGCACCACAGTGGAGAAAATAGCAAACCCCCAAAAATGGCCCACTGATTTTTTTTCACTGGGAAAAATATCGGTGTGCCGTGACTTTGCTATTTTCATATTTCGGACTTTTGGGATCGATATTACAATGTTCGAACTTCTACAAGTTCAACGTAATATAGACCCAATTAATTATCATATATCACTCCTTCAGAATCCCTCATTAACATTTGTGTTAAGCAGTAGGGACAACCCACCACAAAGTATACACAGACTGGGTAGACTTGCTAAGGTCAGGCTGTCTATAAATTGGAATGGACAGCTTACTGCCAGTGGTACATCATCTCCATTTAGGCCCCTGACAACAGCCCCTTCTGAATCCCAAGGTTTGTATTTATTTCAGACAGCTCATATTGCAAATATTAGTGAAGCATTTACATTACATCTGTCATAAAACCTGTTTAATTTTCAACGTAACTTACCTTACTAACTTAACTTACCTTACCAACTTAACCTTAACTCAGGTTACTATTTTTTCTATAGTCCTTCTGCTTAAACTATTTAATTCAGCCATACTGGATCAACAGCACCAAACTTCCCTGCCCTAATGCTAAAATGGTCTGCCAAATTGTATTGTTAAAGGTGCTGTCTGTGTTTAAAAACAGTACATAGATTAGAATTTAAATCAAGAAAAAAGCAAGTGCCACCAAATTGTACTGTTAAAGTTGCTGTCTGTGTTTTAAAAACAGAACATAGATTAGAATTTAAAGCAAGTAAAAAAGCATGAAAAAAGCCTCTTACTTTAATCACAGGCTCTGAGGATTCCTGTGGTGTGGTTAAAGGATTCCTCTGGTGTGATTAAGAGATTCCTCTGGTGTGGTTAAGCCCCGCTCTATTCGTCCTGCTCCACTCACACTTCAGGCTCACTTTGTGCCTCTTCCTGCCCCCTATTCCCACCCACCCCAGTAGTTCTGAATTTATAACTCCTCAGCCTCACCCCATTCCCCTCCTTTGCCAACCATTAACAGGAATTCATTTATAGCCCACCCCTTCCACTATCTCACCACCTACTATTACACCTAGGTTGCCTATCTACAAGGAGTATATTTCCCCCATTATGCCTCTAATACTTACTAAGTCTTCTAAACTACCACTTCTACTCTACACCCTACCTTTACTAATCACCCTTTATTCTCTCTCCATCTATGAAAACCAATCACGTATAGGATTCAACCATCCCAAACACCTTGCTACCACCCCAATCCTCTCAAACGATTCTGCCCACTCATTCATGTCCATTGACGCCAACTTCTTTACCCCTGCTAACATCTAACCTGTTATACCCAGATATGTTAAAACCAAAACTAAATGCTACCAAAAACTGATAAATAAATTTCTAAAGCTCATAGCTAGTTTGCACCACACCCTTACTATTGATGGGGGATATCCACCCTACCCTGGGCCACCATTCCCAGACAACACTAACTCTAATCATAACAGCCCAAACATAAGACAAAGCCTAAAAAGACCCCCCAACTCACTATTGATCTGCCACTTAAACATTAGAAACATCAACAATAAGGTCCACAACCTCCATGCCCTCCTGACAACCTACTTTCCCGACATACTTTGTCTCACCGAAACATGGTTAAAAACAACTAGGCCAGATAATGAAATTATACCTCCATGGTATAATATACTCAGGCTAGATCATACTACCAGGAAAGGGGGAGGGTTGCTGCTCTCTATAAAACCACCCTAAATGTTACTCTAGACAACCTTCAACCAGCTATATTTAACAAAGCAGAAATTATGATTTCCAAACTGCAAATAAATAAAAAAACAAATGTATATACATAGTATGTGTCTATACTCCCCCAGGTAATAACTCAGGGAACCTAGAAGACATCCTCTATTGGCTATCCAATGCCTACCTCCAAGAAACCATTGTTCTAGGGGACCTCAATATAGATTGGAACACCTGCACTGTAGAGACCCCAACATCCCACATAAACCTGCATGGTTATTACCTGAGGGATGACAAAGAAAAATTTTGGAGTGAGTTGGATGAAATGGCGATGACTGTACCCAAGGGTGAGAGACTGGTGATTGGAGCAGATTTCAATGGGCATGTTGGTGAAGGGAACAGAGGGGATGAGGAAGTGATGGGTAGGTATGGGGTTAAGCAAAGGAATGCAGAATGTAAGATGGTAGTGGATTTTGCGAAAAGGATGGCCATGGCTGTGATGAATACATATTTTAACAAGAGGGAGGAGCATAGGGTGCACACAGGTGGATTATATCTTATGTAGAAGGGCCAGTCTGAAGGAGATTGGAGACTATAAAGTGGTGGCAGGGGAAAGTGTAGTTAGACAGTATAGGATGGTGGTTTGTAGGATGACATTGGTGATCAAGAAGAGGCGGATGAGTGTGAGGGCAGTACCAAGGATCAAATGGTGGAAAGTGAAAAAGGGTAATTGTGAGGTGATGTTCAGGGAAGAGTTAAGACAGGCACTGGGTGGCAGTGAAGAGTTACCGAATAGCTGGGTAACTACAGCAGAGCTAGTAAGAGAGATGGCTAGAAAGGTACTTGGTGTGACACCTGGAAAGAGGAAGAAGGACAAGGAGACCTGGTGGTGGAATGAAGAAGTACAGGAAAGTATACAGAGAAAGAGGTTGGCAAAGAAGAAGTGGGATTGTCAAAGAGATGAAGAAAGTAGACAAAGTATAAGGAGATGAAGTGCATGGCAAAGAGAGAGGTGGAGAAGGCTAAGGATAAGGCGTATGAAGAGTTGTATAAAAGGTTGGACACTAAGGAGGGAGAAAAGGACCTGTACCAATTGGCTAGACAGAGGGACCGAGCTAGTAAAGATGTGCAGCGGGTAAGGGTGATAAAGGATAATGAGGGAAACGTACTCGCAAGCGAGGAGAGTGTGTTGAGCAGATGGAAAGAGTACTTTGAGGGGTTGATGAATGAAGAGAATGAGAGGGAGAGAAGGTTGGATGATGTGCGGATAGTGAATCATGAAGTGCAGTGGATTAGCAAGGAGGAAGTAAGCATAGCTATGAAGAGGATGAAGAATGGAAAGGCTGTTGGTCCAGATTATATACCCGTGGAAGCATGGAGGTGTTTAGGTGAAATGGCAGTGGAGTTTTTAACTAGATTGTTTAATGAAATCTTGGAAAGTGAGAGGATGCCTGAGGAATGGAGAAAAAGTGTTTTGGTAACGATTTTTAAGAATAAGGGTGATGTGCAGAGCTGTAGTAACTCAGAGGGATTAAATTGATCAGTCACAGCATGAAGTTATTGGAAAGAGTAGTGGAAGCTAGGTTAAGAAGGGAGGTGATGATTAGTGATCAGCAGTATGGTTTCATGCCGGAAAAGAGCACTACAGATGCAATGTTTGCTCTGATAGTGTTGATGGAGAAGTACAGAGAAGGTCAGAATGAGTTGCATTGTGTCTTTGTGGATTTAGAGAAAGCATATGACAGGGTGCCTAGAGAGGAGTTGTGGTATTGTATGAGGAAGTCGGGAGTGTCAGAGAAGTATGTAAGAGTGGTACAGGATATGTACGAGGGTAGTGTGACAGCGGTGAGGTCTGCGATGGGAGTGACAGATGCCTCTAAGGTGGAGGTGGGATTAAATCAAGACCAGCTCTGAGCCCTTTCTTATTTGCAATGGTGATGGACACGTTGACAGACGGGATCAGACAGGAGTCCCCGTGGACTATGATGTTTGCAGATGACATTGTGATCTGTAATGAGAGTAGGGAACAGATGGAGGAGACCCTGGAGAGGTGGATATATGCTCTGGAGAGAAGCGGAATGAAGGTCAGCAGGACTAAGGCAGAATATATGTGTGTGAATGAGAGGGAGGATAGAGTAATGGTGAGGATGCAGGGAGTAGAGGTGGCGAAGGTGGATGAGTTTAAGTACAAGGAATCAGCAGTTCAGAATAATGGTGAGTGTGGAAGAGAAGTGAAGAAGAGAGTACAGGTAGGATGGAGTGGGTGGAGAAGAGTGTCAGGAGTGATTTGTGACAGACGAGTACCAGTAAGAGTGAAAGGGAAGGTCTACAAGTGGGCAGTGAGACCAGCTATGTTATATGGGTTGGAGACAGTGGCATTGACAAAATGGCAGGAGTCAGAGCTTGACGTGGCAGAGTTGAAGATGTTAAGATTTGCACTGGATGTGACAAGGATGGACAGGATTAGGAATAAGTATATCAGAGGGTCAGCCCAGCTTGGAAGGTTTGGAGACAAAGCCAGAGAGGCAAGATTACTTTGGTTTGTACATGTGCTGATGAGGGATGCAGAGTATATTGAAAAAGATGCTAAGGATGAAGCTGCCGGGTAACAGGAAAAGAGGAAGGCCTAAGATAAGGTTTATGGATGTGGTGTGAGAGGACATGCAGGTGGTTGGTGTGATGGAGCAAAATGCAGAGGACAGCAAGAAATGGAAACAGTTGATCTGCTGTGGCGACCCCTAAGAGGAGCAGCTGAAAGAAGAAGAAGAAGAAGGTTTTACACAAACTATAACCTCTCATACAAAGATCAGCAAAGCTTAATGACAAAGAAAGTATCCTAGACTGGATACTAATTAATAGCCCCCACCACATGTACAAATCAGGTACTCGGCCTGAAGATCTAAGTGATCATTTCTTAACGTATACTATTAGGCATAAAGTTGAATGTCCACATCTACCCACCTATAAAACAATAAGAAATAACAAAAACTTCAACCTTAATAAATTCTTAGAACAACTTAAATTATGCAATTGGTCAATTCTAAAACAGCTACCACTAGATGAGGCAGTAACACACTTTAATAACACATTCCTGGCCATCCTTGACAACCATGCACCTCCATGCTCTATTAGAATTAAAACAAAAGTTGCCCCCTGGCTCACTAAAGAAACGAAACTAAAGATTATCCAAAGAAATAATACCTGCAACACATGGCGCTCCTCTAAAGCCTCACAAGATCAACTCAAATTTCGACAATATAGGAAAGATACAAAAAAATCCATATTACTAGACAAAAAAACTATTTCTGCCATCTACAGCAGAAACACCACAACAAGCCACAGAAGTTCTGGGCAGGTATTAACAAACTCCTGCACCCAGGACAATCAACAACTCCAACCCCCTTAGCCCCAACTCAAAATTCGCCAGAGTCCATTGCCAACACCTTCAGCAGTTTCTTTACAGAAACAATCCAGGCTCTTGCTAGCAAACTTAAACCCACTTGTCCTAACACTGAAACCCCAAAACCAGTGACATTCTCTCCTTCAGCTTCCAAAAAGTTCTGACTTCACTCATTAGAGCCCAAATTAAAAAAACTCAAACCAACCACCCTTTCAGCTGACCTCCTCCCTGCAGACTACCTGCAAAAAGCTGCTGATGTTATAGCATACCCTGTCTCTATTTTGATAAACAGAACCATAACTGAAGCCTCTATCGCCTCTATCTGGAAAATATCACATCATACCACTCCACAAAGGAGGCAGCTCCATTGAGCTGTCAGACTATAGATCAATAGCTACCCATTACCCTCTCGCTAAAATTATGGAAAAGCGTATCCATAAACAAGTCGCACACTACCTTATTCAACATAATCTTCTGGCCAACTCCCAGCATGGATTTAGACCACAGCACAGTACCACCTCAGCCCTCCTCTCCTTTTCTAATGTCATAAATTCTAACCCTAAAAGCAACAAACTATCTTCTGCCATGTTTCTCGATCTTTCCAAGGCCTTTGACATGGTTAACCACTAGCTACTCTTACTTACCCTAAATAAAATATCCCTAAACAACCATGCAATGGTTTCAGTCTTATCTTAGTGGAAGACAGCAGGCTGTCCTTTGGCAGGACAAACTCTCCACCCTTCTCCCCATTACCCTTGGTGTCCCTCAAGGCTCCATATTAGGTCCCCTTTTTTTCTCCCTCTTTATCAATGCCCTCCACACTGTAATCCCAGATGTAACCTGTATACAATATGCCAATGACTCCACCCTGATTAGCTCAGGCTCTACCCCTACAGATCTCCTTAGGTTAACCCAGAAAACCTTTAATACAGTGGAAAACTGGATCTTTAATCAACAGCTGATATTAAACCCTAATAAAACAAAGATATTGCTCTTCTCCCCTACTCGCAAATCCTCTCAACCTTCATTTACTATAACATCTTACAATGGGACCATAATCTCACCAGATATGTATACCAAACTCCTGGGTGTTATAATAGACAACAACCTCAAATATGATATGCATGTAAACCAAATTATTTAAACTGTTAATAAAAAACATGGCTTCCTATACAAAAACAAAGCTTTTCTCACCCCTCTAGCTAGGACTGCCATTGCCTGTACCCATCTGCTTTTAACTCTACTACTCTATGCCTCACCAATACTCACTAACTTGAACAAAACTGATCTCAGCAGGCTGTGTAGCTGCTACAATCAAATTGCCAGGTTTGCCACAGGAACTCCCTACAGGACACACCATTGTCAAAACCTAAAACTCATAGGATGGCTAGAACTCCCCAGACTAATTCAATATAATCAACTTACTGTAGAGTTCAAGGTTATTAACCATCCAGAAAAAAACGCCCTCCCTTAAAAACATTATCCATCCCTACAAAAACACTAGGCCACTTCTTTCCACTACAAAACTTTTGGTTCAATCTGTTAAAGCTAACAACCTATCTGGAGAATCTTTGTTTGTAAATTCAGTAGGCAAAACCTGAAATTTGCTCCCATCTGACCTTATTCTGAACCCGTCCCTTAATCAGTTAAAAAAAAATCTAACTCAGTATTTTAAAATGCACTGGTTATGTCCTTGCTCTAACCCTGACTAAAGCCTCATCTACTTCCATATCCCTGCAATTTTTTATTCACAGCGATTAACCCCTTACACTAAAAGGTTTGAAAAGAGAAACTGTAACATATTTATATATATTTCCGAATAGAAACTGTATTCCTTCCCCTGTTACCTAGCCAGCATGGATACCCACCCTCTCTCTCTATATCTACCTTAATACCACTCCTGAACCTATTCCTCCCTGTCACTATACCTACCTTACTACCACACCTGAACCTATTCCTCCCTATCACTATACCTACCTTACTACCACTCCTGAACCTATTCCTCCCTGTCACTATACCTACCTTACTACCACTCCTGAACCTACTCCTCCCTGTCACTATACCTACCTTACTACCACTCCTGAACCTACTCCTCCCTGTCACTATACCTACTTTACTACCACTCCTGAACCTATTCCTCGCTGTCACTATACCTACCTTACTACCACTCCTCAACCTATTCCTCCCTGTCACTATACCTACCTTACTACCACTCCTGAACCTATACCTCCCTATCACTATACCTACCTTACTACCACTCCTGAACCTATTTCTCCCTGTCGTTTTCACTGACATTCCCCTAATCAATCCATTTCTTAGCTACTTATTGTTAATACAGTGTTAACTCTGACATGTACACTATACTGTGTTATCTTAAAATCATGCCTGTTATTATTACTGTATAGCCTTCTAACATTAATGTAACTGAAACTGTATGTTCTGTATAATTTGTATGTGCTGCTTTTCTCTCCGGGCCTCCACTGAAAATGGACTCTCCAAGGCCCAGTTGACTTTCCCAGTAAACAAATGCAATACATAAATAAATAAATAAATAAATAAATAAATAAATAGGCTTGCAATGTGGGACTGTAACTTGTATGTTAATACAATATGTTTGTGCATATAGTGTAAATAAATAAATAAATAATTTTCAAATCATTTAATTCTGTAACAAACGCAATGAATGTTATTCTCTCAACAATCTTTATTTATTTATATACTGTATATATAGATGTGACATCATAACACAAGCAGTCATTGAGATGCGCAGACTTTTTTAGCATTCCTTGTGGTGGCCTGTTTATTCCATTAAGTTGAGATTTTCTGTCAGAATCAAATTAATGACACTATTAGTTATTATTGTTATATCACTTATACTTCAGCATTTGACAAAACATTTTCAGAAATAATTAAGGAATGGTATGTGCATGTTTAGCATAAGTAATACCAATCACCTTAACTTTTATTTTGAGACTATTTCATGTATCTGGACAATAGATAAGAAAATATGTACCAT